>NC_133986.1:7920000-8240000 GCF_047716275.1 Strix uralensis
TTCAAAGACAGGTCACAGACCCCTTCTTTCAGGAAAGGGCTGAAAGCTGTGGATCTGCAGTAGATAAAAGCATTTGCCTGCAAAATGTGAAGCACAGAGTAGGTCAGGGTCACATTTCAAATGCATCCTTGTGCGTAGTGTTTCCTAAAACAGCTGCTTTCAAAAAGCACCTCCTCCCCTGCCTTCCCCCACAGTACAGAATAAATTCTTGAAATACATTTCTCAGGAGCATGAGGAGGCCCAGGGAAGGATCATTGACTCTCCTTTCTTCCTTTGTCTTTCTCCCTGGTAACCATGTGAAAAGTGTACACAAGTCACTGTGGGCTAATCATTCTGGAGGAAGAAAGCATGAGGAGGACGCAAGGCTCCAGCATGCCCTGTGCTTGTGGCAGCAGCTGGGTGAGGGTGGGCAGCCTCTCCTGCCCCTCTCCAGCCTGCCTGGCTGTGCACTGCCTGCGCCACCACTGCTGGCAGATCTCTGCTTACCCAGGAAGGTAAGGTAGCAGTGAAGCCGGTCTGTGAGAAAACAGTTTACACAAGAAAAAGGCAATTTTCCAAGAAATCTCTTTGTGTATGGGGACACAAGGCCTGAGGTTAGTGATGGGAGGCCATACAAGTCCTCTTTTGAGCAAGTTTGGCAGGAATTTAGCTCTCTTGATCTCGAGGTAGGTAATAAGAGTCCTAGAGGAGAGCTGGTGTGCAAGACCTCTCTTGCTGGAGCTTGGGCGTGCAAGAATTTTTCTGCAGGATAGACATAGACAGTCTGGGTGGTTATGCTAGAGGAGGGCTGGTGAAATGGAAGATGAGGTGAATATCTTGAGCAAGCCTCCAAAGGGAATTGTGTGAATTTGCGAGAGAGTGGACACAGAAAACAAGAAGCTGGAGACAACAAGAAGGACTGAATTACCTTTAGAACAACCATAATGCTAATGTCTAGCTTTACTGCCACGTATGCATTTTAAATGTCTTTGGATGTCCATTTTGAGGTACCTCACCCTCCTTGTGCACTGCACTGCTTCTGGAGCAGCGGCACGTCGGGCAGGTATCTGGAGACCTTTCGGAGAGCTGGACACTTGCAAGTGCGTTTGACTGTGGAAAGCCTGACTTGCAGGTGCTTATTCTCCTTGTTAGCCTTGGCTTTGATACCATGGAAAAGGAGAAAAAAGGTAAAGGTAGAACAGAAGGAAGCAGCACTACTTTAGTAGCACACATTTTCATTGTGTGTGTGCTATCTAGTGCTGGTTGCTGTTCAACTACTGGTTACTTTCTGCAGGTTTTTGTTTTCCCTAGAACTCTTCAGGCGCTGCCCAGTGCTCGTTCTCCAGCCTTACGAAACCCAGCCAGTGTACCCTGTACTTGTGATTTGTGATGGAGAGCAATCTTCTTCTACGTTTTTTCCAAACTAATCCTCCCAAAATCAGATATTCTGCCAGCTAGCAGAGAGGATAAGGCTAACACGTCATCTTAACCTGATAGCTGACCGATATCTTGTAAGTAAGCAAAGAATACCCATTTAATTGACTTTTTGGGGGGTGGGGGGGGAGGTGGCTCTGTCTGCACTGAAAAGCAGTATGAGCAGTCTGAGAAAATGAGTTGAATAGTTCAACTGACATTCATGTGTGACTGCGTAGGTCATCAGGATATTCAAAAGAAAACTGGGTGACTTGAAGTGTGATAAATAAGAAAAGGTTATTTCATTGAGCAAATTCTAACTTCACTGTGCTTTGATTTAGACTTTAAATAGTTACAGTAGGAAGAAGTGCATGGTAACAGACAAGGGTAAAACACAGATTTCTTCCAGTTTACTTTGTATCCCAAAATATTTGCATTGTCACATGATACAATGCAAGAGGATGTGATGGCCTTGCAAGACTTTTATGATACTACCAAAGATATTTTCTTATAAATTTTCTTCTTATATATGAAGGTCCTCTGACAAAAGTGTAAATATATAAATTCAAATATTGATATAGATACAAGTGTAGTGATAATGAAAGTAGCTGTCAGGACTACACTGTTTTTGAAAGCTGGTAGAACTGTGGAAAGACATTTTGGTGATGAAAAGCAAATCCCGTCTGTCTTTTAGCATAAGGCTGGAGAACAGTCTGAAGTGATATAGTTTATCTAGCTGTATCATTAGAGAAGGGTGTTGGAACATGCTGCATCTGTTTGTGTGAGCTGTGCTTGTGCTTCAGTTTTGCTCCTTTGTAGGCTTTTCCTCTTATACCAGCAGTCAGGGAAGAGGAAGGACAGTGGGAAAGGAAGCTGGACATTTCTAACTTCTTAGTATCAGTGCCTGATAAGAGAAACATACGATATATAGAAACTTTTTTGTCTGAATATAAGTATTTGTAAAGATTTGAAGAACATTTGAGTTTCTTGTATCCCAGTTTCCATACAGGCACAACATCTTTCAAACTTGGCTTGATGAAGATAGCTTCATGGGTGTAAATAAAAATGGGTGAAATAAAATAATGTAAACTACATGGTCCTAGTACTCAGTATCAGTGTGTGGATAATGACTTGAATGAGAGAACATCGGCTCTGAAATCTGCTGTGCCTGGTTCATAGTTTTTTGTGTTAGGCTTTTTACCTTTTGGGCCAGCTTTTCCTTTTAGGGTGCTGTATTTCAAGGAAAGTATCATGCAGTGAATCCCTCTAAGTTTTAGTTTTTCATTTTTATTCACTTGTTTTCCTTCTATTTATAATTCCTTTTTTATCAGAAAAGCAAATGCTTGACCTCTTTTCTTTCCCTAATTACTAACCATTTTTGATACTAGAATTGTAAAAGGGGAGGGGCATATTTTATGATACTTCATGAATATTTGACCTGAAACTCAGATAACAATGGCAAAAACAAAACCCAGTTTTAAAATATTTTCAATATATTTTCAGCCTGTCCTTGATCCTGTCATCTGATATTGCAGTTGTATCCAGTGAGCAGAAGCATGTCACGTCATGATTTAAATAATATATTGCCTGATCCTCTGCTTCATTTCTTCTCTGTACATGGAGAAGGCCTCTGAATCAGTTAATTCTAGTTCAGGCTTTCAAAGGCATTATAGTACTTGTACTACCACTGTACCTCAGGTAATGTAATTTTATCTGACTCAAGGAACTGAGAGAGGAAAAGATCCCTTAGGTCATCTGGGTTTTCTCACAGTGAATACAGTATTGTCTTCTTATTTTGAAGAAGTTTTTTCTTTCAGGTATTACAATTGCCAAACAAAAATGCCTCTAAGCTTTCCTTCCTGAGATTATTCTGTAAATTCATGCAATTACAGTCAGGATTTTTTTCCATATTAAGCCTCATTTTGTTCCCTATTTCAACTACATCTCTTTATTATGCCAAATTTCACTTTTTCTTTTGAGTTAACATAAATCCACCCATATAGTAACAGTGATTTTCCTGTTCACCCTTCCCTTACTCTTTTCCTGAATCTGATGAAATGGCAACATTTTGAGGCATCATTTACTGCATTTTGGTCAGCCCCAGTGCAGATTTCATCCTGATAACTCCCTTGGTCCCTTTTAGGGCTTGCTGCTCGTTTCAAGCCAGACAGACACTTGTTTTGCACAGTCGTATTTTATACTTTTGAAATTGAGTCCAGCCCAGGTCTTAATTAGCAATGACATATTCCCTGAACTCTTTTGGTTGGTAAGCAGAAGATAAACAACTCTTGGTTGGTAAGCAGAAGATAAACAGCAGTTGCAGTATTCTTGGCTAGGAATCGTGCCCTCAATGCCTATGCTTGATACGCAGACACAGTCCCTAAGCTGCTTATGCTCATGTCCATCTGCTGAGATGGCAAAGTGCCTTCTCACAAGTTGTTTGGACTCTTGCCTTGAGGGCAGAGGTGCCAGGCAATGATCAGCAGCCTGCATGACAATGCAAGCGTCATTTCTTCTAAAAGAGCAGCTCCTTTAAGCAATTACTGTATTACAGGCTGCTACCCTGGGCCTCTTAGAGCATGGTTACACCTGTTGAAGATTACGTGCCAAGAAAAGAGTACATGAACCATACTGGAGAGCAGTCCAACCAGTGCAGTGTCATTTTTAGCTGCCAGGGAGACAGGTTGCATTGCCGCAGGGGTACAGAAACTCATCAGTAGTTCTCAGGGTGTCAGAAAAAGATCTCAGCAGGCCAAAACTGCCTGGAGGCATATCCGAAACAGAAAGTACAATGGCCCCAAGCAGCAACTGAAGCGAAATAACAGTAACAGAACCTGTGTGAGAGCTTTACTCACAGAACTGGTAATTAAATCAAGAAAAAACAGGATAGCTTTGTGTTAGCCTCTTCAGAGAAAAATAGAAGACTGACCTTATTCTTTCTGCTGAATAAACACCTGTGATATGGGCTGTAAAGACAAAGATACGGTAGGAAAAGAAGGTAAAATTCATTTTTTGTAGGCATAATTATGTAACCCTACAGAGTGGTGGGACTCAGTATAGCAGTCAGTACTAAACTACTTTGCTAGCAGAAAAATCAAAGGACAAGGAAGAAATTCTGAGCCTTACTCTGTGCAAGTGCAATAGAGGGGTAAGCACTGAACAAGCCTGGTGGAAGTCAAATCCATTTTCAATCTCTTTTTTGTCCCAGGAGTCCTGAACTGGCCCTTCACTTTAGGGTACAGTAGCTGCATGACAGGAGGAGCAATTCTGCCAGCTGGGGTTACTGAACTGACTTCTCTTTTGTCTTGAGATGTTTATAGATTGCCATAAGCCACTTATTTTGGGAAGGAGTCCAGAAGCAACTTGTCACCCATTCTGCCAGCTTCACGCTAGCCAAAGGTCAAATCTATAAGTCAATGAGCTAGGATTTTTTTGACCAAAACTATGTTTGGGGAAATGAAGTTTCAACAACTTTTATAGGTATTGTTCCAGTTAGGTCATGTCAAAAATTAAAAGCTGTTATAAAAAATATTTTAGTAGATTTTAAATTCAAAATTACTTTTTTTGTTTAAATGAATGATCAGAGTGTTTTTCTTTATTTTACACTGAACAGATTTTGGCCTGGCTACTAATTTTTAGAATTTTAATTGTGTAGAAAGTTCATGAAATATTCATCTGAGAGAGTCTTGAAACAACATTTCATTTTTATTTTTCTTATACAGCAGAGAACTGAAAAGCAGTTGTATCTGTACTGCTCAGCATTAGCCTTGAGGTAATTTTAAATCGCCTTTGAGTTTCTGTGGTGGACAAAAGGACTTATGAATGCCTCTGTGTGTTTCCAAGGAAGTACAATGAGCTGAAAGGCTGTTACCAGTCTACTCTGGTTTATATGCAGCTGTCACATTCTGTGTCAGGTCTCATTGTGATCAGTGGGAATTCTGCCATTAACTTCATTAGGACCAAGATTTGCCCTAAGCCCCAGCTGATATTTTGTGTACAACACTGGAGTTATTCTATTTTCCACCAGCTGATCATTTTGAGTGCCAGATTAAGAGATTTTGGCAACGACTGGTGAATAAAGGCTGTTGATTCCTTATTATGGGAAAGTTTTGGTTTTGAGACAGGTAATAGTATGCCTTTGGATTTGTACTGTACAGCTGAGTTCAGAAACTAGTCTCTTGTGTACTGACTCATGGATCTTTGACACCTGCCGTTAACATCATAAATGGCAAAAAAAAAAAAAAGCCTGTGAACATGCAGATTTAAACACAGTTTGGACTTTGTGTGAACCTTTCCCTCTAATTGAAAAGAAATACAAAATGACCTCCATAACAAAAGAATACTGAACACCAAGTAAATAACCCATTGCATTTCTTCTGCGTGCTGTCCAAAAGACTCTGGATTGATATTTCAACATCATGTCATGGTTTCATTGACTGCAGAACTAACATGTATTCATCAGGAAGCATCTTAGTCTGGAATTGTTCCAGCTGGAAGGTAGAATTTACCCTACTCACTACACAGTTTTACAGTATGTGAGTCTAAAATTATTTTGAGAAGAAACAATGTGAATAATTACAGCTCTACAGTGAAATACTATCTAGGAGCTTTATTCTGCCCTTGGATCTATGTGTATAAGTCTCACTGATAGCAATATAATTTCTGTATATAGACCTAGGGATAAGGTTTGGTTAATGATGTGTTCTTCTTACACAAGGCATATATTCCCGCAGGATTTTTTGGCTGCCCATGTCTTACAGTAGTAGAGCTGACACAGAGGCTATGTGCTGATCTCTATTCCAGCCTCTCAGGAATGATGTTGGTACACGAGGAGTCGTTGCTCATATGACTAACACCAGTGTTCTGTTCCTCTTGGGTAGCTGAAAAAAAAAGGAGATTATTGTACTCTGAGAAACCTGAATCTGATCCAAAAGATAACCTTGGAGAAGGAGAAAAAACTTTAGGTTCTTCATTCTACAAATTTCTGTGTTAAAACCTAATGCAACTTTCATTGAAGGCAACAAGACCAATTACATTGCTTATGGTGGGAAGAATATCAGGCTTTGGCCTTTCTGCTGAGATCAACCACAGGTATAATTTAAGGGTGACTGTGGCAATGTGAGGTATTTATGGTCTACTAAAATTTCAGAAAAGCATAAAAAACATAACAGCAGCCATTGTCAGATCCATCCACTGCAGCATCTTATCTCTGACAGTAGCCAACAGTGGGTGTCCAGGGAAGAGTATGAAGACAGGACAGATGGTGATACTTCACAAGATTTTCTCTGATATTAAAGGAGAAACTCAAACTCCAGTGACACAGAACACAGAGAGTCAAAAGAGTAACTATTTTCGGTCTCTCTTCTCCTAGTTTGAGTTTGGAATAGCAGAACACATGACAGCTCCATATTCCATTACCACTAGCAGCTAGTTCAGAGCCTGAGCCAGGGTAAAATTATGTGCAAGGCATGAATCACATCTACATTGTGTGAAAAGGCTGCGCTGAAATGCTTTAAGATTTAGGAAGAAATTGGATGCAGATTAAAAAGCCTTTTAAACCAACAAACAGAAACATTCCCTGGGTGTCTGCAATCCTTTTCAAATACGCCTGACAATGAATTCCTCCTAAGTTCATATTTGTGTTTGTTTTACGTTATGAAATTCTGATTTCATACAGTAATGAAATGCTGCAGTCCAACATTTTACCCTGCAGAAAAATATTTGCCATTAAAAAGAGTATTCATAAAACTTTTACTTCCTCATGATTTTAAGGATCCCTTGCTAATTAATAAACTCCATTACTAGAAGAGTTAGTTCTTTTAAAATTAAAGCTAATATCAAAACCTCTCGTGTTTGCTAACTTCTCTGCAATTTACTTTTCACCATTAGGACTCAGAATGAGACAGACGTAATAAGGCTTCTCTTGAGTCACAGAGCCTTTTAGCTGTAAAGAAAGCTGAAAGCAAAGAATGCGAGAAACTGATGGCTTCTCAGTGTAAGTACAAAAAACAGGGAGGAAGGAGGAATGTAGAGGATGATGTTTCAGCAGTGATGATACTACAGTCCCTACTGAGCTGAGCAAGTTGTTGCATTAAGCAAGTACAGATCACCCCAACAATGTCACAGGGGAGAAGCCAACAATACCTCTTTTTTGTCTGTAGGACACAGAATTTAGATGCCCAGTCTAGGAAGTGTTTTCCAGTACTCTTAAAACCCTAGAAGTACCTGCTTTCTGAAATGTAGCATTCTTGAGGTTTTTGAAGGTAAACACTAACACATTTGCAGAAATCAAAGAGAGAGGTGGATGTCTGGAACACCTGCCTTGCTCTGCTGTGGTCCAAAAGCAAGGTGCAGAGGTTCCCCCATTCTGTCTACGTCTCTGAGAGGCATGCATAAATGTCCTTCAGGCACAAGGCTTGCTTCAAGATTGACGTACAATTTACTACTTTCTGTCAGACAGGGAACCGTATGCTTTACCTGAATTGGAAGCTTGCTCACAGTATGGTTTCTGTTTTCTTTAGTCGGTGACTGTGCAATTTAAAATACACAAACAAGTGTGGGAACAAAATGCATGCCTTTTGATTTTCTTCCTAGCTGACTGACCTGTCCTCTAGTCTACATTTGTTTTGGTCCCCTGAAGCTTGAATTTATGGCCTCACAGTAGTTCATCTTCTATGGAAGAGATCAAGCATGCTTTTTTCCTTCTTATTGCACTAGCCAGTGACTATGTACTCTATGTGACAGTAAGATATTGATTGAAGTCCCTCCTGTTGAAGTGGTAAGTGTACTCAGGTTTCTTGTCTCCTAGATATATGCTTTATGTTATTATTCAATAACTGAGGTCCAGCATCCTTTAAGTATGTTTTTAGATGTATGTTTGCTATATGAAAATTGTAACTTTAGGATCTGAATTACTTTGGATTCAGTAATTCAGGGTATGTCTACATGAACAACTTAACTCAGGAGTCTGTTTTTAAAGCAAATCCCCCAATAATCTCCTTCTACCATGCTGTGTTTTGTATCGTGGGGTAATCTTTGAGCACACAGAGTTGAAATTAAAGTGGCAGCTGTATTCAAGAATTGCATCTAATGTACTGAAGTCATTAATGGGTATTCAGGTTAGAGTTCCTCTGAAATAAAACTCTTGAAACCTGTACAGTGTGGATGTAAGTTCTTCAGCAGGAATTGTTTTGCTCTACAGGTATGTTCCTATCATGCTGCACAACTTGTAAATGTAGACATAGCCTTATGCTGAGCTTTGACCCTCTTCTCTGTTATCTCTATTGAAGAAACCTGGGGAGGAGGAAGGAAAGAAAATAAAAGATGGCAGAAAAATAGGGAAATAGGCAATAGATAGCACTTAGGTGGACAAAAACAGTGCTGCTGACTGATATAGGTAAAGACATGGTTATATAACCACCTCACACAACATGGAAAAGAGAGAGAAACAGAAAGAGAAATAGTAAAATTATTCTCTCTTTCCATTAAATAGTTTTTAAGTCCTGTAAAAAATATGTGGTTAAATATGATGTTTTCAGTTCACTTCAAAAGGAGAAGTGGTTAAAGCTGGGAAAAAAGATTTCCTAATGCAGCATTCACAGATGTGATTAGGAAACAGGAAACATTCAGCTCTCAAGGACTTTGATTAATGAGAAAACCTGATTGGATTCTGGGATAGGAAGTATCCTCCTGGTGAACCTCATAAGGAATGGCTTGCAATGAGCTGTAATTATTGCAAAAAGCAGGCTAGAGAGGTAGTACTGAGCTTAAGTAAGTAAGTAAGTAAATAAATAAAGTGACATCACCCCCCCAACAAAAATATACTAGATGAGCCATGTTTATAATCAGTTATGGATTTATGGCTCTTTTAACTTTACTAAGGTAAATAAGTAAAAGCAGAATCATTTTTCAAAAATGTCCCTCTTAAATGTCATTAGAGATTTTGTTTTTCACTATTCAGAAGGAATGAAGAAAGCAGTAGGACTACTGAGAAGGAAATCGGAGAAGTTTGTGTTGTTAGTGCAAGGATGCTTCCAGAAAGGGAGCTTTGCCAGGTAATTACCGAGGAATCTGAGGAGACAGGTAAGCAACTTGGGCTACTTATGGTAATACTATTATAGAACATTTTTCTAGTAGGTATCCTTACTTTACTGGCTACAGATAAGTTATGTGGAAATATTTCATAATGATTTTAGCTGTAGGTGCCAATAAAGTCACCCTGTAGATAGCTGGTGCTAATGTCTGAAGTGTGCTTTTTGGCTGAAGCTCAGGGATTAGTCTTCTGTCCCATTTAGAGGGGTGTGTGATTTACATAAGATACTGTAAGTGGCCAGGATGTTTGGTTGCTCGACCAAGAAGGAAGAACAATAGATTTTTACATTGTCTTCATTTTCTTAAAGCAATCTCAGAACCATTGGGATTTTCATTGGGAAAAGAAATTTAGGATCTTGTCAAAAATATTAGAGTAGGATATCTAGCTACATGTCTTTTTATCTTTGCCACCTTGGTATACTTGGCTTTATCATGTTTCTCTTACCCTGTGTGTCTGCCACGCTTCCTCCTCAAACATATTTTTGTGAGATACAACTGAATGTGACACTTGTGCTATCAGAAAAGGAAATTATTCCTATTTCTGAACAGACAACAGTATGCTAGTGTAAAGGAAGAAGAGGTGAAGATAATTGAGATCCTCAAAGGAAGGGTATTATCTTACCAAAGTGTATGCAGCAATCAAAACCTACTGGGTGACACTGTTTGATAAGCCTAGTTATCTGCTTTAAAAATAAACACAGGAGATATACTGGACACAGACAGTGCGGCTGTGCTTGTGAAAATGAAAAATATAATCAGCAACAGTTAAGTTGGAATAGCAGCCATCAACACAGCATCTTCATAAGTCAATCTAATGAAATAGTTAAATTCTAATAAAGATTGCATACCAGACCACAAAATATAATCCCTATTGTCTAGTCTCTGAAAAGATCAAGAATGATAATATTATTAAAGAACATCTGTCAGAGGCTTAACAAGTCTGGATCCTTTTTAGTTACTCATTAAAATGCCATAAAATCTTAGAGAGTTTGAAAAGAAAAAACAAACTAATCCTGTGCAAATTAAAGCAGGGAATGCTAGTATGATGAAATTTATACTCTTTAATGCAGCAGTTACTGATAGAACAACAAGAAGTCACCGCTTTGGGTGTTTGGGTGGAGCAGTTTAGCTTTAGATAAAAATTGCTTAACAATTGTAGTAGAAGACTTTTTATGGGAGTTCTTCTGGACTGCAGGTGCACCTCATTCGGTTAGACTTATGCTAAGTTATTTAACACAGTTGTGCTCACCCAGACTATGCACATAGTAAAACTCCATTTCTTAGTCTTTATCTGCAGCTTCCAATCCACGGCTCTAATCAGAACTGAATCTGAATCATCCGTGGTATTTAGACTGAATGAGAACACTAAGTTCTCTGACTTTTGAGAGGGACAGACAACATGGTGAATTGCAGAAGCATTTTATCTAGAGAATGTTATAGTGTCTAAATTGTAATTTTGTGTGAGAGCCGATTAACACAGATAACAACGTGATTTTTGCACCTTATCAATATTGGCCAAAAAGGAAGAAATGAAATGTGTTCTCTAGTTGTAAAAGTATAGACTGTTACCCAGTGAATTAAAAGTTCTGCTAGTTTGAGCTGCAAAATTAATTGTCCTCCTAAGTAGTTCTGGATGAGTGACAATTGACAGTAGTAATAAATTCTTTCTTTTGCCACACACACAAACCTGAAGAGAAATAATTTATCTTAACAGAAGTGTTCAGGGAAGGAATTTTCTGAACCTTGGCTTGTACTTTGAGAAATCCACTGGTTTTCATCCCATTAAAAAAATAATTGAGTCAATAATCTTGTCTCTACATCTTGTATTAATTCAAAATAAGAATTTGGAGGCCAATAAGTAATATCCATTTTTCATTTGCTCCAGGTTAATTTGGAAAATATTAGAGGACAAAAATTTAAAAACCCCTTAGATGAGATATTTGGTAAAGCATGAGCGATGGATTGGGGGGGGTGGAGGGATTCTTTTCCTCTGTGCCCTGCAATTCTGATGCCGCATGCTTAAAGAGCAGGCGGGCACTGTCAGAGGCAGGACGGGGCTTGGTCAGGAGTGACTTGAGGGGAGAGAACAGCAAAGCAGAGTTGTGACTCTGCTGGGCAGGGTTTGGTCCTGAAGTTGGATGTGAATGGCACCGTCAGCATTTGATTTCAGATCTCCAATTCTAAGTTACTTTCTTTTGAATGAAATATCCTTCAGTCTAAAGCTAAAGTGTAATTTGTAGGACAGTTGATAAAAAATAACACAGAAAATAGTTAAGTCACCATAGCAGCCACACCAAGCAAGATAATGAGATTCCACTGAGCTGTATGAGTTATGAAATGCTTTTACATTATTTGCTCTTGTGTTGTCTGGCTATGTATCAGGAAGGAAACCTTGCAGTTGCCTGAGATGCCTTCCCAAAGAGAAGTGTAAAAGAGGAAAGGTGATCCTTTCCATTTCAAAGAAACAGTAACTGTTCGAAGAGAAGTCTAGAGGTGCTCAGTGGTGGTCTGTCCCACCCACCTCTAGTCCTTTTTTCTGTCCTGGGGAAGCCCAGTGTTCTTACTGATCCTGCCCACTTGCAGATTTTGAGTGTTTCTAGTGTCAGTAGTGTGGATCCCAGTATGCTCCTAGTCCAAACTGCCTAAATTGCCTCTTGTTTCTGGACAAACTAACCCTCTGGGATGGAAGTGGGATACTCTTGGGATGGTTCATTTTAGGGTCTACCTTCCTGAAGATAGTATACACAAGAGGGCACCTTCTCTACACTCTACAGTTCCCCGGTGCTCTCGCAGCAGTTATGTAGTGTATCTCTATGCTTTTCTGTTGTCAGAGCATTTTACACTCGCCTTCATACCCGCTTCATGAAAGCACAACCCTGGATTCCTTTATCACAGTCCTCGCTAATTTTTTTTTTTTTAAGAATCCCAATATCCTACTATTACCTGGTAAGCAGGCATCATGTGGGATGCTGTGTTTTGATGCTTCCAGTCTCCATAGATGATTTTACAGGTAGCCTGTGACTGCTCATTCACTTGTTCTGTTATGTTCATAGGGGTATTTGTGTGTCCTTTAACACAGACATATAAATCTAGGTGGTTTGCATACTGAGGGCATCTTCCCCAGTATTTGTTATGGAAGAGTTATTGTCTACAAAGACTTCAACCATAGTGCCTTCTTTTGGAAGCCTATCGTATCTTTCTTCATGACAAAATCAAATTGCTTCCTTGTTTAGAGTGATGACAGCAGGAACTACCAGTGGCTGGATAATGACTTAATTCAATAGGTGGTGCTTTCCTTCTCTCTTTTTTTACCTCTCTGAGATGAACATTAAGTGAAACAGTTTCTTAGGAGGCAAGTGGATCCTACCTATAGGTAAAAGACAATCTCCTCAGCCTGGGTTCCTAGTACTGTCATGCATGGTGACAATGCAGTTTAAATCTTGGAAGCGTTAATGCAATCAATCGTTCAACCATATGAAGAATTGTCTCTTGGAATGGGAGGTGTACATCTCAGTTTGAGGGTAGGTCATATAAAAGATTATAGCAATCACAGAATTCTAGCAAGATGCTCAAGTTAACAAGTTGAGTTCTTCAGATTAATTTATAAATTGTTTAAAGGATAGTCTCATCCTGAATATATTCCAGCAAGCTAATCTTGGTAAGAGTGATAAGGGTTTGCAATGCTGAAGAGAGATGCAGATCATCAAATGGTGAGGTTACGGCTATGTTATGATCATCAAAACACATCTGGGAGTCAAAATCTCTAGAAACTAACACAAAATCACAAACTAAACAGCTGTATAGCCTTCTGCTTTCAGAAAGCCTAACGGTACTTTTGGGTAAAAGTCCCATGGCATTTTCTGCAGCACTAGGGATATCAGGGCTACTGTCATGGCCAACTCTATCCTATTAATGAATTCTTGACTGTATCTTTTCTGAATATTGACTTCTCAGTTTTCTTTCTTATGCAATTGTCAATAAGTGTTTATTTACCATGTTTAACCGCTTGTTAAACACCAGGTAGTCATCTTGGTGATGGGTGAAGATTTCTTTTATTCCCTTAGTAAATTTATGCCATATAAGATTTGATTCTTTAATTAAATGATTTGAAAACACTGGCTTGACGATGTTCCAGAAGAACCAATTTGATTGTAATCCTTATCTTCTGTCTCCCTTTTAATTGCTACATTTTAATATAATCTTTTGGAAATCTGAGGAAAATCTGTGTGTAACATGTTCAGTCTTGATCTCCCTGCTCAGTACTCTTGCTCCCATGTTGTAAAATGTATATGTTTATATGTACATATAAAACAAACTCATTTTTTCTCATCTTCCTTTCTGAGTCTTTGCCTCACATCAGCCCCAGCTGAGCTCTAGGAGTAATATATATTTGTCAATTGTTGCAGTTGAATCATCAGGGAGAGTATATCTAGGTTTAGAGATGTGCTGGAATAATGAATTTATATTTCGTTGTTGACAGAGTGGCAAATTAAAAGATGTGGAGAAAATGAAATTTAGAACATATAGCAATGTTAATGTAGGTTCAGTTTGAAAAACTAAACTATCTGAATGTTCCTTCGAGTGCCATAATTAATAGCAGCTTATATTTATATAGCACTTTTCATCCTGAAGCACTTTCATGCATACACGCGGTACAAGCAGGAATTATTAGCCATCTCTGGAACGAAGAGGTGGTTGACGGCATTCCTGGAGCGCAGAGAAGAGGAGATATTTTCATTCCATAATTTCAGCCCTAATAAAAAAGGCTGTGGGATTTTTTGACTTCAAGGGAGTGCTTTTGAAAACCTGATGCCTAATGGGGGCTCAAATCAGAAGGTTTTTGTTAATGTTTATTTTCTTATTTTATATTTAGATAAGTCAGCAAGGAGGAATCTCATCCAAATATCACTGCACAATACAGACTTCATTCTGCAGGGAACAAAGGGCTGGGTAGATATTATGATAAACATTCAGGCTTATGTTTCCATAAAAACTTAACTAGTATTTAGCCCACAAAGTCAGAGAAAATGGACATGTGTTAACTGTTTATCTTTCTGGGTATTTTGGCTAAAGAGACTGACAAACCTAACAGGAAATAGAGGGGAGGGGAGGAGAATAAAATTTACTATGCCAAAAAGTCATATCAAGTGTTAAGCACACAGAGCTGCTGTATTGCTGGAAAACAGTTAAGATTTGAGAGCCATAAGAACACAGAGCTAAAGGGACAATTATGTTATTGAGTCTCATTGTCTCTAATAACAGACAGCAGTGGATAAGATGTTAAGTCTAGAAAGGTCTAGTTTCTCCTCCAGTCTTCCTTGTATACAACAAGAAACAATATACTTGCCATCACCTTAAACCAGTTAGATTTTCAGCAGGGAAGTGTAAGCCTGAAAATCAAGCACAGGAAGAGAGGAGGTGAGGAGGAAAAAGTCCCTCTAGCTCCTTTGCTGGGGTTTAGCAATGACATGGAACATACTGGGTGAATTACTCGGATGACTCTGTTGATGGCACTAGCATTTATTTATTGCTAGTTTCAACAAAAATCTGTTAGGCTCTGTTTACTTTTGGAACAGTTTCTGGCATTTACCAAGACTGCAAGGATATTGTACAAAAGCCTCAGCAAAACAGCATTCTGGTGGCGGTGTTGCATATCCCACTTCTTTCAGAAAGAATCATAAACTGGGCTCCCCAAAAAAGGCATGAAAATGAATATGTATTTTGTGACTTTTCAGACTCTTTATATGTTGTCAGATAAACATTTGCATTTTTCACTCATAGTTATGAGTGAAAACATCAGCTATATCAAAACAGTCGATAATCTCAAGCATTCACAAAGCTGTATGAGTACTTTCGTTGTTAGAAGGTGACAACGTAGTCTTGCAGATCTACTCTACCTCTTTTTTTCTTACATGGGACCAGGAAAAACATAAAGCAACACAGACAGTTTCTAGGAGAATGATAAAAGGCAACAATATCTTAATTCTATTGTGGCAAAAATCCTTGCCTTGACCTTGTCATGGCTGAAGTTTTAGCCTGCGTTTCTTTCACCTTGACTCATGCCTTCTCTGTGCTGATCATGTAAATAGTGAACTTCCAGTTCTCTCTAATCTTCTGATAGAAGAATTTTCATTATAAAGTTTCAGGATTATTTATCTATTTTTCACTTGTAATCTTTGTGTTGATGATCGTTGTACTCCTTCGGAGGTAGTCTTTGGTAGCCTTCTTAAAGTTTGGCAGTATTTTTTAAAAAAAAAAAATCTGAAAAACAGCTGAGTTTGTTCTTCAGGCATTATTTTTATTCCTCTATCTCCTGGGTGTTGTTTAATTACATTATTCATCTCAGTACAAGTTATAACAGAAGATCTCTGATCTTCTAGGAGTAAACAACCAAGAGGCAAGTGGCTTCTGCGTGCACAGATCGATGTATGTGTTAATCTGTAGCTAGCTATTTTATCATTTGTGAGCAGAAATACCTGAAAGTTGTAGGCATAATGAAGAACAAGTGAGCGGAGTTTTCCTGTGCTGGAGAAATCACAGCGTATAGAAAGTATACTAAGATTGATCCTTTAAATTGCCATAAATTCCATTAAATTTCAGGGGACATAATGACATCATGAAATTGGGTTAGATACAGCACTGGAAGAGATAGTGATCTTATCACTGGAGCCTGAATGGTTTTATTTGAACCCATTTATCATTCTCATTAAAATCAGTGTAATGAGAAAGAAACTCTGTTCTATTTATAATCTTTCTTGTCAGTCTGTAGCGTGCAGCATGTTAGAAAGAAAACAGCAAAGCACAGTACTGCATCTGTTTTCACTGTTGCTTGCTTACCGAAAGAAAGAAGGGAAGAGCGATGGGGTGCCTCAGAGGAAGTGTGCTCTAACTCTGCATGCAGCACGGTCTGTCCATCCAAAGTGGGTGGCTTTGGCATGAGGGAGATGAAGTGGTGGGGTGTGGATTGATAACTGACAAAAGAAAGGGTTAAATATATGACTATATGAAATTGCAATCTTTCTTCCCTCTCATTACTTTTTCTAAGAGTGTCATGCTGGTGTAAAAAGTGCAAAGTAGAGAGCACTGGAGGATGAAGCCTCTCCTTTACGGAAAAAGACTACAGATCCTGCAGAGGGAATGCAAACTTTGAAATTACGTCCACTCAGGGTCAAGCCAGTTACACAGTGTGATCTGAATAGCTTGCTTTCCTATTCGAATATGTCCAACTTCAATTTCAGCATAGCCAAATACCATATTATGCATCTAGGGACAGTGAATGTAGGTAAAATTGTCGGCTGAGGGACTGTGCTCAAGACAGCATTGCCTCTGGAAAAGACATTCAGGTCATACTGGGTAATCAACCAACCACGAGCTCCCTGTGCAAAGCTCTGGCTATGAGGACACACGTGTTGAGATGGTTTATGAGGAAGGAACTTTCCTTTGGAAATTAGGAAATTATATTACCTGTGTGTGTGGCATTAATGAAATTACCATTGGGCCATCACGTCCAGTTCTGTTGTCCAGAAGGAAGCAAAAGTTGCTTTGGTGAAACCTAAAAAAGCACAATCTGTCAAAGAGAACTTGAAAAGGTGGCTTGATCGCATCTGTGTATTACATGGAGAAGGACTTTAGCTGATTGCAAGTGCAGCATGATCTAGGCTAGAAGTTGATGTCAGACAAAACTTGGGTAGAAATTATGCTCACATTTGTATATGCATTTATAAACTTACAAAACCTATTATAAGACCTTATTCAAAGACTGGTGAAGTGATCGTTTTGGTAATACACATTTCTTCCTTATCTAGAAATTAGCATAAGGGACAGTTATATGTCATGTTATGCAAGAACATAGATTATTTGAGTGCTAGTAGGTGGTCCCTCTTGTCTTCAAAATTGTCTGTCATTAAATTTACTACATCTTCAAGGACCAATTGTAGGTGCAAGATGGTATAATATCATCACATAAAATCAGTGCTTGTACTGGAATTAAGGAATAGTGTGAAATCTTTGTGCAGGAAATGGACACCTACCTATTTAAAGTGTAATGAAAATCTGGCAGTGCCTTTTCACATTAGACCACTGAATAGCTATCTGACTGTGTGTCTAAGAGCTCTCAAATAAAAGTTTTCCTGTTAAGTGCTCAGAGCACTTGGGGAAATAGGCACAAAATGTTGTATGTGTTATAAAGACCGGAATATAAGATCATAGTATTTTAGGCCACAGAGTAATAATAGTGGTAGGAACATGAGGAGCAGAGCCCCAGGAACATGACTCCAAGTCATTCAGTCATCCCAGATAAAAACTTTAAGCAAGTTGCATATTTGTTGAATATGACTTTGTCTGGGTAAAGGGAGTTTCCAGTTCCTGAGAAATCAGTCTTTGCTGGACAATAGCTCAGAAGTCAATATATACCCTTCCACGTGCCTTGAGTTACCTAGTGCCTTCTAAGGACGTGCATTTAAATGTCAATACAATATTTGTTGCTTTGCTTTGGAAGAGATCTGCAGGAGATGATTACCTGTGTGATTTCATCTAAATATAATGCAAATATATATTTAAAATAGCGTGAAGAAGTATAATAGAAAATATTTTACCTTGCACATTTATAATTTTATTCTGTCAAGAAAGGTTCATGTATGTGCATATAAGTGAAGGAAAAATTTTGCTGGTACCATGGCAACAATCTCTCCTTATTTTATAGAGTGAAACCTTGTAGCTTTTTTCATTGTAATAGAGTAATTTTATGTCTTTTTTTTTTTTTTTTTATGAGAATAGTAGATTCTTTAGGTTGATTCTGCTCACCTCGCTCTCTATCCTCTTTCTCAGTGAACATCTTGGTTTCCTTCAGGTACATCACGTAACCCTGGACAGTTGGAAAGGCCTATTTAAAAGGTAGACTTAAATAAAGAGTGTTCAAAACCAAAAGCATTAAATTTCATCTGTCTCTCATAAATGGGTCTTGCTTTTTTGAATTTCCCCTTAGGATAATTAATATATTAAACTATGCAGAGCAAAAGCAGAGGAGAGATAAAAGCTAAACTTAGCTCTAGGTTACTGGAAGTCAAGGATCAAGTGCAGAGAACAAATTTATAGTGTATGGTGTTCCTGTCATGTAAAATATTCTGCTTATTAGATAGTTTATCTAGAAATAAAGAGTTATTACTCGGAGAACTCAAGTTCCAGCTCCAAACAAGGTGGGACAAACATAAAATCTGGCAATGGTACCAATAATTTCAAAGGTCTGTGGGAATAAAAATCCTTATAGAAAATAAGCAGTGGTTAGTTGCTATTCCAGCTTTCTAAAAGTTTCCCCAGAATTCACCTTTGTCAAAGAGTATATATCTGAATTTCAAAATACTAAGGAAATTTATTAATGACTTAAAGTGGAAGTTTTCTAGTAAGAGTATACCTTTCCCTTCAATTATAGTGGTATTACATAATGCCATTATCATTCTTATTGTTTATACACAACTGCCTATTCCTCAACTGGAGAAACTGGGTTCCCAATTTAAAATTATTCCTACTCTTGTTCATTTACAGTTTTGCAGTCTGAATTTGAGTCAGAAAGGCAAGAAATTACTGTGTTCCTTTTGACATGATTTCCAATATCTTGCTAATTCAGCTGCTGTATACATGTTATATACATGCTTATATCCTTTCTTGGATTGAATTTCTAAATATATAGATGGCTTTAATTGCCAGTATAATTAGATGTTCCACTACATTTGCAGCACTTGGTGAGTTGATGGTACAGAGAGAGGATGGATGGCTGGAAACGGATACTGTAGATTTGCTAGAAGAGACTTATACAGAATTCATTTAGATTGTGTAAGTGAAAAGCTGATCTGACAGAATCAGGGTGTTGTGTAGAGCTTAAAATTTCTTAAAATGTCCCCTTATTCTTGCTAGTAGGTTTGAAGAGGGAGAGAATGAGCATAATATAAAGATCAGCCTGAAAAGTAAATATGGGGACAAAGCCATTAAGAATGGATGAAGCACGGAAAACAGATGCTGAGAAATCAGCCAGCCTCATAAAAATTTCCACAGTTTACAATGATTCCTGCCTGGTAAAAGAAAAAAAATAAAAGAGCGTTTCCCCTGCAAATTATAAGCTACATGCATTTCTAAGCTACATGCATTTCTTTGAGTGAGTACCTTAAAATTTGCTGTGCATTATAACCCAATGCATTTGTACGTTGTGGCTGAAGGCAGGCATATAGGTTTCAGAGCCACTGCTGTCCTGAGCAGAGAAAAGGATACACCGCTGAGACACCAGGAAGCTTTTCACTTGGAGAGTAACAAAAATGTTTTTTAATTACACTTGAAAACCTTGCTCCAAAGGGTCATTATTTATGGTTAAAGTCACCCATGTGCGAAGGGCTGATGCACCGCTGTAGTCCCAGTGCGAAGCTGGGATTTAAGTTGTTGTATAGGCCTGTGAATTTTCCAGTAAACATATTGAGAATCCACTGCACAAATCCAATGTTGGAGAAGGAACCAAAATGATTGAGCTGAATAAAATAATGCATTCTCAGCTATTGTTCCTGATTTTCAAGTGCAGCCTTGTACAAATAAGATAACAGCCAGCTATTGGCTCGAGGCCATCACCAATAATGTCTCTGTCAAAGAGAGTATCTGTATCACATTATGATGAAATATGTTCATTTTCATTTTCAAATATTAATTTCTTCCCATACATCATGAATTTAGGAAACAATGCTGTAAGTCAGCATCAAAATGTCTGTGCAAATGATAATCCAGTGTTTCTCCATTTGTAAATTACTCTATTTAGATTAAGACCTGTGCTTTCCAATTGCCTGTGACAATACACTAATTAATAGATTGAATGCCTCCTGCTTAATAAAGTATTTAAAAATGCAATGATTATATATATTTAGTCACTTCTACAGCATCATGCTTTAGCTTGATTGAAATTAATTTGAGGGAAGAAACTGAATGGTTTTTAATTAGCTTGAATTGTGGCTATTACCTAGAGTATATTCTGTAACAGTAATTCACAAACAATTCCTGGAGTAAGGGCTGGGACATTGACTTTGTTCCTTCTTTCACTATGACCTACCTATGTTGCTTTATTTCAGGAAGCAGAACTTGTTTTGATTGCTCCTTCATTTGTAGTAGTGATTTTTCTCCGTTGATAAAGTTGTCAAAGAATAGATATATTTCTCTCAAAATTTGGCATTAATTTTTGCTATCCTCAAGTAAAAATGAGGTGCTACCCAATGGTTAGGGTTCTGTTCTGGGAATGATGATTGTATAGATCTATTTCTCCTTGTCTGCAGACATTTAAGTCAAGTTATCTAAGAAAAAATTTTAAAATGTCTTCTGTTGCTGGGTACCTAACAAGAGACTTCTAGGATTACCAGATTTTTGGGATATTAACAATAGCCACTTGTTTACTGTGGGTATGTCTATGTCAGCAGGTGATGCAGACTGCAGGCAGCAGCTCAATGGAATGGAGGAGCTAATGTCCATGAATGTTATGAATTTCAGGAGGTTTTACTTCACAGTAGTCTAATTCTGGGTCCTGTGGAAGGAATGCACGTAGGTGGTTCGATGTTGCTCAGTGTCCTCCTGGAGTTCACCTTGGGATTTATTTCCACCTGAAGAAGGACCAATTCATGCAGTCCAAAACCACACTGCAGTGAGAATGAAAAAGCATAAATCGGGATGTTTAGCAGATTGACATCAAATCTGGTCTCCTGATGTACACTAAAATGCTAATGCAGAGGTGCCCTGTGTGTTTCACATTTCTCACCAATGAGAAGAGTATTAGTGCAGTACAGTGTACTGCTAGCACAGGAAAACCTACCATCTCTTTAGGTTTATTTTGGTGCTCAATGTCTCTTTTCTATAGTGTCATCACTTTAGGCAGCATAAGCCGATTTAGAATCGCAAAATGTTTAAAAACTGATACCATTTGCATATGCTGTATGTACTAGTAATGGGCAGAGTTAGAAAACAGACACATTTTTTTGACATATAGTTCTTTATTGGGTGATATTTGGAGATGTAAGTATTCAACCCTAGGGACCTAGGTTTTTGGTAAGTACCATACACTGGTAGTTTTCATTGTCTTAAAGTGGATGTGTTGGTGCCAATTGTTGCCAAAAGGTAGTGCAAAAGCACTTTGGATTGCGCCTGAGGCATGAGGGAAGCATTTTGAAGACAAGGGTCTAAACACCTTGAGACAGAAGTACTTCCTACAAAAAAGAATTTTGTTGAGCAAAATACTGTAGTTTTGAGCAGCACCTTTGCGTCTTCAGAGAGAATGCAAGTAGCCCAAAATAGTCTGTATTTTTGATTGTATCACACATTTGCCAGTTCACCATAATTGAAATGAACGTTGAATCTAGTTTAATGCATCCTTCATCTCAAAAGTAAACCTGCAGCTGCCTTAATCAGCAAAAGATTATGTTTACCCCAGGGTTATTTTGAATAGATGTTTATGGTATGTCAATGTAGTGTACCAACCAATCAATGAAAACAAATGTGGTGCTGTATATATAATAAAATAAAAAAGCAGATAACACAGACAAGTATTTGCAAGTAATCCCATTCAAGAACATACAAAGAAATCACAAGTCTCAGTTTTCCTATATAGTTGCAATTAGCACAGTCATGGCAGATGTATAAAACTGAATTGTGGCTCTGAATTACCATAAACTGAGGAAAAAAAGGGCATATTAAGTAGGAGAAGCATAAGGAATTAAAATGGGGGAAATATAAGGAACTTGCTTGTGGATATAAGAGAACAATGTCTGATAATGAGTTAAAATATAGGTAATCTGAATAATGAAACAGAAGGTTACTGAGAAATCGGACTTGCTCGCTTCCAGTACATTTAAATTAGGGTAAGAATGAGAAGTAGCAGAGAAAAAGATCCATTTTTTATTAATAAAATAATTTGCTAAAATAGATGGGTGATTTAGAGAATACCCTCGTGTTAATGTTAGAAAAAGTTGTCTAGAGGTATAAAATGAGCACGATAGAGTTAAGATGAAATATGCTGAATGGGTAATTCTTTAAATCTCCTGTGTAGTTTGTTGAAGTGAACAGAATACTACTCATGTACAAAAAGCAGCTTGGATTAAATGTGTGACAAAAATGTAGATCAGATAGGAAAAGTTTTTGTCAGCTGAAAATCTATAGTGCTAATTTACCCAAAGAGATGAGCTCCCTATAAACATTAGTTCTCTAGGCAATGTTTGATGTATTTTTTTTTTTTTTTGATCAATAACTAAACTGTCTATACAAGTAGCAGATTTTAAATATTTTTCAGCTAGGTAGTTTTAGTCAAAGTTATAAATACTGTACTTTGAGCTTCATTCAGGTTGTCTTAAGCGGAAAGGTTTAGATTTTAATTTATTTCTATTTCAGTAATCTCTGAAAACATCAAAATAGCTCAATCCACAATATTTCAGTGGAATGCTTCCAGTGCCCGCAGCTTCTAATAAAATTGTCATATTGTGTTTGTTGTGTAAAACTTTTAAAAAATATATTGCTTGCCTTATGATACAATTCTTAATATGGAGAAGCACAAAGAGCATAGGCATTTATCGTGATTTTATCAGTTGCATATTTTTTAATTTTGGATTTCTATAACGTCTATTTGAATAATAGAAAAGATGTCTCAAAAAAGGGTTTGCCTTTTGTCTATATTAATTATTATTTAAATTATAGTATCACATTTTATATTATTCAGTATAGGGACACGTGAAAAAGATACCACTTTGTCTTGAGAGCTTGTATGCTGGGATTTATTTCTGGGTTCAGTAAATGCTATTACATTATCAACTTCGTGCATGCCATTCCTCATGAGAAAATATATAATACCTTTTATTGCTGTGGGACACTCAGAGTCCTCCGAAGTATGATGCATTGTGCCAATGTGTAGAATTTTTATTACTTAAAGTGTAGGAAATCTTATATCAAAAGAAAACCTAAACTGTTTCTTTGATGTTACTTTATACCAATATTCACAAATAGTCCACTACAAGATCTTTTTACCTAAAGCAGAATGGAAATTAAACAAAGTGACAACTAAGCTTGGAAACAATCAGCAATGAGAATTCTACTTTTTTTTTTTTTAATTGTATTCTCAGCTTAATGTCTTTGTGTTCAGATATTAACAACATATCAAACTGAGGAAAAGGCAGAACAAGGCCAAGAGAGTTCTGTGTAGCTTTAATGACCATAGGCTCCATGAAATTAAATAGGAGCATTATATGAAACTAGTGGTAGATAAAAATCTAATTACTTTTGGCAATGTGCTCATATCAGTGAAAGGGAATATGTACACAGAGATAAGATATAATATACTGAAGTTGATAGAATGCTGTGATCCTTTTGGGAAGCTCTGATGTTACCTTTATTTATGGTGGCTTTCTGATACTTAATAGGGATAGTACCTCAGAAATAAAGAAGTATGTTTGTCTTGTCCCATGGAACCCCAAGGCAGGTCCACTGCCTTCTTCCTAACAGACAAGACTGTGTCCCCCCTCTTTTTTTTTTTTTCCCTTTAATTGCTTTCATTAAAAATTATAGTGAGTAAGCCCAGTGGTATCAATAATCATGGAAACAATTTTGGAATTACACAGAGCGCATTAAAAGCTTGCTCAAAGCATTGCTGTGAAGAAACTGATTCTAAAAAATTATGTTCTGCTCAGAGAATGGAAGCCTATGCATAAGTTATGTGATCTGCAAATTAATGACTTGCACAGTCTAGGCCAATAATATATCATGAAATATTGATGAATCATGAGTAAAATGGAGAAAATAGCAGTCTTCATGTAGACACATGCCAGTAATTTTTGTAACATTACAGACTCTCATACGTCCTGAAATTTTGCCTAAGTCTTCTTGGCCTGTATTTAGCCGAAGTATGTCATACTGTACCAGAGAACTGTTCCTTGTGGGAGTTTCACCTTCTCACACCAGACCTCAACTTGTTCCTGTATCTTCTGAAATTTGGTCTTGTATTCTTTTGATTTCTTTTTAGCAGTCTCAAGCGTATTTAGTTTTATCCACCACCATGCTACATTCTACTCCTACTCAAATTTTTGCAACATATGGCCTTTAAGAATAAATTTCCCATCCAATTTTTTTTCCCCACAGGCTCATTACCTTCCACTTCTCAATGCTGAAATGCATAGTGTGCCCATGCTTCAAGTCAATCGAAGCCATTCCAAATTTTATTGCCCTCCTGCTTTGTATTGACTATTCTTCTCTATTAGACTCATTATCAAATGCACTTGCCCTCCATGCCAGATCCTTCCTTTTGATGGCTAACAGTTTCAATTGATAATGTTATGTGAGAATGTAGTGGTCAGTTTGCTGTAACCCCTTTTTTTTTTTTTCCCCTTGGCCAATAATTTACCCATGTTCTTCATCAACAATCGTGTGCTGCTTAACCTCTCATTTAGTAATCTGTGGTTATTGGTCATTACTACTTGTGAGTGTAATTATATAAGTATAATTCTTTCTTAATTATACCATACTAGCTTGAAATATAACCTCTTTGTGGTTCCATTCTGCTTGTCCTTTTAGTGTGCTAACGCTTACAATAATTTTCTGTGCAAGTTTACAGCCTCCATGGTTAGTGCTTGCTATGGACATAAAGCCTGAAACACTGAAATGTCATGTCAAGACATTATCAAGGTTATCCAACTGCTGTATGGGTAGAAAGGAGCATGTAAGTGGAGGCTCTATAAGTATGGTGGTAAAATTATTAATATTTAAGATTGAGATGTCTGGCTAAGAAGTTATCTCTACTAAAAGAACACTCCTTTCTCACTAGAAGCTAAGCGTCTGTGATTGTTTCCAACTCCCCATTTCTGAGCTAAGGTAATACTGGGTGTGCCACTACTGTAGACTCTATCAAGAGCCATCTCTCCATACTGTCATGTTATTTACTGTTTGATTCCTTGGCAGTTAGCAGGCTAATTAAGGAGTCTATCCACCCCAGGGGTGGATACGTGGCTTTGTTAACATTGACATGATTGGTTTTCCTTACCTCTTTCTTTCTTTTCTGAAACAGTATATAGGTCAGGTCCCTCCAGTCACTTGGGAGAGAACAGGGGAGCAGAGCGGGAGGTGCTGTCCAAATGTTCTCTCACTATGATCATAGCTAATAAAGCTTCTGTCTGACCTCTCCTAAATTATACTTGCATTACTATGCACTTGGGGTCGCCAGATTCTCCAACATAACAAAATGATGCTTTATGATTTACTGTAGGAATTCTGTTTATATATAGTTTTAGCTGTATATCACAGAAATTTTTGTAAGATGTATAGCTCGTTACTTTTTTACAGAATTCTTTTTGTATAGGTGATAATACCTACCAGCTCTTCTGAATATCTGAATGACTTGTAATTTCAGGGTACTGATTTAGACGAGATGCTGAAATACAGGGGAAAAGGAGCAGTTTAATTACAAAATACAGAAATTACCATAAGAGTAATGTTTAAAAAAAAAAAAAAGTTACAAGATGTTATAGCATTAAAGCTTTTTAAGGTTCTAGGTTAGCTGTCCAAGCTTAGACATCATCTCAGTTACTGACATTGGCAAGAACGGTTCTTTTCTGACAATGTTGGCATTAATCCTAAAATTCTTCAGTGTTATGCACTGATGCTGATTTCTGAATAACTTCTTATTGTTCTGTGTACAAACCTATCATCAGTTATCTGCTGAATACAATTCACAGATACTTAAAAATACATTTGAATTTTATAGCTAGGTCAAGGATGTGCCATGGAATTGTACATCTTAATCTGACGAAATGCTCATTTTATTATCTCCATTTATTCATTCAATCTCTATTTTCTTTATATTCTTACTATTTCTTGATATTTTTACATTACTGCATTTTAAGTTTGTCAATTCCATGTTATATTCCAGACACCTGTAGGACACTTCAGTGTATAAAAGCTTGTATTTTGGAAGAAGCGTTCTGCTTTAACTTAAATGGATTACAATGACTTTCACTCCAGTCCTTTGAATAGTTTGGTAAACTAAACTGAAAACTGTGATCTCTCTTGGTGAGGAAAAAGATGATAAACTTGTGAGGTTGTGTTGTTTTCTCCTATTTGCATTATTCAACTGTTAGTAAACTTCAGGAAGCCTAGTATAGAAACTAAACTGAGAGAGATTAGAAATGCAGCTATGAGACTAACATTTTAAATTCTTATGGAAACTTGTAATTAGCCCATTTGACAATACTGAGAAGGAACTATGGAGTACATGATTACTTCAGGAGTTCTTTCACCAATTTATTGTTCTTTTATTAGGTCTTAGCCTAACTGCTTGAAGCTGCCATTTCATCCTAAGAATCTGGAATCTCTTCACCGAGTGCTGCATATTAAGTTACCATGTGTGGTGTGGAAATTGCCATTAAATGTTTTAAGTAGTAATATAGGAATTGTGATTGGTATGTACATAAAAACTCATTTGTCTTGACTGGAGAAACATTAAAAAAAAAAAAAAAGGAAAAAAGAAAAGGAGCTGACTTCTTGGAGTTTCATAATAACACCAGTTTACGTTTATATTGCTGGCAGTAACAGGAGCCCTTACTGTGTAGATGTAGGCTTTGCCTGTTTCACCTTACCTATTTGTGTTATGCTGGTCCATCACTTCTCACAGTATACATCATGTTTAACTATCATACCTGAGTTGGTATAATTTGGATGAGTGCTCCATAAATCACAATATCTGCATACTTTCTTTATGTCCATGTTTAAAATATACTGTATGTTACTGGAAGATGCCACAACTCATAGTAATGGTACAGGCCAATATTGCAGAGATCAAGAAAACTATTTGCTTAGCATTTTTAAAAATCACCATGATTATTATATTGTATGGTATGTGTAGTTTAAATATGGGTATCTGCCTGAGGAATGGAAACAACCTAGGAAAGGAGAAATTATTATAACTGTCAAAATGCTTTCAAAACAGTCTTCAGTGGATGGAAATTCTCCAAAAGTTAGTACCATTCAGCAGAGTACAGACATTTCTTGAGCTCAGAAGAAACTGAAAGCTGTTAGGCTTTTTTTTTTTTTCTCTAATCACTTACCCTTGTGTAATGGACTTGAATTGACTTTGGGGAAATGAAAGATGAATTAAATACATTTTCTGTCTTTTCATCAAAGCAGTCCTTTGGTAAATCAAGTGTGGGTCTTCTTTGACCCATTTCCACTTGCAAGTTGCATCTTCAGGCAATTAATTCATGCCAGTAATATTTCGATGAATGCCAAGCTGAGAATAACTGTGATATTCTGGAACACGATCAAGGACTTCCTTTGATTTCCCTTGTCTTTAACTTCACTGGAATACTGGAAAAGTACCAAACCCAAGAGCTGATACAGAGCTGACAAAGTAATGAATCACCATTTCCATCTCTATGACATTTTAAGAATTAAGAATGACTGCCTGATTCTCTCTTCTAGAGAAAATGCAGCATCAGAAGGATATTAAGTCAAGATGGCAATTTGGAGAAGATATTTCTGTTTAAATAAATCTGTTCTGTAGGAGGGTGACATGAGGACATGGGTAATTTTTGTTCTGTGTAACAGCCTGAAAAATGTCATGATGCTTCATGTTAGCTAGCAGAAGAGAGAGCTGTGTTATCCTGTTTACCTGTTACAGTACAAGCAATAACACAGCACATTTGAGTACTTCTTATAGAATATGCCAAAGTCTATTGACTTGATTTAAGAAGACTGGTAACAAATAGCTAAGGTTCTGACATCGATTCTGAATAGTAGAAAGTAAAGATATATAAGCATTTTACTCAGGCTCTCTTGACTATTCACCACTTGGCAGTAGGTGCTTGATTTTATTTCACTTCTGTCTGTGAACTTTTGCACAAACCAGAGTTTTATTCATTATATATACTGGAGAGTTTCTGTAAATCTTTAAAGTTGCTGTTTATTGATATACTACAGCTTCAAGTACTAGTTGCAAATAATAATACAAATTCCTGCTTAATCCATTTTATTAATACCTGAAGTCAGTCTCTTCTAGTAGTTATATACTCTGACCCCCAAAAGATCTCATCACTCTTTTGATCTTCATAGTTTTGAATGTATAGCTCACAAGGAACAACATTCTGCTGTTCCACTGCATTCATGCTTCTGTACTGGCCATGTCTTGAAGCGATTGAGGCCACCCTCCAGAGTCAAGCTGCCAGGTCAAGCTCCACGGTCAAGCTTGGCAAATCTGTGTCCTTACCTTTGTATTGTGCGTTTTGTCCATCCAGAAGCAGACAATGCTCAGATGTTAACAATCTGTGTTTTTAGCTCTGCGATGATTTATGGAATGATAGAATAGTTTGGGTTGGAAGGGACTTTAAAGATCATCTAGTTCCAACCCCCCTGCCATGGGCAGGGACACCTTCCACTAGACCAGGTTACCCAAAGCCCCGTCCAACCTGGCCTTGAACCCTTCCAGGGAGGGGCCAGCCACAGCTTCTCTGGGCAACCTGTGCCAGGGCCTCACCACCCTCACAGTAAAGAATTTCTTCCTTAGATCTAACCTAACTCTACCCTCTTTCAGTTTAAAGCCTTCACCCCTTGTCCTGTGAATACACTACCTGGTAAAGAGTCTCTCCCCATCTTTCCTGTAGGCCCCCTCCAAGTACTGGAAGGCTGCTCTAAGGTCTCCCTGGAGCCTTCTCCAAGCCGAACACCCCCAACTGTCTCAGCCTGTGCTCGTAAGGGAAGTGCTCCAGTCCCCTGATTATCCTTGTGGCCTTCTCTGGACCCGCTCAAGCAGGTCCATGTCCTCCTTATGTTGGGGACCCCAGAGCTGGATGCAGTAAAGCAGGTGGAGTCTCACGAGAGCAGAGTAGAGGGGAAGAATCATCTCCCTCAATCTGCTGGTCATGCTTCTCTTGATGCAGCCCAGGAGATGGTTGGCTTTCTGGGCTGCAAGTGCACATTGCTGAGTCATGTTGAGCTTCTTGTCAACCAACACCCCCAAGTCCTTCTCTGCAGGGCTGCTCTCAATCCACTCCTCACCCAGCCTGTATTTGTGCTTGGGATTGCCCTGATCCATGTGCAGGACCTTGCACTTGGCCTTGTTGAACTTCATGAGGTTTACAGGGGCCCACCTCCCCAGCCTGTCCAGGTCCCTCTGGACGGCACATCCCTTTCCCTCCAGCCTGTCGACTGCACCACGCGGCTTGGTGTCGTTGGCAAACTTGCTGAGGGTGTGCTCAATCCCACTGTCCATGTCACTGACAAAGATGTTAAACAGCACCGGTCCCAACACTGACCCCTGAGGAACAGCACTCATCACTGCTCTGCACTTGGACGTTGAGCCATTGACCGCAACTCTTTGAGTGTGACCATCCAGCATCCACTGAGCGGTCCATCTGTCAAATCCATGTCTTTCCAATTTAGAGACAAGGATGCTGTGGAGGACAGTGACAATTTGGTAACATGTCTTAAAAATCAAATGCATATGCAATAATTTAAAAATAATAGTCTGCCACACTGATAGCAGAGGTTCAGTTGGTATGATGTTGGGCCATTTGCAAGCAGTTTAATTCCAGGCATGTGGAAAATAAAAATGGTCATTGGCTTGATTAACTTGTGCCTCAGCAAAGCACAAACAGGAGATACAACTTGTCAGGACTTGAGTTCTTACTGTTTGCATCGTCTTAGCACTGGCGACAATTGCCAGGATTTGATGTCTAGTGTTGATACATTTGGAAAGGGAAAACTTTAACAGATACATGGAAAGACCTGAATTAGGTTGTGTTTCTTTAAACACGTAGATCAGCAAGCATCATAATTTCCATAATAAGGCCAAGAAATTTTAATCAAATTCTAACAAATTTTCTCATCTTTATCCGCATCAATTTTTGCACGCAGCTATAATTTGAGGAAGAACAGACTTGCTGATATTCCAATGTAACTTCAGAACAGGGGAACCTACAAGCAAACAAATACTAACAATGCAAATAAGTATGCCAGGACCTTCTGGTTCTCTCAGAAATGAATCACACTTTGATACTACATGCCATTTAAGGGTTTGAAAAATGCTCTGATTTATTTCAAAAGCTACATTTACCCTTGAAGCAGTAATGTAATACCTCAAAGCTTTCTTTGTGTAACTTTCCCTGTAATTTAGACTGTAGGCATACTTCATACATTGACCATGCTTCCAGAAGGCCCAGCAGAGTTACTTTTCAAGTTTTATGTTTATGTAGGATGCCATGATCATATTTTTACAGAGAAGTAGCTCAAAGACAATTGTAACATCAGGCTACCCGCTAGGTGGCAAAGAGAGACAGTGATTTGCAATGTATTTCTGCACACGGGAAAGAGGGTGAAAAGCAGCCAGCCACAGAGCCGGATTTACAAAAAATATATTGTGGCCTAGCCTTTTGGAGTGAGATAGTTTTGGTAAGTGTGATTCTGAAAGACTGGAAGGAGCAGATTGATTAAGGCAATCTAGACTAGGGAAGAAAGTTATCTGCATGTAATGAAAATTATCTAACTTCAGTTTGTCCATTTTAGTAACCTACTTGAAAGGTGTTTCATCTCCAACTAATTTATTACAAATTATAATATTCAGTGCAGAGGATCATGATGTTGTGGTCAGCTCAGCTAAATTGCTGAAGCAATAAGCTTTTTAAAATAATATTTTTAATGAAGATATTCCACTAGCCACACTACAAAATATTGGAAATATGGGCTATCTCTACTGCAGTTAATAGACTTATGGAAATCCATTGCTGCAGATAAAGCTAGATATAATTCCTGCATTTGCAGCCTACACCTGCAAGGTACTTCCTTGACCTTGCAAGGTCATACCCCAAAAATGTGAAGTGGAAGCTTTCATAATTAAAACAATTCAAGATTTTGGCGCTCTTTTTTTCTTTCTTTTTTAGTGTTTTTCTATACCAACTCAAGGCTCAGCTGAAGTTTCCATGGGTTTGGATGTAAGGTGATTGTGACATAATATTTATAAAACAGCAACTATATTGAGCAGTTCAAATTTGTTGTCAGCATTCTTTTTGTTGCACTGTTGAAATAAATTCTTTTCAGGTTTATATAGGATTGTAACTTTGCCTTGGAATGAAAGGAACGAAAGCTTCATTTGTGGAGTGTAAACAAAGCACTACTATTGATATTTTTAAAACTGTATGGGTTTTTTTGCAAAATTTAGCTTGTGTTTTAGGTATTCTTCCTCTTTGTAATGGTGAAGCTCTAGAAACTTTATTACAGAAAATGGGAAAAAAACCTTATATTTAGTTTCTCTGTACTTTATATTACAAAATTCTTTTTGCTTATTTTGAAGAGCTCTAATATCTCAATGAATTATAATAGGAACTTGAAATTTGGAAGAGCCAAATAATTCTGACACACAGCTTTGTTCAGAAAAAAACCCCATACTTATCAGAAGAAATTTTGAGGTAGTAAAAAAAAAGTGCTTTGCACATCATATATTTAAGACTATTAGGCTCATGTTTATAAAATTATTACACAGTGAATGGCACTAGAGCATGGTGGGAAGAGATCATGGAGAAAGAGAAAACAAGTCTTAAAAGAAGATAATCTTTCCAGTGAAAAAAGGTCATGAAGTTTGTTTTATGTCTTCTATGGTGAGGCACAATTCTCGCTATCTGTTGAGGGAATTTCTGTGCTAGGAAGTTTAAAGAAGTGTATTTGATGAGGATCTTGGAAGAACAAAGATGAAAGTACTTTTATTTTTCTAGAAAATGGGTTGATAGTTCAAGTCTAAGGAAGCTAGTAACAAGAATGGCAGAGGGGAGAAAAAAGGACTATGCAGTTAAAGAATATGGAGGATCGCAGTAAGACATGAAAGCTGAGGCATTTAAGTCAGTAGGTCTACATATAACTTTTCAGATAAATATGAGGAGTTTGATACTCATATAGGAAGTGTCAGAAAGCCTTGAAGACACTCAGACAAGTCAAGGTGAGAGAATGATTCGATGGGAATGGAAGAGCTCCAGTTTGAACAAAATAAGGAAAATAAGTAGCAAAGGAAAGACACTTCAGCATTTCACACACAAGAGGATGAAGCTAGATTATAGAATGCGTGCATGGAAGAAGAGGAAGAAACTGCTTTTTGGAAGTGTCAAGGAAAAAAAAATATTTATTTGCTAGAAACAGTGCCTGTGTGGGACGTAAAATTCAAGGACAAAATTTCACTGTGCCTGAAGAAGAAATTGCCTGCTGAAAAACTCTACCATATATTATGCAGAATTAACACAATAGCTTTAATCCTGTTGTGACAAAGAAAATATGGTTTATTATGAAGAGGATTGTTTTGGAAAGGCAGTCTCAATTTTCTTGCTAGATAAGAGAGAAAATGTTCTTTTGGCTTCCCACTGCTATCTAAGCATCCAACAGAAGTGAACTAATCAAAGAGAAACTCTAAAATAACAAGTATAAAGCTTGTGTGAAGACTCATTGTGCTGTATAAGATGTAATAAATATTTTTTTTGAGGAATAACTATAGAACACTATTAAAAATGTGTCGTCCAACTGGATTCATCATATTGGATTTTTTTCCATAAGGGATTCATCATATAGATTTTTTTTCCATAAGGGTACCTTCAAGAAAATCTCTCCCTAAAGATGAAAATATGAACTGCATAATTCACACTTACTCTAAGTTTTCTTATGTCTGGGAAAATAATTTTTGATCATTTAAAAGCAAATTCTTTGCTTATTTTACAGTCTCTTTCACCTGCTTTCACATGGTTTGGTTATCTCATTGATGACTGCTTTGTTCAAATGTCAGTCAAGATCTGGAGGAAAACCAAGTTTTTCTAATGTGTTTCTTCAGTAGAGAAATTTAAAATGCACAGCCTATTCTCTGCACTCCTCTAATGAGGAGATAATCTGAAAAAGTCCAGAAGGATACTTAGAAGCATGGTTCTGGAATTTCAGATATGCTTTGAATGCTAATTTCTCCTCAGGGTGCAGTAGCTCATTGGAGAACTAAATATTCAGGCCAACAGAGGCCACACAACAGTATGCCTTATGCACCTTCAGAGACATCTAGAGGATGAGTAAGGTCCACATTTTTGACTGACTAAATACTTAGAGAAGCCCACTGAAATCACTTTTGAATTTGACTTTACATTTCACTTAAACTAAGTTAATTGAACTGTGTTGTAAAGTAGGTAGGCAGAGATAACTTTTCCAGATTGCCAAAGGGTACTCAGGAAATCAAAGCATGCCAACATTTGTGAGCTTAAGCGAATAATTACTGGAAGACATCTGATGGTACTTTCTACCTCCAATTTCTTTTTATCATATGACTAGAACCGTAACTTAGAGAGCTTCTTAAAAACTGCTAAAGTGATCTAAAGCTTTTCTCTGAAAATGTTCAGTTGACACTGATAAAGGTCCAGATAATGTACAGTATTACAAACACGCTGATAAATGTTAAAAAATATTGAATAGGACATTTTTGAAAAACAACAAAAAAATAAAGAATCCCCCAAAAGCGTTGCTTCTGGGTAATATCTGTGTGTCATATAAACATCTACTTGGCTTATGGTAGAGCTGTAGCTGTAAAAGTCCCATTGATTTCCATGGCACAAATTCTAAAATACTGTTACAGATTTTTTTATATATATATAGATAGATAGATATGTAATATAAATATAAATATATGGATATATATATTTATGTAAATATATTTGTATTTTAAAATGGTGATGACATGCTTTCTCTTACAAGACTAACTACATCTTAAAACCTAACCTTCATAAATGAATTTTAAAGCAGCTAGCTTAAGAGCTTTCTGGATTGTTAATATTGATTTTTCTATACATATTAGAAAAACACAGACATTTCAAGGGTTAGAATCAAGCCAGTACCATAACAGTTTTGTTTGTTTAAGTTAAAGGACAGCTATCTCACAATGGGATCTCTGGCAAAATAATGAATGTATCAATAGCAGTCTTTATTTATAGAAAGACTTAAGGGACGATAATATAATTAATGCACAAAATTTGGTAAGAAAAAGCTTTTTTGCCAGGCAGAAAAGTCCAGGAAAAACAAAAGACTAAAAGCCAAGAGAGAGAATTTTGAGAATGTTATTCTATGTATATTTTAAAGGGTGAGGATAATTAAAAATGGGAGCAGTTTATGAAGAGTTCTGATGTACTTTTTCATCACTGGAAAACAGAAAGATTAAGACCGGTTATATTTCTGAAGAAAGTGTCTTGTTCACACCCAACTGTTGGACTGTGAAGCTGGAATTAGTGCATGAAAATCAGCTAGTGCTGAACAGGAGGTTAGGGTACATGGTTAAAATGGGCTTTTCTAGACTTAAAAGGCTGTAATGTGTGAAAGAGAAGTATTGCAACACCTAACTCTGAACTCAGTGAATCAAAACCCTTTGTACTCTTATAAATATATAGATAGTAAGCAAAGCAAGAGTTCTGGCTTTTGCCTCACATTAATTTATTTTCATGAGAATTCTTTTATGTTGGATTAAGTTAAATGGTGAAAGTCGAAGAGGAATGCTCAGAATGTGTGTATGTTAAAAAAAAAATGTAGCCTGGTCTTTGAATTTTTATGTTTAATTTGCAATGGGAATCCAACTTTTTGTTATAGTTGGTAGTAAAACAGTGATTTTGTAGAGAGATGAGCTGAATTCCATTCTGTCAAAAATTGTAATTTCAGATTTGGACTGCAAAATTATTATTTGTAATGGTGTGAGAAGTATGATGAGCCCAGGCTGACTTGCAGATCTTGGGGATTCTGTATGCTGGAGATGACATTTAGAAGAATCATTTGTTTTGCAAGCCTGTCAGGTCTGATGTGGAGTCACTGGAGGGAAGAACAAAACACAGAGCCCTGTGAAGTAATTTCTCACACAGTGCTTTTGTTACTTGAAACACATTTTAAAGCTAAAACTTTGCTTTGCTGGGCTGTTGAAGTACTACTGCTGTTCAAATGATGCTGAGGTGTTTACTGTCAGAGCAATAGTCAAAGGCAACAAGATGCCAATGTCTCCAGCAAGTGCTTAGCCATTCTTCAGTCCTGGCAGTGCTGAGTAGCTCTGTGCCTTCCTCAGCCCTAAGCCTTGCTGGGTTTCACAAACCAGGCACTTCAGGGCCTGCCTCAGCCATAGAAAGCACATGATGAAATCTGTTGGAAAAGCTCTGCTGAAAGCATGCCTGGAAGGCGTAAGGCTAAGAGCATTCCTCCTGCATGTCGGGGACCCGGTTTGATTCCCCTTTGCCGAAGTGGGTTGTAGCTTGTACCTTCAGTGACCCAAGACAGTGCTCACCCTCTTGCAGCATAGGATGTCCTGGTTTCTTCTCCGTCTCTGATGACTGTTCATACCTATTACTGGCTTGTGAGTCTCTTTTTCTTATGGACTGAGTCAGTTGCCGTTCCTGGATTTAAGGAAAAGCAAGAAAGCTCATGTGAATATATGTTCTTAAGTCCTAAAGGTGATTTATGCTCTACACAGCATTCATAAACAGCATGTGCAGGGCTGCAGTTGTCACTTTTCAGCCATCCTTGCACAGCTGCTGAGGTGTGTTGTGCCCTGAGTGTGCATTATCACACTTAGCCAAGCCCCTATTTTTGAAGTCTTTGGTGTTTCCATATGGGGTGTAAGGAGGACTAAGTACTTCACTCTTTGCTCTGGATTCCAGTTAGTATCATGGCAATCCTGGCCCTCGAGTCTTGGTGTGAACCTAGTCCTTTAGCCTGTGTGTGCTGTCATCTGATCATCTGTTAAAAGTTGTGACCTGTTGTATAAATACACAGCAAACTGTTTTGGAATAAACATCGTAAGATACACATTATAACTCAGTAGACCATAACAGTTGCATATAAAACATTATAGTATGTCATGAAAACATTTAAAACTAATTAGTTTAAAGCAATAGACTACCATAATTATAATCTACTAAATAATTAGTATTAATTACTTAGACGATTAATTGGCTTGCTTCTGAAGTACTTTGAAGATGCAAAGCAAAGAATAACTGCCACGTATCATGACCTCTGTTCCCTTACAACTGAATATAGTATATTGTCTAAAATGTGTCATCTTGTTTATGCAAAATTATATTTCATTAGGCCAGTATGTGGTAGCATTATTGACTGGGTCTAAAAGGATTGTGTTGCTATGAAACCCATTCAGAAAAGTGCTGCTTTCTCCAATCTAAATGAGTGATCGCAGCTCTCCTATGGGGAGATCTAAGACTCAGAGGAGAATGCAATTAAGATTCATCATGCGTAGGGAGTGAAAATCATCCCCGTGCATTGATCTGTAATATATTTTTATATGCATACTAGCATTAAGAATCTAATTACTACATACTGAGAGCAAAATTCACCCCTAGAAGAATTAACTATAACCAGCTCAAAGGTTCTGTTCTAGAATCCCTGTAGCACTTGTGCCTCACAGAAGCCCCACATTAAGGTTCCTGAATTTCTCAAGTACCAAATGCCAAGATCTCTTAATGATCTTAGTGGGAAGGCAGTGGCTGCTTTTCAAAACCTCTGAATCCAGGGCCCTTTGAGGCATGAGGGACACAGACAGCTTCACATAGGGTCTGGATTTGTCTAGTATGACAGAGAGATTTGGGTATGTGAGAGATCTATTGGCTTGTCAGTGCTTCTTAACAGGTACACAAGACTGTGCAGAATTAAAATAACTGCTTAATTGTGATTTTCTTTTGTATTCCATGTATATAAGAAAGCAGAATGACGGGTAATGCTGAGTGTTAGACATCTGCCAAGGTTTGTATGTTGACTTCTAATTTAAAAGCAGTAGTTTTTCTGAAAATTGAAAATAATCTGACTTGTCCCTTCCACAAATGGAAAAAAATATCTAGTAATTAAATCCTATTGTACATGATGGCCAATTTACTACATTAATATTAAAGGATGATTAATGGAGTTCTAAATCTCTAAAACCAAGGAATGATAAGGAAAATCCTGTAATAAATCCGTAACTTCAGCATCATTGGCAGACAGCATTATATCTGGATATTCCAACAGTCTTGATCAGTTTATTGTCAAGAGACAGAGGCCAACTGCAGTATATTCTTAGACATGAAGGGTCAGCAAGTGCCCTTCAGCTCTTTGAAATATTTTTAGAGCAATTATGTTAATACTTGTTCTTTAGCTCCAAAACCCTTTATGACAGTTTCATTTATCCTTTCTAAAATTATGTCAAAGTGCACCTTTTGTATATTAACTACTGACAAGTGATGAACTATTCAGCAGGATCTTAAACCTCAGTGAAGAAGAGTTTTAATCATCTGAATATGATGTTGGTATTATAATGCCTACAATCCTTAAATATTCCCTATTTCCTTCAGTTTTTTGATGAAGGATATTAAAAGCACAAGGGAAGGTGTACTGCATGGGACAGGAAATACTGAGGCACTGTGTTAACATAGCATGTTTCTAACTTCACTGAGATATATATCATTTGCAACTGTATTTTTTTTTTTCCTAGTGAAAGAATACTGTTCATTCACTGGGAGTTCTGATTTTACTTATGGACTTTTTATAATTCTGAGGAATTCATTAAAAATGTTTAACTCCTTGAAGTTCCATGTGTTCTACCATACATAATTACTAAATCATAGATTTATTCTTTGCTCTTTCCTAGTTTCAAGAAAGGCTGGTTGTTTAATCTGGAAGTTTATGAAGACCATAGATTTAGATGATGAATCATATAACACAACTATCAAAAAATAAATGCTGATTATCTGACATAGTATGTGAGCAGTCGCAGTATAAATTCTATGTAGCTAAACTATGTAGCATGTACTTTTAAAGTAATTAATACATTAGAATCATAGAACCATAGAAGAGTTTGGGTTGGAAGTGACCTTTAAAGCTAGTCCAATCCACCTGCAATGAGCAGGGACAGCTTCAACTAGATCAAGTTGCATAGATTAGCGGACATCTGGTTTGATTTGCAGTTTTCTCCTCGGTATAAGCATTTGCAGGGCCTTGGTTTGAACCAGCTGTTAAAAGCATAGTTGGTTGTGAAAAATTGTCTCACTTGCACCTTTCTCCCCAGTTCTGCTGCCTGTTCTTCTAGGGTCAGCCCAGCTTGGCAGAATTCCCTTCTCCTTCTACTCAAACAGGCTTGTATCTGAAAGGTCTTGGTCCGAGGTGAGGAGAAACAAGAAAAATACCTGCCAGCAACTTGTTCTGACATCTGCCTCATTTTCCAGTCTCTCTCCGAAGTCCTCTCAGACTTAGGCTTGGGTAAATCCACCCTCTGACCTAGAGGATATAGGAGTCTCCTCTTCATCCTGCTTCCTACCACTCCCCACCTACTGTGATTCAAATCTGGAAGCTGCCAGATGATTTTTAAAGAGCAGCAGCTCTCCAGTCTAAATGGGAAAGAGGCTTACCCTGAAAGGAGAAGTCACAGCTGAAAGCCCTTACACATTCATTATAGGTTCTCACATGCCTGTTCTTGGAGCATTTCCACCATTTTGTTTCAAATGATAGACACTTATCAAGTTCTAAGGCCTCTGTTCCAATGGCAGCAGTTTCTACAGAATTAGACTCTCTCTAATTAACACGTTTGTTGGCAGTTTCTATAGTGACATCCAGAACTGAATAGGGCTGAAGATGTATATGTTCCATCCTTTTTGGAATAGATGTTTCTGGCCAAGGCTGATTTGCTGTAGCAGGAAAGAAAATAGGTCCAAGTTCTGCCTCTGATGTGACAATTGTCTGAGTAAAATAAATAATCTGTCTTCAAGACCATCAGTTTGGTGTCATCAATAAGCATTTCATTTGCTTTTATAACAGCTAATAAAGAAGCAAACTATTTCTAGTATTAGCAAAATCCCTGTTATCTGAAGCATTACAGGTTTTTCAGTGAGAGTGATAACAAGGAAACCTGGCGGACAATGGTTTTCAGAGACTGCCTGCTGCTTCTGCTGAGGAGGCAAAGATATTGTATATCATATCTTTGAGTCACATAACTGTTGAATGTAAATCAGCATTACTACCTCATTCATCAGCATGATGTCCTTAATTGTGGAGCTGGAAGATTAATTTACAGTGTCTGGAAAATGGCCCAATATTCAGGAGAAGCATTTGTATTAAATGATCAATGCAACAATGAAAAAGTGATTGTACATAACCCTTGAATCTTATTTTGATCCAAGAAAAAAAGCAAAGACTACAGACATAGCAGCAGCTATTTTTATTCCTATAGGTTCCTGGATCCATTAAGAATGTCATGGTATTGAATTGTTACGTCATTGTATCTGACCTCAAATTCATTAATATTAATTTTTGTTGGCTGAACAAACAAAAAGGGCAGTATATTAAATACTAAACTATGTTAAGAGCTGGACAGAATTATTTTCTTTCTTGCCTAAAGTCTTACAAACCTAGAAGCTTTATTCTTAATTACTTAACTGTTATTAAACACCTCTTTTTCTGTTGTGAATCCCCAGTAGAAAGAGGACAAACTCTGAAGATAGATCAACAGTAAGACATACTTTCTTTTGACAATTAGTTGCAGTGACTTGGTCCTTCTGTCTGGTCCTGTCCATAACTACATCTCCAGAACGTATGCTTTACTATGATTAAAGCATATAAAAATAATAACTGTGTCCACATGTGCCAGGAGATGAGCATGGGAAAATATTTTCCTTATTTTTTCCTTTTTAGAAAGCAGAACAGATATCAGGATTCACTTGAAAGCCTCTTTCATATCACTGGTGTTTCTTTAGTCATCCAATCCTACATTGTTGTCCCTCTTTCATTTCAGCTAATCTGAAATCCCAGGAGTGGAGATAAACAAAATACAATTTCCACCACATAAAATGGAAACAGGGGGAGGAAGGAAGAAAGAGTGAGGTTGTATGAGTAGAGAGCCATGAAACCAGTCATAATCAAAGATTGCACAACCTCCATTGGCTCTGAAGTTTCTTACAATCTGTTCTGATAAACTGAAATGTTCTGAACTTTCTACAAGTAGACTGGAAGCCTTTTTCTGCAAGCAAGACCATTAGTGACTATGAAGACACAGGAGACAAGATGCCACTTGAATTGTCACCTTCAAGTTGTTTCAAACGGATGGAAGATGTTAACAGTGAGGATAACATGATCCTCGTGGGTTGTAGGAAGGACAACATCTGTCTTTTTTTTCTTGTTGCTTGCCAAATGCTCTAAGGACAAAGGTTTTTTGGTGTTTTTCATTATGTTCCTGAAGCATATCGAAAAAGGACTTCCAACAAGCTTTAACTTCCAGCTTAGGTAACTATTTTAATTGACTTGCTTCTTCAAGTTGACTCAATTTTTTTTCCACTTTTTGGGCGCCAGAAAGGGGCTTTATAGATATTTGCAAGGAATCCATAATGGATACTCAACACTGCCAAATAATTGTTCAAAACCTTTTAGCGTCATTTTCGGAATGGAAGGAAGTCATGCAAGTCACACTGAGTTGTTGCCTGGGGAATTCTAAGTTCAGGGCAGAGGAAAACTATTTTTCAAATTCTACTGTACGTATGTTTGTATCTTAACATTAGACTGCTTATAAGATAGGAAGAGAAAAGCACAAAAAGAATTGGAAATCTGAATTACCTTCTGTTTTGTGTTGACATTTTTCTTGATTTTTCTTTGCTTTAGACACTAAATACACATATAATTTTCCCCAATGTCATCTCTGTTTTCTCTTCTTCGTTTGTCCCTTGAAGGCTGCTGGATCACAGAAAGCTCAAGTTTTCTCATAATTCAAATTGCAGAACATGTGTAAAGCAAATTGGTTTGAATTGCTGGTTAGCTAGCAGTGTGGGCTCAAGCCCACTTCCATTTTGGTATAAACATACCTTATGTTTTCCATCCCACTAAGGCTGCTGCAGTCATATCAGACATACTAAATGGTTTGGAAAAAAAAAGTTAGAGACTTGTTCCCTGCTCTATGATGGCCATATAGGCCAAAAAAAAAAAAAAAAAAAAAAGTCTGTAACACAATCAATCAACATGCAACAGTGGCTTTTTCCTGCAAAGAACACAGTACTGGACATGTCAGACTGAAATACTGAAACCCATCAGTATTTTCTCAAGTACTTTTTTTAGTTTTAGATTAACTGGTTTATATTTTAGTGCAATAGACCTTATTTTCCACTTTGGTTTTTGTTCAATTTTAAGCTACTCCTTTTTTTTTTCTTCACTAGTTCAGGACTTTATAGATCGGTGGTCTGCACTAATCAATTCTTATCACATTTTCTCGCATCTTTCAGCCACCACTTAGCCATGTTTTGTACACTAATTTCTCTCAGTTCCCCTTTACGATTCAGTCCTCTTAGCTGTATATAGTCTTGTTGTGCTAACATTCTCCAGTTCACTAGTGTTTTTCATGTTTTGAGACAGAACGCTGGAAGGTGGCAGACTCTAAAAGAAATTCTTTTTAACTTGTTAAAAATATTGTTATTTGGTTCAGTTGTGCCTTCCATGTCTGCAGTCACCCTCTCTCAAATTTCTTTATATATAAAACCACTAAAATCATGTTCTAGGTAGTGCAAGCATTTTGGTCTGATCAGTTACATTGTTGCTATAACTGTAAAGAGAGTTCTCCAACAAAGTTTAAGGGAATGAATCCTTCACTATTCCTAACCCTAAAATAATATTAAACATTCATCTAATAATGTGAATGATGTCTCCATGAGTCATCATCTGCCTTGGGAGGAACTGTAGCCGGTGACAGTCCCATCTAGTCAAATATCAAATGAAATAATGAGGTCTTCCTCATACATATTCTTCTAGGAATGAGTCAGATATCTGGTCTTTCCTCCAATTGCTTTTCCTGTGCTTTCACAGAGCAAAGATAACGCATATATAGTGCAAACCAAACAATTATCAGGAGATAATCCCATTTCTTCAGGGCTCCATGATTTTGTTTGAAACTCTCATCAGAAACGTATCAGACATTTTCATGATTATGATTAACTATCTCCAAGTTTTGGATATAGTCTCTGTGTAGAGTAGATGTAACTATTAAAAATACAGAATAAGATTTTATTACCTGGACATTAATAGAACAAGGCACTTGGAAACAAAAGGAGCATTAGAAAAATTATGGCTATAATTTACAGGAGGGGGGCTAACCTTTAAAAATTATTTGGCTATTCACTGTAATAAATTCTTATAGCCTTTGACAATTAGAGAGGATATCCTAAATTACTAAGACTTCTGCTATCATTTGATATAACAAAACCCTCTTCTCCCACTGCAAGGTATGAATGCAATTTCCATGGCCATCACTGGGAATTACTGTGGGCTGCCAGTATATATATACCACCTGGTATGGCCACCTATGAAATGATATTGTATCCATGCTGTAAAACATCTATAAGGTCTGTAAAGGAAGCATAAACTCTGGTATACCATATGAACCCCACTAAACTTTTGAGAAAAGCAGTTAGCTAGATCCTAGATACAAGTTAAAGCTGTAAAGTCTGCCTCTGCCTGAAATACGCTTTTTGTTTAAAACCAAATTGACTTTTCCCACTTCCGAGTGGTTATAGTTTGTGACACAGACTGGTACAGACTTACAGCAAACTGAACTGCGTCATCCACGCTGCTAAGTGAACTGCCCAAAGTCATCCATACCATTAAAGTGTGGTTCCAAGCAGAAGTGGCTTAGACCAAGTAGCACTGTCCCAAAAAATGCTCAGCCACCAACCAAGGCCTTTTCACAGCATGCGGTTTAGGTGCGATTACCCTGACTTGGGAAGTAAGGCGGTTCAGCTGCACGGACACGGACTGTGCTGTAATGGGCTACCCCTGAGACAGAGGCTAATCCCTCCCCTGTTGCTCTAAACTAGTGCAGCCGTAGCCTGGAAGCAGTCACCTGGCTTCAGGTGGGGAATATGTTCTTTTCAAAGAGTTGAGAAAGAGTGATGGACATACCTAATAAACTTTTTATCTTTGCACACTATAAATAATTGCAGTTTAAATACATTTTCTTGAGTGTTTGCATACTCTCTGGATTTGCATTTTTACCTCAATAAAATCTATCACTTAGACCTAGCAAGCAATTGTTCTGCTTTGCATCACCTATAAACTGCATTGACTTATTTTAAGTGTTTTCCATTGTAGCCGGTACAATTTTACATACTATAAATCAGGATGAAACTTGTCTTTATGTCTGTCTACAGCCACAATATTTCCTACCTGATTGTCACCTGCAGTACAATTATTTTTTCCAGGGCTTCTCTAGATTTACTTTTGTTAGGCTCACAAACACAGGTACTGCCTAGTGGAAAGTATATTAGCTATATGAGGTACATGAATCTTTTCCCCAAACCACTCAGAAAAGCACTGGTTTCTCTGTGTGACATTGTTTTAGGTTGGTCAGGTAGTATGCTGAAAATAATGCTAAATAATTTCCAATAATAGCACTGAAGTTGAAGTAATAGAATTAATATGTTTTGTAATAATTCATTGATTTTTAAAAATTATTTATTTCATGGTGATTAGTATATATCATCCAGAATCTTTTTATTTCTGTGACATAGCTCCACCATCTTTTTTGTTTACTTTTTGAATTTCAGCTACTCTGCTCTGAATTCTTCTGGTTTTTTTCAGTTCAACCAGGCTATAGCCAGCAAATGAAAAAGTAGACCAATGATAACTTGTGAAACTATGTAAAAATATTTTATTTTTGTTTTGGGAAAATTAATTCCTGTGTTCAGTTTGACATCCTTGCAACAAAAACAACGATAAGAAACCAGAAAACCTCCATGCTTTATTGAAGTACGTTAGCTGTCGTGTGGGCTACTTTGTGTTATAGGTCCTTTGATAGTACTGTTAAATGGAAATCGTCCTTTAATCATTTGGATGGGTAGATCCAGATTCTCTGCATGCTCTGTGTATGAAGATCTACATGAAGCTGATGTGGTGAATCATTGGGTGAACACAGACTTTTTATGATGTTTTCTCTCGAGGTTATAGAAGCTGTTCTGGAGTTACATTTTCTATTGCTGTAATTGTCATAACCAGCAATAAAAAAATTCTTAACTTTGTCTGCCATTGAGCAGCAATACATGATGTTTCAAAAGGCTTTCTAGAGCACCTGCTTAGGATGTAGAAACAATTCTTTTTCGCTCGACAGTTATGGATTTGTAAAAAGACTACCACCTTTTTACAGTTTATGCAAGTAAGTTTTCTATATTCATATTGAAAAGAGCAAGGGAATGTATTCTGTGGGGATACTAGACTTCATCTTACGGCTGTTGCCCTGGTGAAATATTTTCAGTAAATCACAGTCTTTATGCTGTCCTTGGATCTTCTGCAATCTCAGCTGCCACTGCTGTATAATGTTGATTTCTATTTGGTATTCAGACAGAGAGAAAGCTGTTTAATCATTTGGTTTCTGACTTGTTAATAAAAAATCTGTCTTCTTTAATAAGTTTATTTTAGATAAAACTACAGTCTCTGCCACAATTTGACATACTTTCTTATGTTTTTTAAAGTAACAAATGATGCTGAGGCTGAGACAATATCTCTGTAATTTCTTCTTACCAAGTGAATGCCTTTGTGATTTGCAGTGCTGTTCAACACACAGAGAATGAAAGCTATTTAATCATTCTCCATATGAATTGTAAATAAAGTTTTACAGTTGTCCCACATAGAGCGAAATGAAAGAAGAAAAAGAGACCTTTGCTCATTATAAGAAAACCTTTTCTAATAGTGCAGAACGACATGTCTGTTCTAGAATGTGAACATCTTTTATATCACTAACAGTTTTCCACCCCATCACATCTCATTGATATTCTGCTTCATTAGAGTCTCATGATAGAAAAGTTATTAATATGCAGTGGTAATTTTATATCAGATTGGGAAAAAACCCGAAAGTCTAATAATATAATTACTGATGTTATATGATGGGAAATCACTAATATGATTAGAAGTGCCTGACAGATTATAGTAAGAGATTTGATAAAGTCCACCTGGGTTTGAAGGAGTCAGCTGATCCAAATCCCAGCTACTGTAGGGGACAGGGAATAGAGGAAGCAGCAGGGTTGGACTCCAATTAGAAGAGCATAAATCAGTTTTTTTAAATGTGTCTGTAGGTCGTTTGCACTTTGTAGCTAGACTGTTCTCTGCATTAAAGATATTTGTCCAATTTAACATGGTTCTGTAACAATGATTATGATCTATAAGTATAGATAAGACTTTGTCAATAAGATAATGAATTATATTTTGAAGTACTCCAGGTTCAAGTTTTCAGCAGCATTGTGTCATATTTCACTGACTATAGGAGAAAATTCAGTCCATAGAGCCAGATAAATCCTTTTTGCACTTCTACCAGTGTAAACCTGGGAGATCTACAGTGAAATTGTGGGACAGCAGCTGATCCAGCTAAGAGGAGTTTCAGACAAAAGGTATTTAAAAGATTTGTTCAATGTGAAGGCAGAAGAATTTCAGTGTTTCAGATGTTCAACATGCATCAGCTCAATGGATGAGAATTTTTCAGACATGTATAAGAATAACTTTTAGACAAAGGATCTCGGAGTGTGTGAGCTAAGAGCTTCCCAGAGTTACCTTGTGCACAGCTTCTACATTGCATGATGTTCAACGGCTTGCCTGAAAATGCAGAATTTTCTAGATTTTGTGAAATCTCACAGGGATTGAATTTCTGCTGCTATTGTCATGTAGGTGACAAAATGGTTGCTTAGAAATGTCTTAACATATTTTATATTTATAACTTAGGGGAGATGCTATCTGACACTCGATAAACATATTTTGTGTTTCTCAGCTGGAAATTTATAACACAATATGCTTGGCATTGTGGAAAGTTTGTCAGATATGTGTAATGAAGTTGTGATAGAAATCAATTAAAGGAGAACTAGGTTTAACATTATCCATTGATAACAGATCAGAGAGAGGCATATTAACCGGGGAAAAGACAAAATTGACTATCAGAATAATACAGCAAGGGAAGAAATTATATATTGTTCTCTATAAAAGACTGGATAACTGGATAGGATTTTTTTTTATATTATCAGAGCAGATTAAGAATAACTTACCTCAAATAATTGAAATTATATCAACATAGTTCAGTTCAAAATAAGATATGACCTTTGACTCCTTCAGCCTGTACCCACCAGTTCAGTGAAAAGTTCACAGTCCTGTCCTGATAATGTAGGTCACAATATTCATTAATGTTTTTTTCTCGAGAAAGTTTAAGAGAATGTTGTATGTTCCTTTTGTTATTGTGCCTTATGCACTTAGTGATAAACCAAATAGTGCCAAGGCATGGTCTTGGACTGCTTCCCACAGTTGCTAAGTTATAAGCACAGTTCTTGGCACGGTCTTGTCTTGTAACACTGAGGAATCTTCCAGACAATTCCCAGACTCACTCTGAGGATGAGCATGAGTTAGGGATATCTACAATGGGTATTTTAGCTGCAACCTTTCTCTTTTGGAAGGTGAGAGAAATTAGCTATACAGACATGAGACGTACTGTGCCAGATAGGTTCCTGTTCATTTTATTTACTAGTGTAGATGAGGCAACATTATCTCTGAAATTCTAACCGGGAGTAGAACAGAACAGCTTCTTGTAAGCATCCAAGGGTTGTGATTGAAAAACCTTTGTTTTCTTTGAAGATTAAAAAAAAAAAAAAACAAAACAAAACAACTGTTTTCTTGAAAGTGAAAGAGTTCAAAAGGTAGCTTTTTGCTTTACAATGATCTGTGGGTCCGTCCGTCCCGTCCCCTCCCCCCCTCCGCCGTGGTTTAAGTTTCCAGTACTGTGTTGATGCAACTTTATAATTATGGACTGACTTATATTAATTATGGACTAGCTACTAATTATGACATAATATGTATATAGCATACAGAAAGAATAGTATTATACAAAAAAATCATCCACAGCAGTATTTGGACATCTGTTTTAAGAGATGCTTGCCTTTGATAAAATCCTCTCCTCTGCAGAGTGAATGTACTGTTCCACTTAAGCCCCATTTGAGCTTCCTGTCTACAAAGAACCCACTTTTATATCAGAATTGTGAAATCTAAGAGATATAATGCCTATTACAGTTCTTTATTTAAACATTTACTTCACCCAATTGGTCTGCTTGCAATTGTAGAAGGTAAGTAAAAATCACTAGATTTGTTTTTCCCTGTCGTCTCCTTTTGTTATCACATAACTGTTGTTAAATTCCAAATAATAAAAAGGCTCTACTTGTGTTTTCCTTCTGCTGGTGCTGATTCCACTGTGACTTGATCTTGGATAAGTGGTTCTTTGGACTTAGCAGACATGACCCTAGCTTAACAAACAAACTGAAAATAAGCCTACGTTTTTCCTGCCAAACTCAAGGCATAAGAGAAAGGGTCAGAGAGTCTCTGAGCTTTGAAATGATTCTGCTTTCATCTCAAATGTCATCGTTTGCACCTTAACTCTTAGTTTGGTAGCGAAGGAAATGCCCCTTCACAGTTGGAAAACAGTGTAATATGAGCAAGTAAGGACCCAAACTTGAAAGTGAAAAAAATAATTTGCATGCTAATCCTGGAGACCTCAGAGTTTATTTCCTCCCCAAACAGAAACAGTTATAAGAAATCAGAGAATTTAGGTAAACCTCTGCTGAGAAAGTGTGTTGATGAATGATTCCTAAAACATGTTTTTGCAAATATTATACCGAGGAAATATGACATGACTTTGGCGAGCAATTATTTTGCTAAAAATTGGTAGTTTATACCACTGTGAGGTATATGTAATAACCATGGATCATATCCTTACCTAGAGACAAACTTTATGCACTGCAGATTAGGGCACAAGGAATAAAAAAAAGCATTTCCAAGACGCTTAAGAAATTTCTTAATCCTTGGGACATCTTCAGCCTGTGGGAGTTCTGTCAGGAATCCCTTGAGTACAGCATTTTGAAATGCATGACAGATTGTAAAGCCATGCAAAGGTTTCTTGCCCATTCAATAAAACCTGAGGGTTAATTACTTTCATGTTTCCTGCAGAAGCACATATTCTAGAATTAATATCATCAGAGACAGATATCTGTTTCCTTTCATCCTACTGCCGTTCAGCACTGCAAACATCTTGGCTTTGTCTTCTTGAGGATCTCTTCACAGGTATTGGAAAACTGGTGTTCAGTCCTCCAGAAGTTGGCTCTTCTCCAGGCTGAACAAGCCCTGTTCCTCAGCCTCTCCTTGTAGGGCCAGTGCTTCAGCCTCCTGCGTACCCTCATAGCCCTCTGCTAGATTTGCTTCAGTTTGTTGATGTCTTACCTGAATTGGAAGGCCAAAAACTGCATAAGGGTATTCTAGATGGAGTCTAAAATGTTCCGAGTGAAGGGGGATAATCACTTCCCTTGATCTACGGGTTGTGCTTCTGTCAGTACAGCCCAGGGTGTTCTTGGCTTTCTTTGCTGCGAGAGCACCTTGCCGACACGTGCTCAATGTGCTGTGTATGTGGAGCCCCAGGTCCTTTTTGGCAGAGATGCTCCCCAGCCAGACAGTACTCAGCCTATTTTGTTGTTGCAAGATGTTATTTCTTCTCAGGTGCAGGACTTTGCATTTATCCTTGTTGAATTTATAATGTTCCTGTTGGTCTGTTCCTCCGGCATGTCTAGGTCCTTCTGAATGGCAGCTCTGCCCACACTGCCATTGACAGTATCAGCCGGTCCCTCATTTATAGTCATCTGCAAATTTGCTGAGCTCCATCATCTCTTCCTTATCACTGGAGGAGGTGAGTGAACACCGATGAAGATATTAAACAGGAGAGGTCCCAGTACAGTTCCCTGAGACACCACTTGGGCATATAGACCACTGCCAGGTGGTCTACTCCATCCAGGTGGAGAATGACCATTAACTGTATCTCTCTGAACTCCTCCATCCAGACAGGTTTTTTTACTCATCTAATTGTTCACCTATGCAGACCATAATGTCCTAACTGGGCTACAAGAGTGTAGTGGGAGACAGTATCAAAACTCTTGCTAAAGTCAAGGTAAATGACAACCACAACTCTCCCCTTGTCCACAAATCTAGAGATTTTATCACAGAGGGCAGTCAGGTTGATCAGGCATTATTTACCCTTGGTAAATCCATGCTGACTGTTCCTGACCATCATCTTCGCCTTGATGTGCCCAGAAATGTGCTCCAAAGGGCTTGTTCCATGATACACTGCCTGTGTCCAACACCATCAATTCAGAAATTCTTTATTACAACAAAAAATGAGGCATATGCTTGAAAGATCTAGGTGTCATGTGTTTTATAGCATTTTATAGTGAAATGTATCTATTATCCCTCATTTTTTTGATACTTCAATAATGCAGGTGCTTCATGTATGATATTTTCTGGTCTGGTAGTCAGCAATAATGAAAGCTAGATAATTGAAGCAGGTATAATATGCTACTTGTCACTATCAAAGCTTTATAATTTTGATGCTTGGGAATCTCATATATGGGCTCTCATATAAAACAAGCAGGTGCCTTCCTGCTGGAGACAGGGTCAGAGTTTGCATTGAAATCCTAAGGGTGTATATGGGTGTCCTGTTTAGTGCCAGCTGGCTTCTGAATGATATTTACCTACGCTTTCTTTTTTATTGATATTTTCCAGACAGCAAACATAACTGAAAGTTGTCTCCCTGTGACTCCAAGATATTGTGGGTGATTGTCAGTCTGATGCAGAAATTCTCTGTGCCTCACTGCTTCACAGTTTTTGAAGTACAATACAGATTCTGTGGTCTTTGGGGCATGTAATTTCAGTCTCCAGTTTTTGAAATTAATTTCCATCATTGCAATAGAAAGAAAGCGGTAATTTTCTTTTTGTCTTCCCCAATAAGTATGAAAACACAGTTAAGGTTGTGACCAAGTATCCCTAAAAGCCCAAATAATAAAATTTAATAATCCTTCTCAGGATAAGTCAACCGAAGAGTAAATCCAGAGGGTAATTTAGCACAATTTCAGGGATGCTGTAATTTACAGTGGCTGGACTAGTCCCTTGATGCAAGTCCTGTGACAACTACATTTTCCTTTTCATGGCATGTTCCTTCACTGCCATTTCCTTTCCCAAATATGATCATTTTGCTTCATATGGGAGACGGTGAGCTCTAGCATGTGGATTTCGCAACATTTTTCATTGTCCAAGGGGCAACCATGAGTCACCACAAGGCTCCATAAAGAAGCCTGCCTTTAGTGGCAGACATTCAGTCGTCAGTATTTGCTTCTGCACTGATATTGATACTGGATGAGTGGTGTAAAATATACTTCTGAAGCCAGGCAGACAGGCTCAACGCTTTTTTCCTAAATTACATATAAAGATACTTGTGCCATGTATCCATCCATACGCTGTCTGAAATGAAGTGAGGAAAGATGCTGAATGAGGATACTTTGGGAATTTTGTTTTGAAGAGATTTACACTTAATAGAGCTGTGTCTGACGCAATTGCTTCTTTCATGTATGTTAAAAATAAAGCCTGTATATCTCAGATTTACATATACCTGTTTTCTGTAGCACATAATCTGCTGGTATGTCCTGCCAGAATATTTTGCCTCTTCTAATGGCCTAAATTCATGTCTGCCATATAGACCTTACAAATATTAACTGGTGTTACTCCAGGGATGAATTTAGCTGCTCAGTACTGAAACAAGCCAGTTATTCATCTGGCTGGCTATGCTTCCTTGAACACTGGCCAATGCCTAATGTCTGAAAGGCAACTGAAACTTTTCCTCATAAAGCTGTTTAATGGTATCATAGGTTTGTGGGGAAAAAGAATGTTTTCCTATGCCTATAATGATACTGATGACTTTTTCAGATGCAAAAATAGAAGCATAAATTTTCAAAGCAAAATACAAGGTGCGAGTAATTGTTCTGAGTTAAGCCCTTTCTGAGAGGAAGACTGGGACGAATTGGAGGCAGCAATCGTAGAGGCAACAGTGAGGCACAGCTACTTGCCCAGGCCTTTACATATCAGTTGGACTTGAGGTAAAAAGACTTTAGAAGGCAAGGTACAGCCCTCAAAGACGTCTAGGACTTGCTGTGCACTCGCAGCATAGTCTGCATAGAAAGGCAGTTTGTCTTTATGTGTGCCAAACTTGGGAAACTGCTGTTATACCCTTTCAAAACAAACCCTCTCCCAATCTGTGGATGCACTGGAATCCAGCTAGAAACAGGTGAGGTTTTAATCCTTGAACTCTAGCTCTAACCTCAGTCTCAACACTAACCACAGCTGTAGCTTGTGACTAATCCCAAAATAAAATCCAAGATAGGGCACTAGCCAGTGTTGATGTCATTCTTCTTCCTAACTGTGTAAGCACGTAGAAGTTAACGAAAGTTTTGCTTTTAAGATCTGTTCAGTTTTCCAAACCTTAACCCTGACCAGAATTACAACTCAATGCAATTTTCTGAGGAAAAGAAGCAAGTCAAACAGTATTTATAACCCCTAAAAGTTTGTGTTTTGAAGACCCCAAACATAAACTGAGCATTTAGGCTCCTGTAACTTATACCTATGAGACTGATTTCTACAGTAAATAATAACATTAGGAAATGGTTACTGCTGATATCACCCTCTTCATAGCTTTGTGGACTAAGCAGATTCCAGTCACGTAGAGGACTTCAGACATTTTACTTTTTCAAATTCTAGTCGTTATCCCGAACTTAATTTTCACCTTAAATATCACAAGGGTATCATTCTTTAGGTTAAAATGAAAGGTAAGATATTGGAGCCTTTTGACTCTAATAGTCTAACTGCTGAATTTTCAGGATCCAAATATTATTTAGTTTAACTTTTACTTCCATTGTCCATAACACTGTCCATGATTTTAATTTCAAATGGGGAACCCACACTTAGACTAAAATAGATGGTTTAATACCCAGAGAAAAATAAGACAAAAAAAATTTACGATGTATTATCACCAGGCCTCTTCCTCATTTATTAACTGTGTACAGGTCAAAAGTTTTATCTTTTCCAAACTTTTCCTTCACCCCTATTCTATCCCAAATTTAAACAGTCCAAAATCAACTCTGAAATAGAAAATGAGGTACTGAAAGTTACACCTGCCTTCTTCCTAGTGTTTCAGCCTGTTGCATCTAATGAAGTCCTAAACTTTAATCTCAACTTTGATTTTAACTTTAAATATAGGCAGAAGATCCAGAGAAGCAGAAGAATAAAAAAGTTATTAGGAGCTGTTGATAAGAGACCTCTTTCTAATTTTACAGGTTTTTAAAAATCAAGCTATTAAGATTGGCTGTTGTCTTTCATCTCCAAGACTTTACTCTCACCAAACTAAAATGCCAACCTTAAAATGGCCAGGGAAGTACAGGGGGAAAATTTTTTTTAATCTATTAACATCTTCCATTTTCCTTATTTTGTGGCACATGTTAAACCTAAACATTACCTCAGCTGCTGAAGATCTCTGGCTAACTCTAACCCCAAATAATACATACTGCTAGTATGTGTCTGTGCAAAAGAAGACACAGCTCAATTAAGTTGCCAGTTCCCAGGAGTTTATATAAAGCAAAACTATTACTGTATTGGTAGGTTTTTTTCATAATGTCTTGCTTCTGACTGGCTATATGGTCATTACTGGAATGACTCCAAGCAAGGACCAATCTGCAACAAAGAGGTGAAACAGTTGGTTTTCTGGATCATGTATGACTGGGGATGGAGTATCAGAGCACCTTTGTTTAGTGGACTATGTGCAACAAGTTGACATACTTCAGTGGCTTCCCTGAGGGATATATTCACACTGACCCAAGCCTGAACTCAGGATCCTGCACCAGCTGCCCTCCTCATGTTTAGATTTTTTTGGTTCAAAATTATGATACAATCAAAGGCACATCCCACATGTAGATAATAGCATTTGGTTTTCTGTAATGTGGGACTTGTGGCTGTTTCTCATCTGAAAATGACTCAAGAATACTCGTCTTTCCAGACTGGTGAAAAAATTAGATTTACAACTAAACAAGTGAAAAACACCTGAGGAGCATGAGCTCTCAGGTGGGGAGCTGCTAACTACCAGAGCTCCCAGCTGATTCTAATTATGCCTTCTGTCTAGTTAAGGCCTCTGCTAACAATCTCCCCTGTCATTTCATCAGAAAATCAAACAGGTGAGCTTAAATCACTGTGATGCAACTATTGGATGCAGTACTCTGAGTGGAGTGGTAGCTCATTGGCCTGCTGTATGTAGAAGTAAGCTTTAGGAGAGTCATCTTGTGCCTGAGGTATGTTTAGGTGTGGTTAGTATGGATCAGGGCTGCTGATGTTAAGGTAAATTTGTCTGTTTAAATAGTTTGTATATTAAGTGTTGAGCAGGAATAGTCTTGAAGTGCATTGTTATCATACCATAATCTACTTCAGGAGAATTGAACAGTGTTGTTATGTGTGAAGGATATGGAGGGGTGCATTTCTCCTAGCTCTATGGTTTCTCTGTATATTTCTCGTGGCAACTGGTTTGCAGAATAGACCAGAAACAAATGTGATACTCTTTGAAAGAAGCCACAAAGAAAAGGTTTGTTAGCAGTTCTGTTGGTCTCTGTATTTCAGTTGGTGTAACATCTGCTATTTTGTTTTACTTAATGGTAACTGGACATGTGATTTCTGAAAGCTAGAAATGGGAGTTGTTATAACTACCCTAGCTGAGGCTGTAGCACACTTCTGCTGTCTTTGGTTCAGAGAGAAATCAATAATGTGTTACTTAATGTGGGCTGGAAAGGATTTGTGTTCCTAAAGTGTTTGGGGCAAGGAAGATGCCAACAATTATGATCTGATAAAGGGCAGAGATCCTGTCCTTTAGGTCCACCAATGTTGACCTAGGTGTATTTATTATTTGCATTGCAGTATTACCAAAGTATTCTAGTTTTTAAGACCCACTTAGGCTGTATACCATAGAATGTATCAAAAGTCAGTCCTTGCCTTAGCCTAAAAACTAAATAATTCAATGTAGCAGAGATGGGATGCCTTCTTTTGGAGAATGCGATGTATTTTTTTCATCTTATGTCCCTATCTCAAGTGAACAAACTTTGTTTTACGACAGTGCAGCTTATGAAGTTCCTCTTTGTAGTTAATGATTCACGTAAATGCTAACATGCAGTAAAAGAAAAAAAATTCTTCAGTTCAAACTGTGATTTGACTATTTCATTCTTTTTGCTGTGTAGATGCTATTATGAGCCCCTTGATGAGGCATAGAACAGATCTGGAATGCACAACAGCCCTCCATCAGGGCAGACTACAAAGATCCTCCTCCTTGAAAGGCCCCTACCCAAGTTATATTTAGAATAAACAGAACAGTTGAATGATTGGCATGGAAATAGTTTTGTGGATGGTTTGTTTATGATGTGAAGGGTGATGACAGAGGTGATCGTTCTGAAAGAGCAGTGAAATTTGGTATTGTCCCTTTTGATGCATAAAATGCATGCAAAATTGTTTGAAAAGTGCGAGTTGATTAGTAGAAGGAAATTCGCAGTAATTGTAGTGAAATGAGAAAAGGAAACAGGGCAAGAACATTGGAAAGAATATGTTTAATTGCATGTAATTACTTGATGTATATTTCAATCAGGGAAAGAAAGGGAAAGGAGCGTACTAAATAGTGTTGGTGTGGCAATTACTCAAAGATGATTTTCTCAAATGACTGAACTTTGCATGTTGGTTTTAAATTTCAAAAAACCCACAACAAACCAAATCCAAGCAAAACACAGAAACTATTGTGAGTTCTTTCTAGCTACATCTGAATATGGTCATAAGAACTTCTTTTCTGTGATCAGTCAAAATGCTCCACCATGTCCTTTATCACATGCATTTGTATGTGTAGACAAAATGAACTTTCTTTTCTGGTAGCTCTGTAAGCACTTTAGGTAGAATACAAGTTTAACAAAGTTTTAACCATCAATGTATAAGTAAATCATGGTATGTTGTTATATGGTGTTGCAAGCATTTACACATGCAAACACTCTAAGACTGAGCTTAGCTGAGCAAGTTTTTGACATATCTGGTTTGCTATCTTTGAACAAATTAGTCTGGTTTGAAATAAAAATGCATGTATGGCAGAGGCGAAAAGTAGAAGCAAACTAGATGTGAGGCAAGGTTGCTAGCACTAATTCAAATGCTTTTGTCTCTAAACAATCAGACTATGCTAAATAATAAAATAAAGATAGCGTCCCGTATATAATTTTAATCTATATTTCCCATAGGTAATAAAGTTTAGGGGTGGAATAACTTATCGTAATTTTTTACCACTTCTTATACTGGAGAAATTCATATGAACGCTTCCCATTTTGGATTTAGGAATAATGTAGGGTCATACTTCTACCAGTGACAAGCAGATGTGTGGACTCAATTATCTTAAGGGTCTTTTCCAACCTAAATGATTCTCATCTGGAGGGGCATGAGAACGCACACTCTGAGTTCTGGGGGGATTTTCTTTCTTTTTTTTCTGATACCATCTAATAAGTACATTATATGTTTCAAAGATGGTAAAGAAAATGTATAGTACTACTCTACAGAGATGGTGGAATCTAAATGTAGATAGGTGGGCAGTTGACTAAGTATGGAACTCGGCTCGTGTGCAATCAGAAGGCTTTGCTGTGGACCATAGTTAGTGATGTTGAACATCTTGTGACTTCTAATTGGATTTAATCCAGAAGAAAAGCTTTCCTGAGATTCGTATTGAAGTTGCGTTCTGAAAGATGACGTTTTGGTCTGTGGACATACCAAGTCTGGCTCTGGCCAGCACAGTAGGACAGCAGCAGCTACGTAGCGTTCAAAACATGGATAAACTCTCTGGCTGCCTGGTGTGAGCCTTGTAGTGAGCTACTACCCCTCTCTGAGCAGGGAGCAGTTTAAAACTGCCTAGACTGCAGTACTGCTGTTTATCATAACTGAAATATATTCCAAATCCCAGGTGTCTTTTAAAATAGATGGCTGAATATCGTGTTACCAAACTTAAGCCTAATAGTCAAGTTGTGTGCAGATGTGAGATTTTGATGCTTCTCTTGACTTATGAAGGTTGAAAGGTTGGATGATCAAGTCTAATTCTGCTATAGTTCACCCACTGAAGTTCCCCACCAAGTTCCCAGAAAGTCTCACTGAAAGGAGTTGTTTTCTGCCAATGAGCCAAATGTGGCTCACAGCAAAAGCTGAACTAGACTTAATGGGTAATATATGCATTTTCCCTTTTCTGCAGCAGAAGGACATACTGAGCTTTTTAAAGAGGTGAGGAGAGTTTCTACTAGCTGTGTAGCAGAGCCCTGGGGGAATACTTGTTGATGCCACCCAAAGGTGTTTGGAGATGCCTGTGGCTGCAGGGAGATGCCTGCTGTTCCATCCCTTCCCTTCTGCCAGGCTTCTGCAGCATACAGTGGACTGCATAAATATGAACTTACCAGAGATTTTGACCCAGTATTTTATATAAAGGTTCATCTATTGCTTATCATTTGTCTGGAGAAGAATGCTGTGTAAACTTCTAAGAGTGCATATGTTTGAGAGAGTGCATGGGACCTCAGTTTATTTTTCTTTGCATTAGCTGACCTGGGAAATATTCCAATTAAAATAAAGGAAAATATTAGATAACTTTTTGTTTCAGTGGTGATATATGATATTGATTCCCTTCCATTTGCTGTTTTATTCTCTAGGGGATCCCTGTCTCATCAGAATATGACACTCAAAAAAATATAAAGGGCCTATGGGGAGATCCAATAGTTAAATCTACACTTGTGAAGCATCTACTGTTCAGGTAAGCCTTCAAAATTAATACCATTCTCCCAGACTGAGGGCATGCAGATCTGGAGGAAAAATAAAAATAACAGAGCCATCACAGTGTCATAAAGTATCTTTCTCATGTTCTGAAAAGATGAAATGTCTCAAAGCAGTACAGCTCAAAAGGAGTTCATTGACATGCTTGCTAGCTTTGAATGGGAACTGCATGGACAAGTATGTCAGTTCTCACGTGTATGTTTATATGGTATCTGTATGACTTTTTTTTCTGTAGCATGATGTTTAGCTCACGGATACTTCAGAGTGCCACTGTGACCTCCTTTATGCTCTAGGTCACTAATTGGGATGTAGCTAAATAGCTGAGAGTGGGTTGCGAGTGAGGGGACCGCGGCAGCACCGTGTCAGCCTGTGGGAGAACACGCTTGTGAATGGAATCCTGCACGCTTGGGCTATGTTCCTTCTATCGTATGGCAAGGCAGGCTTCACATGGGACTTTGAAGGGTGGAATTTTGCAGTGTACAAATTCAGTGTAAAACCCATCCATCAGCCCTCAGCAATAAATAGGAATTTGGAACGGACATCTGGTCAAGGCAATTTTTCACCCTCTAGTCCTGTAGTTTTCATAAAAATTGATCTGTTTGCATTGTTAAGGACAAAGGGTTGACTTAGAAACTGAGCCACATTTCTCAAATTCTTCAGGGAAATTGTCTTTGCCCTGAGGTAACAGGCTCAGGTTCTAAGATTTTACTAAAATAATAAGAGATCAACGTCCATGACATAAATGATTGCAGCTTTGCAAGGCTGATTAAGAGCAGATCAAATTAACTTCCTACCAAAGGCATTCAAAATTACTGTAAAACACAAAGTATGAAATTTGACAAAAATATCTTATTTCAGTGTGAAAGGTCAGTTCTTTCTTAACCTTGCATAAACATGTGGAAGGAATAGTTGTTTTCCTTTAACCAGGACTCTTATTGGTAATCCACCAAGAAGTGGGACATCAGCCCTGCTTGCAAAATAAATGAGTTGTTCTCAGGAATTGATGGTTGACTTACCTATTTAATGATATACAGAAGGAGTTAAATGACTTTTTTTCAGTTTACCAGATCAGACTTTCTCCTTATGTATCACTACTGTTTAAAAAGCTATTGTTTAAACTTTTAATATGTGACAGTGTCAAGATTACAAAGATTTAATAGATCAGTGATTCCCGTATCATAACAGCTTCTGATAATGCCTCACCTTCACTCAGGAGACTTCCAGTAAGGAAAGGACAAATGTGGAAATCTGGGACTTCCCTTCTAAGAAATGTTTGTAATAATGACAACATGCCTCAACAAACGTATGCTCATGCAATATTCATACACTGGTGATACTGTTCTTCTTGTAAAAACTTCAAACTGTCATTTTTTCGAGCACTCTGACACATATAGCTGTAGTTTCTGTACCACTAGAACCAATCAATGGAGATTTGCTGAAACCTTAGGTTCCCTGGGTACCCCCCGGGAAGTGATGCACTGGTCTGGTGTAAGGAACTGATCACACAGAAATAATCAATGAACCAAATACTGTACTTCTTGCTCTGCAATGTGTGTGACATTATTTTGGTAGCTTTCAAAGGACTATACTTATCTTCTCTGTAGCTGTGAACCTTAAAAAAAATTTCACTTCTTATGCCTCGAAAAAAAACATCTTCCTTCTTTAAGCTCAAGGCAGACATTCGTACTTTCTGGATTCAGTAGAAAACCTTGGTTCTCCTATGACTGTCAGGTCTTTGACTGCTATGTGTGTGAAGGTCTGGTACACTTGGGATATCTGCTGTTGTTATTGATCTCCAAATTGAAAATAATAATGGGAGAAAGCTAGATAAGGATGGAGGAAACAGATACTATCCTTCTGAGGACAGAATTGAACTCATAAATGAACTTGGAGCTGTTCCTCAGCATCTTTTAGAAACCTGTCAGTGTGTCCAGTCTCAATCATGTTGATGACTCCTGTGCTGTACAAGAATATTAGTAAATTCTAAATAGCAAATATTAAGGAACCAGTTCAAGACTTTGAACCTGTGAATACAGAATTGCTTTTACTTCTCTATCAGAATGAGTTTCCTTTATTACAATACTATCAAAGTTTTCCGAGGCCTACTAATATAAGCTTATTTCAGTATGAAAGATGAGCTATGTTCTAGTCGTCTTTTGTTTGGAAAATTTTGCTTCCTGCTATACCAGTGTCAGAACAGGTTCAGTGGTAGAATTTACTTCTGCAGATGTGTTTTGGGTTTTTTTTCTTCGGGTCTTAGTCTGGTGTATTTCTTCTTTGTGATGGGTTATAGATGGGCATGTCAGTGGTAGTATTTTTAGTGTTCAAACACAAACAGTGTAAGTATGTTCCTAGAAAAACAGGTAAGAAATTAAAAAAAAGACAAAGCAAACTCAGGTCCTCAAAAAAAAAAATTATCCTCTGTGCTGCATCTCTGTAGCCTCTTTTTATTTCACTGTGATGGAACACCATGCAAGTGAGTGGGAAAATATTCTCTAGTTCAGAGTGTAATTGAGTAGTATCTGACTTATTTTGGGTTGCACACAAAAGTGAGTACAAATCAAGGAACTAACAAGACGAAGAGAAAAGATGGCTTTCCAGATCCCAGAGTGCCACTGCTGGAAAGTTTATTGTCGTGGAATTTCCAGCCAGAATTTACAGACTCGAGAGGTTTAGATATTCTGGATACATTTCAGATCAGCAGAGTCTGCTTGGCATGCTCTCTGGTCCTGTGGCAGCATTTAGTTTTATGATTGTTTTATACAAGCAACAAGATGGCCTATATCAGGAAACCTCAGCAGCTTTATTTTAGCAGTAGCATTTCCAGGAGGAAGACCCACCACTACTGTTCCCTATATCCATGGGGCAGTGTCTACACTGACAATGGTTTAGAAGGATGTAGAAATTAAAGGCCTATTTTCCATAGGCTGTAGGTGTCAGCTCAGTTGCTGGCCACACATGTAGTGTCACAAACAGTTTGTTTGTGGTAGTGAACTAGAGACTTGATTACTTATCTTTCTGGTTCTTCTTTTTCTTCTTTCTCCTCTTATTGATCCGAGATCAGCAGTTGAACTATGGGGGCATGCAGCTCTCAGAACCCTGGGGAAGGAATACTATTAGTAGAAGTTCAGCAATTATACTTTATTGTGACACCTGGAGTGGTTTCTTTGTGGTGCTTATCTTAGGAAGGTGCTCACTAGGGGATGCACACGTTTTTACAGACTTCTGAGGATGACATTTGCTAGCAGGGCCAAAAACACCTACAGGTTCATTGCATGTGAGCAAAATTTTTGAACAGGCAGCAGTGTAACCTGTTATAATTGAATTTCCTTTTGTCTATAATAAGCGGAATTAATCTTCCAGGGTGTTTCTTTCCCAGTATTTTGGGTGAGGAGACCCATTCTGATCCCACATCTTTTCTTACCTTTGCTAGGATTCATCCAGTATTGCGTACTTAGTCATTCTCATGGCAATGCAGCACTATCATGAAAGATACTGTGAAACTTGTGATCTCTTGCTTTCCTATTCCCTTCCTTTTTACCTAATCCATAAAAGTGTTTAGCCATGACAGTACTTCTATTCAGTTCATGTCCTAAGTAGTATCATGTTAGTTGCGGGGTAATAGTGCTGAAGTTGTTGACCATGCCATCATTAAATGACCCCTGGCATTCCTCAAATAAGTGAGAAGTTAGAGACCATGAATTTCCCACGGGTTGTGAGATAAAATGCAAAATCGCTGTCAGGAATTACTGCAAAGCCTTCCACAGAATCAATTACTTAAAGGCAGAGATAAAAATTTAGGTAGTAGTGACTGACTTCCAGCTGAGAAAATTTTGCAAGGCTCCTGCTAGGGAAGAGGCAAGAGTTCAACCTCCTGTCTGGATTGAAAGCAGCCTTGCTGTGAGCAGCTACTAAACCTGAAGAGAAGATCTAGGTGCTTGTTAAGCTACCGAAATGTGAATCTGACAGCTGCTCCTTATGAGTATAAAAACATACGAAACACGTGGTCTTTTGAGAATTTGATAGTTGAATGTTAGTTAGTCCTTTCTAAAGGACTTCTGATGCCAAGGATGCTTGATATGGGATGAGATTAGGGATATAAATAGCAGGAGGGGATTAATTGCATATTGTGAATGAGAAAGGACTGTGGTCAAAATTGTTTCTGCTTGGCTGTTAGGATGCAGAGATGTCAATTTTTTATCTTGGGTTTACTTTGGGGTGGTGATGCCACTTAATGTTTTCTCAAGTCTGAAACCAGTACTGTGGTTATCTGTGGCTAATATTTTGAGTCCCTTTTATCAGGTTAGTTTTAACAAATATCCTAGGCCTTGGTCTTTTTATCCCTAGGAGGAGCTGGTAGTTCTATTAAACACATCAAAATCAATCTCATAATAAGTTCTTCCCTTATTAAAATTTTTTCCTGATGTATGAAGTTTCTTTTTTTTGTTTCTTTTAGTCCCTCAGTGGCATAAGGAAGAAAATTCTGTTCAAATAAATAGATCCGTGCTGAGGCTCTAATGCCTGTCCTTTTTCTGCTGGACTCGATTGCTTTCATACTTATTTTTACATTCTCTTTTCATGAAGAGGCACTGATGTTGTAAAGCGTGTCCCTTCTAAGATTCTCATCAGTGAGGAATTATATTAAAGTAATGAGGCAGAAATTAGCTGGAATTCAAGAGTTATAAAAAGGGAAATTGCCAAAAATGAGGAGGTTTTCTCTGAGCACAAGTATCTAAATACAGTGTTCATATAATAGCAATAAAATACAATCTAGTGATGATAAATCTGCAGAAGGAAATGATATTTGGATATATTTCCCATTTTTTTACTGTGGTAGAGGAAATTGCAAGAAATTCATTGCTGTCATCACAAAATGATTCTTTCTGTTTATGATTGCTCTGCTTAGTATTACTAAAAATTAAAATTGTTTTACTGAAAAAACCTGCTATGAACTAGTCAGAGCTCACTCATCTCCAAAATAGCACTATTACATATCCTGCATCTCGGGAATGTGTGTGGGAAGGTGAGGGGGAAGGTGAAGCAGTGCAGTGAGAATATCTGCTTCGTGTCTGCTCCATCTCCCCAGTTTCACATGGAAGTAATATAAAACAGTGTTTCTTGCTCTTTGCTTTTCCCTGCAAATGACTCTAATAATCACACTGATATCAAGCTTGCATCAAAGCATAGGGTCTTCATAATGTCTGGCTCTGTGGATATTTAAAATGTGTGAGCTAGCTCTGCCTGTTCTTTACAGAAACAGGAGAGTGGTGATGTTTATCGAGCCATTCCTGATCTTGTTCAAATTCTATTACCAAAAAAAGAGCTTGATGAATAGCTCAAAAATCAGTTGCTAAAATCCCTGCTTTTCAAAGTAGTTGTACTTCTACCTTCCTTGTGTTAGCCGTAAGAGGTGTTTGCCTTGCTGTGTGTTGCAACTAAACTAATGCTAACTAAAATAGTTTTAAAGCCTTGATTATTATTTGTAATATTTTATTGTCTTACACAAATGTTTTCTGGAAATAGCTGTGAATCTTCCAAATACTGAAACAAAAATACAACTGTGTGACTCCTCTGCCCAATTGCAATTGGCCGTCAAAGGAGGAAGGGTGTATATTTAAGCATCAGAACCAAGTGGGAAATATTGAAGTTTAAGGCCACTCCAAATTTTGTCCTTGTGAAAAGATAAAAATGGCACATTCTTACACCTGTGACCTGTAAACAGTATGCATTGTGTAATTATAGCTCTGGTCCTCAGACATGCACCTACCCATGCCCACGCTGCCACATGCGATGGGACACTCCCTCTGCTGTCTGGTTTCCCTTGGAATTAAACATGGGCATTGGGGAGGGGGAGAACCTCAACACAGTCTTAGAGAGATCTTGATGTGGGTGATTAAGAGATGGTGGCTGCATCTGCAAGGCACCTGAGTGAACTCATAGTATCAATTTTCACAACTACAGGGCAATTTCTTTTTTATTCTTGCAAGTTATGAATCGGGCCAGGTTCTCATTTGGGCTTCATTAAATTAGAACACTATATGCCAAATAAAGAAGTTCAAAAATTTGAACATACTTGGAGATTGAGCAGTTCATAATTCTTGGTTTTTAATTGACTGAAGAGTTTATGTAATGAAACATGAATAAGAGGAGTTAAACTACCTGTTTCTGATCCTGGATTTCCTGTATCACATATGACTAAACTAGAGTGTCTGAGTTAGGCGGTGTACTGTAAAGGTACAAATATGTGTGCAGTGCATTACCCACCTTGTAAGTTTGACAAAAACTCTGCACACCATTTCCTGAAAGCTCATAATTTAGTCAAATCAAGGCCTTTTCTTCCATAATGCTATGCCTGTTTCTCAGTAGGGACTATCATGGTGACAAATTGGAACTCTGAGTTTTCAGTTATTTAGGTGAAAATGTTGCCCAGAAAATGTCTGTTTTTTTCTTATAATGTAGAAAGTATTATTTTTATTCTCATCACAATAAAAATGAGTGAAGTATCTTACTCAAGCTACAGAACAGATAATGGTAAATTATTAAACAGAAAACTCTCTTGGATAGAGACAGGAAATACAAAATTTTGGACCAAGCAGTGACTATTTAGAGGAAACAATTTGGCAACCGCAGTTACAGTAACTACTGTTACCCTATTACAGCCAATTTATGGAAGGTACATTTTCATGCCTACTTAGCGCTACACCTAAGTAGGGCCACTGCTTAAACAGAATGACTCTTACAGGTGAAATGATGGATGTGTTTGGAACAGGGCTGCATTTGTGAATCTATTAAAATACTGTCTATTTTATTTCATACTTCCAAATTGTTTTGTTAAAATATGGTATTACAGCATGAGTACCATAGGCACATCCTTATCATTTTCACTTGTGTTGAACAGTTCCACATAAATATTCATGAGGGAAGTCTTTCTTTTACTCACACTGAATCCTGGTCCTTTGCTCTAGAATTTTATTTCCAATGCGGTTGGGTGTCAAGTCCAGTGTAGTTCTCTGCACAAATCTGTGAGAATGCAGCTGTTGTCTTGTGGCTGTTTGAAGTTCTCTGGGGAAAAAAAACAAAAACAAAACAGTCCTAATGTACCTATATGTAAGTGTGTACACACTCACCCTCGCAGAGAGTATGCGTATGGGTAGGTGAATGTATGTACATACACAGCGCTAGGGTCAGCGTAGCGCTTAGGGATATGGTGTAGTTGGGAACTGTCAGTGCTAGGTTAATGGTTGGACTAGATGATCTTCAAGGTCTTTTCCAACCTAGATGATTCCGTGATTCTGTATAAAATATACATAAATGTTTTAGGAATAATTTCCTTTGTTTTAATATGCATCTGTCTACATGTACCCGAATGTATATGGGCAGTATGTGTGAATCTACAACACACACGTATTTATTCTACGCATATGTGACATATTTGGAGCTCTCTAAACCAGGCAGTTGTACCAGGATACAAATGTCACACTCCGATGAACGCTTTCTCAGTCTCCCTGTTTGCACTGCAATGTTTGATATCTCTTCTGATAATTTGAAGTGGAAGGAATTAAGTGTTGTGCATTGTCATGGGACGTAGCCATGCCCTACCACAGAGACCGAGTCTGTAAAGAGAAGTAGAGGGGTAGGAAGCAGCCTTTCTGCCCTGGAGGGCCAAGGAGGAGGAAGCCTTGAGCAGCTGCTCTCAGTGGGCCCCTGGCCATGTGTAGCAGCTGGAGCAAGGGATATCTAACTGGAAGATGCTCCCCTCCATAAGGCAGCCTCCTTGAGCATCTGTGAGGGGGGTTGCAGGTGTGTGTTAGCCTCAGAGATGAGATGGGATGTTGAAGAACCTGATGTGAAGAACTAGGGTTCTTCTGCGTGTCTAGGGAAGATACTAACTGTGCACTTGTTTAACACTTCTCCACTGCGAAAACCTCATGTTTTAGATAAACAAATATTCTTTTTTAATGTTGTCTCATACAAAATCCAATTGTGATTAGGGAAAGAGAGCACATCCTTCAGATAAGTAATTCCTGCAGCTTCGTGGTTGACGGGTTTTTTTTTTTCAGATGTCACGATCTTAATGTTAACATGGCTCATTTCTGTCTAATGATGTCCGACTTACAGATTCGTAACACAGTAAAATAAGTATATTCTACTGATCAGCAGTGGATAGAAAATTCTCTTGTCAAGCATCGAGATAACGCAGGGACCTCTTAAAAACAAACATGGGCATAAAACAGCTTGCAGTAATGGTGGTATTTGTACCTTTACAAATAACAGTGGTAGTTGAAGGACATGAGTGAATAGTCTGTAGGTAGAAATAATACAATTTAGTAAGATTTTATGTGAATAAGCATATCACAAAATGCATGTGCCTATATATATGTAGCTAGATTAATTTTAAGACTAAAATAATTTCCAAAAGCAAAAACTAAAGTGGCACTTCTATTATACCAACTGACATTTCATTATTTAAATGCCTAATGTGCATTTTGCTTTTGGATAATTAGTTGTCAGTTTGCAAAAGCAATTACATTTTAAATGTTTCTAGAGTTTTTCCAAGGGGAAACTTGGACTTTTTATCTTGTGGCTGAACTGGTGTTCAGATCTAAGTAAAGACTTGCAAAAAATGCATTTTCCTCAGAGGGATATGTATTGGCAAACAGTGGTAACACATGGGCAGGATTCATGTGTCTTGGAAAAACAAAAGATAAATAAGATAAATAAGGATTTATAATCAAGTTAGTATATGCTGGCATGCCAAGTACTAAGTGATGGTTCTTCATGTGATTAATCCCATACTACATGAGCATGTTGTTTCTTACATACCTGCAGAACTTCCCAATCTATTATATGGATGTACATGGTTTTCTTATGTTCTTGCACAGCGGTTTCTCTGATAAGGCTTGAATGTTTGTCCCCATCCCCTCCAGCCCAGCCAATTATGTTTCCTTAAATTATTTGGGGTTTTGTCTGTGTTTCATTTTTAGGGAAGATTGTTCTTTACCCTTCAGTGCAAGTTTATGCATCACAGTTCAGCTAAAAGATATAAGCATAAATGAGGGGAGTTAAAACTATCACAGTAACACTTTGACAACAATAACCATTTTTGCTCTGTAGGACACCTTGTAGGCATAGCTGCCATGTGGTATGTGGGCCCATTCAAAAGGAAGTGGAGATGTGGACCCGGTTATAGTTGTAGGGAACTTGCTGAGAGTTTACTCTTAATAGTGTTGGAAAGGCACAAAGGTGAAGTAGCACACAAGCTTTGTGTTCAGATGTATTCCTGTCAGGCAACAGTAACTGCATCTCGATTGCCCCCTGAGGAGGGCTCGAGGCACTGGCAGTGAAGGAGTGCTCAGGGCTCCGACACACACAGCACCAAGCATGGGAAAATATGCCAAGTCAGAGCTGCAGTACATGGAAATGGGGCATTCAATCTAGTATCTTAGGAAGTTGTGTATAGCAACTGTTTTCCATGTCTGACATTTTTTCCCCGAGATTTCAAAAGTGGTTCTGTACCATAGTGGAATAAAACTGGAGCTTTTCAAAGCATTCTGTGAGAAATGAGATGGAAGGACTACCTGATGGTAAAGACATTCAGTTACAGTGTCAGATATCCAAGTCAAAGTCACATTCAAGTTGGACTTGAATTTGGCTTTTTTGATACATTTATGCTTTTATCTGTCTTGGAGCTTTTCCGTTTACTGCAAATTGGTATTCCTTGAGAGAGCCCAAGTGAGATTGATAACAGCACTTAGAGGAGAGGTCTAATATGAACATTCAATCCCTGCATTCTTTCAGGTATAGAAGATTTCAGGGCTATCCTAATAATCACATACAAAAAGGCATCAGTTAAATATGAAGGGTCTCTGCCTATCGTACTCGTTTTGGTTATCACAGAGGTGGAGTTGAAGGACGAGCTATTAAACATCCTGCTGTGCCCCAGACTAGAAAATGGAAGTTTGACAATTAAGATTGTTTTGGTTTTGATGAATAAACTACCTGGCAGTGTTAAGGCAGGCTGATGCTAGCTGTTGTATTACCAGGCAAAGTGCAGTGTCATTCTTAATGCCCAGATTTGCTAGAACTTTGTGTTTGTGTCTCATTGGAAAGGTGACAGCATTAGCACCGTGTACACAATTGGCACAGCACTGAAGGATGAATAGCTGTTTTGTTGTTCCTAGATTTTGCTTGGAAATGTGTTCTCTACGGACCTGGTTATGCAGGTGAGTGATTCTGGGTGGAGCTGAGTTTCCTTCAGAAATGCATGCCTGAAACTCAAAATGAAATGTCATGCTTAGGTTTTGTTGCCGGGTTTGGGGTCCTCTCCTCCTGTGTTCTTATGATGTCTGTAAGGAAAGATTATAAGAAAGTAGGCAAACATCTAAACCATTCTTAATTACCATTTATACTCCCTCTGTAAATGATGATCTTCGCTATATTCCCACTTTATAAATGACGTATGTAATTGGGTTAAACAGACGTGCACACAACATTTGTTGGTCAATTATCTCTTAAATTATGTACATTTCTGTAATTAGAAAATGCAATTTTTCTTCCACACATAAAGCTTTTTTCTAAATATGTACTTAATATATCTGAAATGATTACTTGTATTTGTACACAGAAGCTAAATTGAAAGCAGTTTTCCTATTAAGTGTGTATGATCCTATAATCAGCAAGACAACTTTATTTCTGTGTCCATGGGGTGTTCGCTGAATTACGGACTGAAGAATCAATGGGTTACAGTTCCTGGACAAGGAAATCTTGAAAACCAAATGTGTTCACTCAATCAACAAAGAAATCTGTGTAATTATTAAAAGAGAGGAGAACGGATGTTATAAAGGTAATATTATCCTAAGGCTCAATTATTTGTTTATTTACTGCAATTCCTGTAAGAATGTTGAATTGTCTAGGAAAATGCATTGTTGCATGACACCTTTAAATAAGCATAACATGAAACCTCATTTTACAAAAATAATTGAACTCTACCATGAAAACATGAAAACCTGTTAATATTTTTATATCTGTTTTCCCAGCGAAATAAGGTGAAAACTGACCTGACAACAACAAACATAACGTGTATGATCGCTACCTGCTCCATGGATCTTATCTTTGGAAATGTCCTGGAAAAACTTAGAGTGCATGTTTGGCTTAATTGCTTGCGTAAAAGCTGACGTTCCTCTATTAACACTGCTGTGTTTATACTGATTTGTACCTGATAATTTAGTCTTGGATTCCTATTGTGAACAGTACTGAAACAAATGATGAATTAATCCCCACTGTGAATAGCATTTAAACATGTGCTCAACCTCATACACGTTTGAATATTTTGTCCAAAATTTCCATTCAGGCATGAATCATAACAAACAGCAGTATGAATTGGCAAATAATATTTTTACTTTGTAAACATTAATAATTTTTTCCATCATTTCCCTTTATAATTATACTTGAGTTGGCAACTTCAATGTCCAAGCCATTTGAAGACAATATTATGTATTTTATTTCTTTTTAATTTCAGTGCAATCTGTCAGTGTAGCAGATTTACACAAGTATCTACATTACTATATGGGGCAGAGGATCACCAAGGGAAGGGAAGGAAGCTTGTAAATTGCACTGTACAAGCAGGAGTCTGAAAATAAAATCAAATGCCATTTGTTACTACAGGTTGACTCTTTGTCAAGAGCTATGTACTATAGTACATGCACTATAGAAATGTAATTATCAATATTATAATTGCCTACTACATAAAATGCTAGAAAAGCTACAGGACAGAGCTCATAACAGATTGTGCCAGCATTATGCCAGATTATTTAGAGATGCACAGGGAGTTTTTGCTGTAGATTTTATACTCAAGTCTATCAACGTGCTGTGTCTAATGCATGCTTTTGTTCAGAGTCACTCAGGACTGTCCTTCCCCAGTCTCTTAATCATTTGCATCTGCATGTTATCTGGAGAGAACTTCAGTCATATTAAATTTGCTCAGAAGTCTTTGTGTCATGTTTCCATGTTTTCTTCATCGTTTCCTCATCCCTATCTCTCCTTACCACCTTTGATAAACATAGGATTTACCTATTTTAGAGGCTGTGAACAAGAGAATACTGTCTTATGTTTTTGCCAGTTGTTCAAAATTCACCCTTACCAAGTTTTTCTGCAGTATCCCTCTAGCCTTCCTCTCTGGTATTTTAAATTTTAATGGAGGGAAAAGAGAAAATGCAATGAATTAGTCTTAGCAGTCAATCTCTACTTAAGTGCAAATTAAAATTTGTTTCACTGTAATGCTGTAGGTAAAAGTCTTGTGACTCAAAATCTTCTTAAGACAGGTAATAGACAGTCTTACCAGAGGGGATGTGATACTGGACCTGATAGTCACCAAAGCAAGTGAGTTCATCGGTGATGTCAAGATTGGAGGCAGCCTCGGCTGCAGTGATCAGGCACTGGTGGAGTTTGCAGTCCGGAGGGATATGGGTCACACAAAGAGTAGAGTCAGAACCCTGAATTTTAGGAAAGCAAAGTGCCAGCTGTTCAAGGACCTAGTCAACAGGAGCCCCTGGGAGACTGCCCTCAGGTACAAGGAGCAGAACAGAGCTGGTAGATCTTTAAGGATGCTTTCCGTAGAGCACAAGAGCTCTTGATCTCCAGGTATAACAAATCAGACAAGGAAGGCAAGAGATGGGCATGGCTGAGTCAAACTAGAGGGCAAGAAGAAAATGCACAGGCAGTGGAAGCAGGGACAGGTATCCTGGGAAGAGAATAGGGACACTGTCCAGTTGTGTAGGGATGGGGTCAGAAAGGCCAAGGCACAGCTGGAGCTGAACTTAGCAAGGGATGAAAAGAATAATAAGAAGGGCTTCTATGGGTATGTCAGCCAGAAAAGGAAGGTCAAAGGAAGAACAGATCAATCTTTTTGATCAATTTTCTTTGGGTTCTGCTTGCGAGTACCCTCCCAATCTAAGCAGGCCCTTATTCATGTTTCAGTTCAGTTTATCTACTTGTAAAACAGTATTCTAGGTGAAATCTCATCCGTGCTTGAGTTGTACTAATATTTATATTTCTACTGTATAGTATCTTTTCTTTGCTGTACGAGTACCAGTGATATAAAAATAATAGGTAGCACATGTTATTCTAAAAGGACAGTACTTTATGTTTGGTCTTTACAGCCACTTCTGCATTTGTTGGTAATTTTTGATTATTTAACAATCATTATCTTCCTTAGTCATTCCAGATTGAAGAGTTCCTGACTTATAAAAGCAGCTTGGGGTTTTTGCCCAGAAGTTGATCTTGCACATTGTATGTTTGAACTTAATTTTTATTTCAGTTTTACAGCATGATGTATTAATTCTCTTGAAGATTGTTAATACCTCTCACCTGCTTATTGTCTGCAAATTCTGTTAGGGCATTCCTACTTCTTGTTTAAGGACCAAGAATGGAAATTTACAGTCTTACAAATCTGGTACTTAAGGTCCTCAACTGCAGCCTTAATATACCCTTTCAGCTCTACCCACTGTATTTCCTGATGTTTATATTCAGTTCTATTTCTAATCCATATCGTGTCCAACCTTGTGTGGCACTGTAAAACAGTGATCTGAACAACCATAATGTCATTAGTCTGACCTTAACAGAATGCAAAAATTAAAGAGGTCTTGAAGGCAGCAGTTAGAGGCTTGTTATAATTGCTGTGGTTGAAGGCTATGCACCAGACCAGTTATAATTAAAGAAACGGAGATAAAGAAAAAAAGAGTAGAAAACGAACCAAGGATTTGCCAAAGATAGATTGTGTCTGAATAATCAAATACCTTTAAGTACGCTAACTGATTTACTAAGAAATGCAGTAGGTTAAATCTATCCAGACTTCAAAAGTTTTATGACTCCTCTGTCTGGAAAATCAATTGTTATTTTGAAATCTGCTGCTGTGAAACCCACAAAGCAAGGAGGTGAGAGTTGCTTTCTGCATCTACCCTGGCTCAGGAGTGATGGAAAAGGAAAATGGCTCTAGTTTCTGACCTCCTCTGGAGAGGAGGGTTATGTCACTTGTCACTGCCACTTTAGACATTTATAGGGCTCAGAATCAGTGTTAGTTATTTCTGCTTATAAGTGTACTTTTCTATGCTGGGGGGGGACTACTGTGAACATTTTTGGGTAATAGATATATCAGATAATCCAAAGTAGTAACTTAGTAAATAATTTCTTGGTGCAAGGCATTCAGTCGTATTCATGACAGAAAGGATCTGCTTTGTACTGAAAAAAAACCAAGAAACTGGTGTTCCTTCACCTTTGTGCTGTTGTTCTCATCTCCTCTTCTTTGTGTTAGTCCTCTTTCTTCTGTTCAAAGACAGAGTTGCATAGCAGATATTCTAAACCCACCTTCACTGATTGATCTAATTTTAAATGTTCCTATTACTAAATCATAATGAAAGAAAAAGTGACAGAGAGAGGACTACGGGAAGCTAGCTAGTCCTTACTCAGCTGTACATAATCTATTCATGGCACTGTGTTTCCCTAGTATGTTTTGTTTCAAAACTTCTAGTGCTGGAATCCGTCTTCCTTCTCAGTGAAATATTTAAACTTTTACCGATGTTTGTGGTTAGGAAGTGAAGACTTTATTTTAGCTTGTAATCCAACTGTCTGCATCAATTTGTGTCCATCGCTTTTTGGCGTTGTCCAGCTGAGTACGGAGAACAGTTTATTCCCTCTTCCTTTACGGCAGCCTTTTAATAGCTGGTGCTGTCTCCTCAGTCATCTATAGTCTAGACAAGACTAAGGCTTTTTTCTGGTTTTCTTTGTGTAAGTTCCATCTCTTCTAGATTTTGGATTATTTTTGGTGCTCATCCATGGATTGTCCTAGTCCCACATTTTTTAAAGTGAGATGTCCCAGTCTTGACACAGGGCTTAAGGTGAGGCCCTATCAGTACTGCCTAGAGTAGAAGGGCTACTTTGACAGTCTTTATTTATAATGTTACTTTTGTGCCGTGTCAGAAGAATTATGCTTTTCTCAAGCACAGTACTGCTGAAAATAAGTAAATAAAATACAGCTTGCTTACTATGGGACTTTTTTCCCAAACTTTCACAAAGATTTACAAATACCACACTAGCAAAAATGACTAACATGAAATTGCATAGCTCAAATCTTTCAGATTTACCAAGGACCCCAAACCCTGTTGACAAATGCTATTTACACAGTCCCAGCAATTTATTACTGATAATGAAACCATAGAGAGGCATAATGTAGTGTCAGATCTCACTAGACTAAAGTAAGATTAGTTGGCTCAGCATTTCCTAACCTGCCAAATCCTTGATCAGCATTGCTATTAATAATTCTATTTGATGGCATTAAAATGCAAAAAATCCATGAGGTATCATAACAATGTAGCATAATTTCCCACTAGCAAATACAATTAAATAATTTTATTACAAGAAAATAAAAAATCTAATACAGAAGGTGTGATGGGAAAGTGAAATACACTGTTGTACAGGAGGTCTTAACTAAGGATTTCTACTGTGTTTGCTCCCTGTTCACCAGCACATCTCCCTGTTGCAATGGCTGCAGAAGTAGTAATAAGTAGAAAGAACCTTGATGGATGGTTTATAAGCAGAAACAAAGGGAAAAGAATCAACTTAAGAAAAGTTAGTACTTTTTTGAGGAAATGTACCAAAGGTTTTGAAAATATTGTACTTTTCCCCAGAAGTCAAACCCAATACTTTATCGAGGAACAGTTGCAAAGTTTCCTTGTACTGTCAGGTGCTGTACTGGCCTAAGAGGACAATTTCTCCCAATCCAAGTTATATTTGTAACAAACTCTGTATCTGTACTAGCCACAGAATTCTTGCAACTTAGAATTTCTTCCTTTCTGTTTGATCCTTTGACAAATTCTCCACTTTGGAGAATAAAAGTTCACCAAACTGTTAGGTGCATTACAGCTTGTATGGCTCTCTGGTTCTTCTGTTGACAATCCCCATCTTTGCTCTGAGAAGCAGTATTAGCTGTTCAACAGAAGCCAATGGACGTGGTTAAGTCAAGGACTGTCAAGTGCAATGTGACAGACAGATGAGTTTCTGCTCAAGAGTTTGCCCCTGGGAGCTTGTGTGAATAAAGTTTGAGCAAAAAGAAAGCAGGCAGGAGGATCTGGGCCTGCACAATGCTGGCATATCCCTCTAGAACTCATTTATTAAGCTCTTGGGGCTTATTAATTTTATCGTCCTTGCAGACACAAGGTTGTTAATGTGGAGGAACTTCACAGAGTTACTGAGAAATGCTATCTAGATGGTTCACCAAAATGTCTGAGTCACCCTTGTGACCTTCTCAAAAAGTCCCCATCTGCAAATTTCCCATTTAAGCAACCAGAACCCTAAACACTGAGGACTTTGCAGGATCTCTTAGCTCAGGTGGCTTGCCCCCAGTGTCATTCCCTGGAACCTCAAGTGGCACTAGGGACAGTAGTGCTTTACAGAGGAGAAAACAATAGGTTTTAATCTCATTGTCTTAGATTAACTGCAGTGCACAGAGAATATCTGACTTCCAGGGGCTCAGTGCACCACATATGATCAGGGAATGATATCAGCTGCTTTTTGGGCTACTGGAGTAATGAGACTATAGTTTTTAGATAGCCTAGTACACCAAACCACTCATAAATAATCAAAAAAATCCCAAACCTTTAAACAGTGTTTCAGTATGAACCAGGCTTGGAGAGACTATATATATATAAAAACTTTCTTAACATATATTTGTTACTAAAATATCTCTGTTCCTTAGAAGTAGGCATTAGGCTATTTGCAAATGTGTACATTTAACTGGGAGTTTCTTGCTCTTTCTTACTGATAGTCTTTGTAGATTGCTACGTTTTTGCTATTTTAGGAGAATTGATTTAACAGGTCTCTTGCTAGCCATGCACCAAGGGTGTCAGAGAAAGGGGAATGTGTAATGAAAATCTAGTACTATCTTCAGCAACACTGTGTGAGGAATATAGTTGCTCTCCTGGTAAACATGTTGATCCCAGGGGTGCACAGAGGATGTGCCTACCCTAACCATGCAGCCTCTGGGTCCTGTAGCCATGCTAAATCCTTGGACAATGCTTGTATCAGAGAATTACTGCATCACTGGGAGTCATTTTGTAGCTAGGTTTTTAATCATCTTCAAACAAGGCAAAATGTAATCTGTGAGTGAACCTACTAATTAAAGTCTATTCTGTGTAAGGTTGTGCCAAAAAAAGACAGATGCAGTTTTACAAGGTGCTGAGCCCACTCCTAGCATAGTTTATGGCTTTCTGTTCCCACTGTAATCAAAATTGAACGTATTGATGTATTCATCAGCATTACACAGAAGAGCTGGGCTTCGCTGAAATGCAGTTTCAATCTCAACTCACTTCTGATGGATTGTTTTTGTTTGTGAATAATTCTATTTATTATCCCAAGTCCTTAATAAACACTGCATCTTCATTCATAGCCTCTTAATCTTTCATGAGATTGCATCTTGATGTGATTCTTCAGCCTTGTTCCTTATTATGTTTTATTGTATCTGCTGGATTGTATGTGGACTGAAAATAAAACAAACTCAGTGAGCAAGTTTGAGATAATCCTTTGCTATCCAGTCTACAATTTTGGACAGTAGCTTGAAATACATAAGATCTTATTTTACTCTTCAGTTCTCTTCTCATAGCTGAGCTGAGGTAAATTCTTAAAGTGTAAATAAAGTGTGGAAAATTACTACCAGACAAATAGAACAATATAACCTCAGAAATTGGAATTTGTTTCAGAGTTCACTGTCTAGCAGTTACAAGAATTCCTCATATGGAAAAAGCATTTATTCCATGTTACTTTAATAACTTGCAAGAGCCTCTGCAGGGAGTTCATATACTCACTTCATATGAGAATTCTCAAAACCTTGTTGTATAGTAATATTCTCATATTCTCCCCCAAAACGAGATTAAATAAATAAAATTTAAGAGTTTTTTTCTTAAATATTTCTTCAGCAAAATAGTAATGCTGACAGTCTTGCTTGTTTTGTTTGTATTAATGCAATCTGCTCTCACTGTGTAATACTGATGAATAAATCACTAAATGTGTAATAGCATCTATTTGCTCTGAATGGCAACATTTTAGTCCAGACAGGAAAGGACTATTCTGGCTTTTTTTTTCCTCCTACTGTCTGAAAAGAAATTAATTGTATTGTGTGTTGCCATTATAGAAATATGTAAAATTACACCTCACAATAAAGTAGTGGTGCATTTTCTAGTCTCAGTGAGAAGGTATTTAGCTTCTAGTTTGCAAGTAAATTGCTTTTCTCACATTTGTTGCAGGGTGCCAGGTTTATAACAATTCTGTCAAAACAAGGCCTTTAATTACTGCACCTTTGCGATGATAGGTTATTAGTGTCCACAAAATTCTTGACAGATTACATGAGAAATTCAATAGAATGAAAAGTTTAATCATCACTAAAACATGAATGAAATGGATTCCAAATCTGATGGACCTGTCATAGGGAAAAAGTTATTAACTTGATTTTTATAGCTTTTGCTTGTCCTTATGTTCTTAGTGTACCAGTGACAAATGTATCTGGCGTACCAACTACTATTCTACAGGAATACAAAAGAGAAAAGGAAGGTCTGTTTTACACTGCTTTGAAGTCTGTTTAGTTTATAGCAGTGCAAGTGAAGTCAGTGAGTCTGGAGGATCTCACTGTCTTGCAACTCTGTGCAAGTTTCTACTGAGTGTAGATATTGTAATTCCTTACAAAGAAGCAGTACCATTTTTATTTTTAAAATAAAGGCTAAACAGTACATGATGCCAAATATAAAATGAATAGTGATGTTAATGAATTTTGCTTTTTTTCTTCTGCTTATGAATTGGTCAGAAACAGGGATAATTTCATTATATGAAACTACTGCTCACAATATTTGAATAATTCTTGCTCTGTTGGAAAAAAGGTCTTTTTTGAATATTTGATACTTGGGGTTTGGATGTGTTATAGGGTTATATTCTGATTAGAGACTTGTACAAGTGTTGGATTCTGTGAACAACTAAGTTGACAAATTTTAATTTACTGTGAATATAAACATCAGTTCTGTAATGCGCTAAAATATCTCCCCAAATTGCTGTTTTTTTAAGCAACTGGAAATACTTTTCTTGCTTTTAGAAGGACCACTCCAGTTAAATAGCACCTGTAAGAAAGCAGGAGATACTTTTACCCCCTGTCTTTCACTTATCTTTTAGTTTTCATGTATAGTAAAAAGGCTAAAAAGGGAGAACAGCTGCAATTTCTAGTAAGTAAATTGTCCATGATGAAATTCTGGTTTGTGCTGAGTAAAGGAATTTATCCTTACAATGTATCTACTTTTTTTCCTTGTTATCTAATCTAGTAAAAATTTTTTTCCAGAATTTTATTATTTAGAGGAATCACTTTAAGGGAAACAGCAGGAAAGCAATGACAGAACAACTGGCCATTAAATTTTCAGTGTGTTGATGCACAAATGTAAAGCGATACAAAACAAGTATGCTTTAAGTCCATTAAGCCAAGATGACAAAAAAACCCACCTGGAAAGCTAGAAGAAAACCAAAACTTTAATTTAATATGACATTTGTTGCTGATGTTACATGCCATAATGTCTTTTTTCCTTCTATATCATATATTCTGTGAGCATACAGGGAGCAGAAGTAGGCTGGTATTATCCAAAATCTTATGCCATTTGTGGATGGGAAAAAAAAGCTGGATGAACTTGTCTTTACACTGACTGTTGCACAACAGGGGTTAATTCATAATGATGGTTTGCCACAAGCAGGTGGGCTTGCTCACGTATTTTTCTTCTCTATTTTGAAGCACCAGGTCTGTCTTGGGTTTTGGGCTGCATGTTCCATAGTTATCAAAAGTTTCAGAATGGTGATAACTTGTGATGTTTCAGGCAAGGCTTGCTATGCCGGTGATATATACAGAGGAAATTTTCAGGAGCCTGGGGACAGAACAGATTATTAGAGGGGAGAAGGGTCTAATGGTTTCCAGAAACGGACCTACCAGCTACTTTGATAGAGTGGCTAGGATTCCTGCTCCATGAAAAATTTACAAGCATTGCCTTCCAGGATTACAGAAAAATTGGGAGAACTTTGATGAAATGCTGAACTAAGCAGAGGATGATTCATAGCCACAGACTGCCACTAACCCTTCTCCTTGCAAAAGCAGCGCAAGTTTCCCTTGAAAGGACAGAAAAGAGTAGCTAACAGTGGAAGTCTGGATGTTTTACTGCCAATGACTTCCTTAATTTATGTTCAGTGACTTTTATTCATGCCCCAAGGACCTAAGAGGTTGGTAGACCTCCTAGAAAAGTCACCACTGGTACATGGTGACTGAAGTAGTTAGAATAAAGTCAAACTGATGAGTCCAGTAAAATGTAAACTCTGATAGCATGGGTATAAATAAAAGCAAGTGTATTGGTGTAACCCATTCATAAATTGCAGGTTATTTGCAGATAGTCATGCTTGTAAGATGGATGACGCCATAATTACTGATAATGGTAAAGCTGATACTATGAAGCCAACCACACTGGTTTCCTTTATTTCTTCTCACATGTGTAAGATGGTTTTGAACACCTGCCATGTTAGGGAGTAGGTTTTAGCAGGGGAACTTGGTGGGGAAGCGGGAACAGGCATCAGGAATATATTATATGCCTTTAACTGAAAGTGAACCTGCTTGAAGGAATATAATCACGACTTTAACAATGAATGCATTTCATATAAAATAGGAAATTCCACTCTCTCCAACTCACGGCTTCCTAAGCAGTGGGCAGATGGGGACAGTACTTCCTGTACTGTGCTTGTGCCTGAAATTTTTGGGCCAGCCCAGGATTCCTCCTGGCACAGAAGCATCTCAGAGTATGTAGGAGGTCTGCCTAGCTGGGTGTTACTCTTGACATCAGCTGGAGATGGACAAGTATTGTCCAATCCAAGCTTTCCTTTAAAGACTATTTTCTCACTGTGTATCTTGGTCAGGTTCAGAAAAAAGGAGGGGCCTATGGAGTCCTTTGTGTCTCCGTAGTGTCAAGAATTGACCTCTGCCTGCCAACCATTTGAACTTCCATTTCTGAACAACTTCTCAGTGTTCTTAATTTTGCTGTGCTGCTTCTGAATACGTGGTCTGCTCCTGGCATTGAAACTGTATGTCCTGGGTGATGGATTGTGCCAAAATAACTTTGTAATGGTATATGTTATTTCTTCTTCATTTAAGACAGGCCATGGGAATAATAGCTCCATGTATTTATAAGGCTCCCTGACTGCTTTTTGACCATTTAGTAGCATTCAAGACTCAAAACTGACATTAGCAGTGAGCAAACAATATGGAGTATACAAATGATGAATGAAACACTGAATAGTGTAAGAGAAAATAACTGAAAAGCGTAGAGAATAGCGGGGAAAGGTAAGTAAGTGGTAGTATGTGGAGGGTAAATGATCTGTAGAAGCACCATGGGAAGACTTTTTGTATTTTGTTGAAATAATTCAGTATAGCAAAATTTCACATACTGGTCCTTTAAGAGTGTTAATATACTTAGGACAAAAGCTACTCATCTTACTGAAAAGAGCACTGACTGATCTAAGTAGGACAATTCACATAAGCAAGATTTATCCACCAATCTCCTTCTTTCTTTGAATAGTAATATTGTACAACATTAAGCTTGAGTAAATGTCAGCTGATGATACTTTTGTGGCTCCTTTAGGTAAATATTTCATGATGTAGTCTAGATTCTGTTCCTTTTCTTGGAGACTTCAGATGTTTTTTTATTTTGCTTTGTTGCTCCACACTGCTGCTAGCTTCTTCTGGGTTCTCTTTTTTTACATTATGTCCATAGAAAATACTAATTCATTTAAGAAAATTACCTGTATGAGGAGACTTTGACAGCAATAGCTGTGAAAATAGTTGCATTCACCGGAGGAAACACCTTGTAAATTGCCAGACTATTTCAGTACAGCTCACATAGCATCTCAGTGAGTGAAATGATAGGGTTCATTTTTTCCTGTTTCCAGTGCTGAAGTATATAGACTACCTAATTTGAACCATTAGATAATTAATAATAACTTTATATTGTGAATGATTATATGCATGTTTAAGTGCTACTTTCTGTTTTTAAACTATTGGCTATCTTGAATTAATATGGGTACAGGAGAGAGCACTTTGCTGATATTTGACTAATCCATAGAGAGCTCCAGTGAAATGCTAGGTAAATTACGTCTTACGAGGTTATAGAATTTATATTAGGACATAGTAGCACTTGGTAACAATTAATGGCCCAGTTTTGAGCTCCAGTATCTATCTGATAAGGGTTTGGGGGCAGGATTGTTCTTTTCTTTAACGATAGAGCTTGGGTATTACTATTAAAATAAATTCTTTTCTTCTGTGAATTAGCAGTAGTAAGTGCTGATTTTCAGTGATGGTAACCAAGTGACTCAGTGGTATTTGTTTGATTTGTAACTAATTGTTAATTGACAAGTCTGTGGTCAAATTTCAGTATTTTATATCTCAGCCACAGAGGTAGTTCTAAGGTATACACAGCATAAATAGAAGCACAAGTTTATTTACGAACTGTGTGGTCTCTATCTATTGCCTCGCTTTGTCCAGGTTAACGAGTTGAAGGAGAAATGCTCAGGTAACTCTGGTAGTTTGGTCGTCCTCATAAAACATTCTGCTTTAAACTTCCTTCATCATGACCAGTCTCTTGGGTTTTCTACCTCTTTCCCCTTATTGAAGACTAACAGAAAAGTCCAGGCCTCTATTCTTTTCATTTTTTTCTCAAAGGTATCACTGAAATTAAGTAGACTCAGCTCAGCTGAAACTAGTGGAATTACTGCCACAACTCTTCTTAATGGGTTGTGTCTGTGCTGTGTACCTCATTCCACAGACTCACCTTTTCTGAGTAATTCTATGCTATGCAATACATCACTGCTGTTTTACACTAGCAGTTTCTTATTAACATCCAATTTAAGAAAGATCCACACTTGGAGAACTTATCCTTTCCTTTATGACATAATTATACATAAACCAGGTAGTGCAGAAAAGAACTTATTTTTTGCCCATCTGGAGCTGAGGTGCTGAGACTGCTAGGCTGTTGCTTGTAGGCCTTTCTGCTTAAAAAGCAAATCTAAAGTAAGCTGAGGCATTTTTCAAAATTTATTCTCTTTAAATTAAAAATAAGTAACCCAATGCTTAATTTAACATTATGTCTTTGATTAAATTAATTGTTGTCTTTGTCTTATAGATTTATGTTCTTAGTAAGTATGACTAAGCAAATTCTCTGTTAGCTGAACACTAGTGACTTCAATTAATTTTATGCATTTGTAGCTTTACATAGTTGTAAAATAAGGCTAGGCTATTCAAAGAAACATTAGCAGATTTCAAATTCAAGGTCCTCATTTTTGCCCCCTTTTAAAAAAAATCTACGATGCTCTAAATGTTTGACTTCAGGCTTCATAAACTTACGCTCTTTGCAAGCAAATAAAAACGAAATTTATAATGCCATCTAGTTTGCTGAGCAATTGTTTCATTGCGAAGGCACAAGTGTTAATCTTCCACAGTCTGAGCACTACATATCATTAACTATTAGAGTAGTGGTTGTTGTTGCTCACAATCCCTCTTCAGATGCATATTGAGTTTGCTTTTTTTCCTGGATATATTACATGACAAGACCATGTGCCTTTTTTCATCAACAAAATCTCAAGATCCTTGCTGTCCTGAGTTTCTACAGAAAAAGCTGTACTCCTATTAGCTCTCGTGCTTTTCTTCCCTGTTAAACTTTTTTCCCTCCCTATAGTTAAGGTAAAAGGCAAAAGGAAACTACCCCTACCTGCAAGCCAGCTACTCTGCCTTTTGTTAAATAGCTTCATTGCTGGCTCCTTGGCCTTTTAAACCTTTTGGAAAGGCCTGTTGTGTCCTTTCAGGGAAGTTCAGTGGTTGATGGTCAGGTGGGCTTTGATACCAGAAGGCTCACTTACAACATCAGCTGCTTTTTGCCTCTTTGTAACACATGGCTTTGAAACAAGCTCTGCAAACTCTATTGCACTCATATTACACTTCTACAAACATCAACAAACACTGCCACATGCAACAGAAAACCAAGTAAAATAAATTTATTTACCATCTGGAACATACAGTGAGCCTAATATTTAGGGTCAAACTTGAGCTCACCCTCAGAGTCTCCATGGCAGGTAAGGCAGCAGTCCCCTGTGCAGATTTTGTCTTCGGGCCAAAGCCAGCCCTCCCGTGACAGCCAAGCCAGGCCAGCCTGTGCAAAGCAGCAGCAGTGATCTGTGATTTGCTGCTTTTCCCTTTAGAGACTGCACAGGGTTGGAAGATGGAAGCAGTTCGGTACATTCCTGTGGGTGAGGTGTACAATGCAAGCATGCTTCAGAAAAGGATGGGTGAGGGAAGAAGCTGTTTCAAAGCTTGACCTCCTGTCTAAAAATTAAATAGAGTTTTACAACCTTGAGAGAGCAAGTGCCTTAGGGTAAAACTTGGGGATTTATAGTATTACAGGAAGGCAGATAGGAGTTGAATAAGGTTTCATAATGAAGCTTAAGGTCAACATAGTCCAACACTGATCTTTCTTTACAAGTGTCAAATCTCATGTAAACTCCTTCTTTCTTTGCTGTCTATTTTTGGCTCCATATCCAGACATATGAGAGATATAGCTGGCTATGATTCATGTGGAACTGAGTAACATTAAAATACAAAGGAAGATAATCTTCTCAAAAAAAAAAAAATCTTTTCTGATTATTGTGTTCATCTAAACCACTTCAGTGAAAACTAATTGTTTGCAAATTTTACAGTAAGTATTAAAAAAGCTTATAAGAATAATCAATAAATGTCAGTTAAATAGAGTTTTGGTAGAGCTTTTTGTCCATATGGTTTGAATGATCACATCTATGTACGTAAATGTAATAACTGTATGCTCATGACAGTAAAGATTCAGTGGATATTAGTTGCTGTAATTGCCCCTCCATTATTTAAGAATCTTAGATAACAAACTTTTTTTCTGTTAAATTCCCTTTACTAATTTTGTCCTGGACTAACGTTGTAAGGTACTTTGTTAATTAAAGATACTGGTCAAGTATGATGCTTAAGGATGATGCTGCCAATGACGTTCTCTATTCTAAAGAACCAGATTAAGGTTTTTAACCAACTGCTCTCTAAATTCTCTGGCCAGTTACGAGGTACTGAGTTATAACAGAGTAGAAGACATAGACCTTTTCTGCATTTCTGACTAGCATAAAGAGCCAGACTGAGTGAGCTTGTTTGTTAGAAACAAAATATTGTCTAACTGGGGTAGGTTATATTTTGCCCTGTCATTTCTTTGTAAGTCTCTTGAAATACATGTCACTCAGCTCCTAAAATAACTTTCTTTATCTGTGTTGATACTTCTGCCTCTAAATTGCTTCACTGGCTTCTTTCAGGTAAGTCCTACTTGATAGTAGACTTATTGCCAGGTTCATATTACTTAGCCCTTAGTGTGAAGGCCCAGAACAGCTTGATCAGTTTTCACCTTGAATCTTTTTCATCCTTTATTCCTTTGCCATGTACGCCTTATACCTGGAAGTGATTTGCTGTCTTATTACACCAGTATCTGACATTCATTCCATTTCATGTCCTCAAGATTCAGTTCTGCCAGCTGCCCCATAGCAGACCCAGATGTAATCTCCTACTGAGGTTATTGTCACTAATGCTATCTCATTTCATGTTTTTACAGCTCCAAGCACAATTAGCTTTCAATCTTGACTGGCACCTTTGGGCACCACAGAATACATATAATGCACAATAAGTGAGAGGGATATTTCTTCTTTTTTTTTTTTTTCTTAACTTTTGCAATTCTATCACAGCATGATCATAAGCTAATGAGAAACACTACATGACAAAATCCAAAATTGATTTATTTTCCCAACAGGAAAGGGATGCTGCTTTCATAAAAGTTCTAGAAATGACCTTTAAATTCTAGTACTTCTAATTTATAAGATAGCCATGAATGCCCCAGTACACTGTCTATGCATACAGCAGCATACAATACAAAATATATATGACCTTATTAGTCACTCCATATGGCTAAAAATTAGTGTTGTATCACAGGATGTTATTTGAAAATGAATTGAAAATCCTGTATCGTGCACTGTAGCATATTCCAATAGTTTCTCTCCAGAGTCAGTTTTGTGTCAAAGATGACTTAATGTGACTGCAAGGTACAATAGATCTTCATGCAAAATTAAGAGCTTAACAACCCCTTTTTTTTAACTGTTTGGTTTTGGGTTTTTTTTTTTTTAAAGCTAAAAACTTTTCAGGACTTATGGGGATGTGCTTGTTTTCTTTCTCCAGAAGTTCATCCTGTTCTCTTCCTTTAGCCTTTTTAAAGCTCTTATAATTTCTTGGTTTTAATTGCTTTTTGGTTTTATAAGTTCTATAGCTTTATCATAACAGTCTTCTGGGATGACTGCTCTGCTTGCAAATATGAGCCATCTCTGTCTATGACTGAGAAACTTATGTGGGGGAATACTGAATCCTTAGGAGAGTTGAGTTCTATAATAAAAAAAAAAAAGCTATGTGATAAAAGTAACTGCCATGCATCTTTCAATAGGTCAGCTGTTCTCTGTTCACTAATATATCTGTGCTGATAACTTCTGAAGCACTGTAACCCTCTCAGGCACTTCAAACAGCTCACAAATCAGCCTTCCAGTTTTTAATGTCTCCTCCTGTTCACCACAAAGGAGAACTTCCCCCTATTTTTTCTCTAAAATTTGTCTCAAATTACATTTGCATGTAGTCTATTGTGAGATTGTTTTCAGTATAAGGTAAACTGAAGTTCTTTCGTGAATCTTTTTTGAGGAAATGGTGCAGTTTAAATCTGTCAGAAGAATTGGCTTTTAGAGAGGAAGAAATGCTTGAAAACAGTATGTACACATTACATATACAGATACATGCACACTGACATGTGTAATGAGCAACTGCTCTATAACTGTTAGTGGGCTGCCAAAGCAAGATTTCACGATACTTTGAAAGATAATGCATGAAAGTTAGGAGTTGTTGTGGGGTTGGCTTGGTTTGGTTTTGGTTTTTTTGGTCTAGTGGAAGGTGTCCCTGTCCATGGCAGGGGGGCTGGAACTGGATGATCTTTAAGGTCCCTTCCAACTCAAACCATTCTGTGATTCTATGATTTATAGAAACATGATGGTTTAAGCCTGAGTTCAGGTGCCTGTCAGATGTCTAGAGTTCTATTTAAACCATGCATATTGCCTATAAAAAGGAGCCTGCCAAGTTATGATACTATTTAAATAGACTATTAGGATATGCCTGATGTCAAGGGGCAATTTAAATAACAGCAATATGATTACCTGCACTAGTCAGACCAGGCTACAGGGTGTTGGGTTGAGGAGATGTTGGTTTGTTTTTTTTGTTCCTGGGGTTGTTCTTAAATAGTTCTTCCAAAGCTTTCCATTTATTTACTAAAAGCTAATCTGAAGAGATAGAGACAGTGCCAGATAATAGAGGTTCTGTTCTATTAAAAGAAGAGCACAGTAACACATTTCTATACCATTTTGTGATTTGTGTATGTCAGGCATGCACTCTATTGCAAACTGTTTCTGGTATTAACCACTACAGGATTCAAGCTATATTTGTTTTGTCACACAGACATATTCCTGCTATTAACTTCTGGATAACACCACTGCCTCATCTAATGAAAAATAATGGCTTAAACAAAGGACTCAGTAGTTTGCTTCTGGAAGAAACCAACTGTAGGAGAGAAGAACATCACACTAGTGTTGACCAGTATTTTCTGCCTTACTCTGTTTCAGTGTATTAAATCCCTCTTTTTTTTTTTTTTTTTTGGTAAGGATGTATGAGAGAAAAATATGCACGAATACCTTTTTTTTAAACTCCTGTAGTCTCAAAGGATCTGAGCATTTGATATGGTTGATTATAACATTCTATTGGATAAATTAGTCTCCTAGGGTTTGATGGTTCAAATTTGAAACGGATCACTACATATGCAAATTAATATGCTAAAGAGAATACTCTTTTCAGGAACTTTTCAATTTATTTTCTCTTAAAATAGCAGAACTGGTGAAACTATGTGTCATTTAGTCTGATATTTCTGCATTTGTATATTTTTAAATCTTCATTCTGTGCTGTGATATGCTTCCGCTTGTTAATTGCATAAATGCCTGTGTGCTGGTGACTCTATGAATAGAAAGGGGGTAGATGGAAATACCCATTAAAAACTAGCCAAGGATTTCCCTATTTCTTCCATTCTAAAACTGCAGTTATTTCGGAAGTTAAACTCTTTACCGTTGCTTACAAATGCTGAAGCTGAAAGATCAGGAGAATGAAATTCTCTCTCCATCGGTTCCCCGATTTAGACACTTGTCTTGCTACAATAAAGTCATTAGAGACAACACTCGTTAGGTTTCTTCATAAATACTTTCTATTCTATATCTAGAGATACCATTGTGAAGTAGCCAATCCAGATCTTGATCTGTGTTGCAAGGTGCTTGTAGCAGGAGACACACTGAGTTCCTGGACTCAGTGGCTTTGGATCTTCTTTAATTTATGCTGTCATTTCAAGCCTCAACCTGTTGAGAAGTCACAGAATCTTTATTTGGTCTGCTGCTGATTTGCCCTCATCAACAAGGTGAAGGTTTTAGATCTAGGAGAAGTTGGTCTAGGGATTGTTCATGTTATTTTATCCCAGCTTAAGAAGTTGTACCTTGCTATCTGGTGAGATGGGTCTATGCTCCACTGCTCTGCTCTATTTAGTTGGTACCAAGCATCTAGAAAGTGCAAGCAAGAATCTGGTCTCATATAACAACTTTAGTAATAAACACTGTACAGATGACTAAGGCTCATATTTTGCCCTAATTTTAGAACAATCCTGTGTTTGGAGCATTTAGCTTTATGCTATTCATAACTGATTTAAAACAAGTATATTCATGCAAATAACATAGCAACCTCTTGAATGATTTTCGAATGCATCTTATGTTAATCATTTTACCACAATCTTTAAAGTGAGGAATTAGTAGGATTTAATTTATTTACATCAGAAAATATTTGAGCTCTTTAGAGTGATGGCAATATTCCATTTACGACCAATTTGGAAGCAATAGTCTTCTAACTGAAGCAAATAGGGCTTTAAGAAAACCATGTTGACTTATCCAAGCTAAGGATTGGGCACTTCTAGTGCTAGAAACTGACTCCTAAAATGTGTGTAACCCACAACCCTCGAGATTATAGGATGTATGATGTTTCTTCTGCTCTGTCCTTCTACAAAAAGGTGATAGAACTCAAACAGAATTAACTGCTTCATGGTTTCCCAAGTCATGAAGGTGTGTATGTGGGGGAGAGGGTAGTTGTGCTGTGGAGTTACCATGTCAGTTCACTTCTTGATTGCTAGATGAGGGATATGGAAGGAAATGGAGAAATTGCTAGGTTGTTCTGAAATTTTAAGGATTTATTTCTACTGGAATAGCTCCTAAAAGCTGTTGACAAAAGTATCTTTCAAGCCTGCTAGTTCCAAGACAGGTAGCTAAAAAAACCCGAAAGATAGATTAAAGATGACTTTGAATTCATCTGCAAATACAGATATGTACTGTAAAAAAAATATCACCTTTGGATGATTTTTAAATTCTAAAATTTATAGAGGGGTTTGGACTCAGAAGAAGAAAAAAAGCAGAAATGGTTCCTAAAGAATGTTCATTTGTTCTTTTGATAATCTCAAAAATATGCTACACAGCTTGTAAACAGTAAGGAAGGTGTGGTATTTTTTGAAAGTCTAAATGGGAATTCAATTAGAGAATGTAATGTGGAAAAAAAGAAAATAAAAAAAATCACATGCTTGAATAGCATCATACTTTGAGCTAACCAGGAAAAACCTGGGAGTCTTTCTCTTCAGGAAGAATAGACTAGAAGTGGCTTTTTGGAAGAATTTTCTGAAGCAGCTTTTAAGCTATAAACCCTGGCAAAATGGAATAAGAAACCCAGAAGAAGCCCAAGATAAAACCAAAAGACACAGTAGAAAAGTTAGCTGCGTGGGTGAAGCGATTGGCGGCAACTCAGAAACTGTTTGTATTGACAGATGTGAAATTTTACAGCCACTGTTTCCATACCACTGCATAATTGATACAATTCTCGTGCAAATTTCTGCTTCTTAGTATGTGCATCATTTTAATAAATATATTACTTGGCAAGTTTAGTTTTCCAATAGTTTTTAAGATTCACAGTACTTAGAATTAATTTCCCTTTCAGGATATCTCCCTCTCTCTCTAGTGCCCTAAATAAAGCAACTGACATATGGCTCGTGCAGCAGATGGACTGAGGGGAACGTAGACAGCTGTATGTATTTGGCACACAGGTGCTGACTGATTTTGCTGGGAAGCAAAGCCTGACTGATGTCTTTGTTTTGTAAGAGTGTTTTTGTATTCTTTCTTTCCTGCACAAGAGCTTTCTAATCATGTTCTGTAGCGTCATACTTGATCCTCAGGGCTTTGTACCTTTCCTGATCTGTTAGTTGCTATAAAGATGTTGATGCATGTGAGAAGTACCTTAATGGGTCAGAGCAAAGGATGGGCTAGCTCCCCAGTTATCTCTGGTGATGACCACCTGCAAATGCTTAGGAAAAGTGTATCAAAACCAGAAAAATTTATAGTGATCATGCCTTGTACAGCTTCTCAACTTCGAGCAGCCAGCAATTCAAGAAATTTCTGAGCCAGAAATGTCATCTGGGCTATGATGTTTAATTGGATCTAACTTCCATTAATTTGTCTCATTGATTTTTTTTTTTTTTTGAGCACATTTATATTTTCGGTTTTCATGATAGGTCATGGCAGTGCCTCAATTTGTGTTGTGTGGAAGAAAACATTGTTTAGTTTCTTTTAAGTCTGCTTCTTGATAATCAGGTACTACCGAATTACGTACTGTGAGAAAAGGCCAATAAGCATATCTCAGTCAGCTTTTCCAGATCATTTATGATTATGTAGATGTCCTCGGTAGTTAAAAAAATCAATTTAATTGTTCCTCAGAAAAGCGATTCCATACTTTTGACCGTTTGTGCTATCATTTTGATATATGTTTCAAAGAACATATCACAACTAGAAAAAACATAAGACTACCTTCAGTGTAAAGGAAATATGGGTATCTACCTATAAGGTAGCATTAACAGTACATTCTGTTCTGTTCTCTATTCCTTTCTTAAAAATTATATCATCTTTGCAATTTCTCCTGAGCATTCAGATTGCATAGCTAGATTCATGCAGAATGTCTTCAAGAATTATTTTCCACAGGAAATAATTAATTTAGAGCCAGTCATTCTATATGTGGAGTTAGCCTCTGACAATTTTTTCCCATATTTACTAATCCAAATTTACTGATGAGCAATTTCATGTGCTAGTTTATTATTAGCCCTTCAAGTATCACGAGACCCTTCTGTGACTCTTCACACTCAGATTTTAGATTTGATTATCTGCAGTAATTTTCTGTCATTAACTAACTTTACCACTGCAACATTCACTCCCTTCAAAGGTTTTTCAGGAGATGCCCCCCAAAATCTTGGTTGCTTGGTGATCTCCTTGTTTTGTGAAAAACTGTTCATTTATTGACTTTATTTTTTGATTAATTTTTACCCTAGTGGCTGTTAGGTGTGTATGAAAAAGCCTTCTCTCATATCCATTGCCCACTTAAACAGTATCTCATAATAAAACTTCTCAAGAAAATCTTTGACATTCAAAGTATTCTGTTGTAATCTACTCATTAATGTGACTATTGACTCCTTCAAATTCAGATTTGTAGGAAATAACTTTTTTCCTACAAAAGATGCATTCATTCTTTCGCGTTATATCATGTCTATCCATATGTCTAATGAATACGTTTTTACTTATTACCTTCTGTTCCTCTGAAACTGAAGATCATTCAAGTGATGACTTACATACCACAGCTTCTGGCTGGGAAGTTTAATGTTTGGGTTCCGAAGATGAAGACCATGTAGTAATCCAGGGGACTCTTTTATCGTTCATTTTGTTGATTTGATCTTAAACTGCTTCTACTGATAGTTCCTGTTTAAGAGAGCTCTTTTACTAAAGTATCTTTGAAGTCTGTGATAGAGAATCTTACTGATGCCTTTAGTGAACACTAGTGCAATAAATTAATTTAGCTTTTCTGCTTTTACATTAATTTTGAGTGCTTCTTTTATGCATTGATCTTCAAATAGACTCACTTGGGAGACTTCCTTTTTCTGAAGTGTTGTGAGAGAAGGTGGCTATAAAGTACAGGGGATGCAGCCCTTGATGCTTTGCGCCATTTTGTGATTTGGTGCTCAAAATCTTTTTCAGTCGGACATATCTGGTTCCATGTTTAATTAAGCAGTTAAGGTTTTTTTTCTACTTTTTTCATTTTAGCATTACTTACTTTTAATGATTGACATGCTCTTCAATTTTCCAGTTTGTGTTTTATCTCATTTTTGGTCTTGTTTTACTAATTTCAGAAAGCTGACAAAACCCCATCATCCCATAACCAACTCCATGCTGCTGTATTTTACCCTTTTATTTTTATTGTAACTATGATATTTTTTTATATAGTTCTCCTTCTTAAAGCTAACCCTTATAGGTAGCTTTTTTCTCTCTCCTACAAAAAAAAGTATTTAAATATTTCATAGTCATTATTGCAGAATGACTTCTGTAAGTTGCATCCTACAAGAAGCTTTTGTGTACACTGTAGGCTGTACACTATTCAACAGGGATTGCTCTTCCTCCTATGGGTCCTCTGACTAGTAGAGTAATTTAAAAAAAAGTCTTAGAACAAATGTTGAAGAAAAACTTTTTATGATGTGTAAAAAACAATGGTACCTATGTAGCTTATCTGGAGACATATTTACTGCCTTCATGCCCTCTCTAATGTTCCTTTGCATTTGCTTATTACTGTCCCATTCTGATTAGGTATTGTAGTAGCACAGAATTACTAATTTGGGCACTGATTGGCAATCTACACATTTACTATATTTTAATATATTCACTTATTTATATTACTTGACAATAACTATTCTTTAACTTTTGTCTTTCTACTCTGTCAGTATGATCTGTGCTTTCAATTGTACTTAGTTTTTTTTCCTGACATTATACCCCTTTTTGTTATAATCTTTCCACTAAATTTCTGGTGTACTTTTTCTATTAGTATCTTTGTTTAAGGATTTTTCTTGATGTTAGACCTTTTAGACTCCTAATATTTGTATTAGATATGCTTGGTCTAGGCTTAGCTCTCTATTTCTGCATGTCTTGCTTAATTACAATTCCTTAAATGTTCTTCATTCTTTGCTACCTTAGTTGGCTTATTCCATTTGCCTTTTTTTTTATTTCCCCAAGATATTTTTATTGCTTCTTATTGGAAAAATGCCTCATCACAGTTTATCTGCTCCACCTATCGACTCTTCCCATCTCTCCCATCTTCCATCTTTATGAAAAAGTAAAACCAAAAAACCACATCTTCTATAACCTTTTAAAAGCTACTGCTCTGATTTAGTTTTGGCAGCCTGCTCCTTCTGTTTTGCTCTTTTTCTGTTGCATGGTTTTATGTATTTGATCTGTTGGTATTTGAGCAGGAAGGTACCACATCTATTAAACCTAGCTGATAAACCTTAATCCTGATATTTAAGGATTCTCAGGGGGGATGGTGGTGGGGGGGAGTGTTTACATGTACAGCATCAGTAGGAAGCTAATCTTGCTAGGAAAAGGATAAATTCTTACATGCTAAGGTACCTGCTTGTAACTTCATTGTACTGCTGGGAACCAGGAAATAGTATACTTTAATATTAAGCCTGATAGTGACTCTTGGTCCTAATAATTCATCTTTTCAGATCTAGATCACTAATAGTAGCGCCCTTGCTAGCCAGTGTGTTGGGACAGTCTGTAACCTGATTCATTTTCATCCTCAGCTGGATGAAATATAGCTGAACTTCAAACAACAGAGAGGCACTGTTTTACAGCAGGCAGAAGTATAGCTATATATTTCAAATGTATTTTGAATACTGAGGTTTTCATAACTGCATGCCTATATATTTTCAGGCCTCCTTGAACATGCAGAGTCTATAAAAAATCAGGATCATACAGATTGCAGTATCAGAGAAAATTGTCCCAGCTGCCTGCTCATTCCTTCATTCAAGTGTAGTCATCCAAAACACGCAAGGATGACCATATAGGTGCAATAAGGATACTTATTTTTCAAGGCTATATCCTGTGTGGTATTTCACAGATGGTTTCTGACAGTTGCTTGAACTGTCCATAAATTTAGAAACCAGCAGCTCATGGTTCCTGTTCTAAACCTTTGTGGGAGTGTGTGTGTGTATCATTTCCCCTGGAAGGATAGCCATCTCCCAGTGCATCTCAGTTTCTTTGCTTTGAGTCATTACAAAGGATGCTTTCTCAAGGAATTATGTGGGCATCTGAAAAAAGGAGGGAATATTCTTCTGGTGTATGGTGTAACTAGTCTGCCTCAACTTTGTGCTACAATGAACTAACTAGCTTAGAAAATGAAAAAGATTATAGATGGGAAAAAAAGAGAAAAGGAATGAAAGAAAAATGAATACAAACCAAAACCAGTGCAGAAGTAAACCTAAAAAAAAGGATTCATTTGAGGAAAAGCAAAAAAGAGAAAATGCAGGTCAAAAAGAAGGGACAGATGAGACTTGCACATCTGTCACTTTAGCAGCTGAATTTCCTGTAAACTTCCATTGAGATCAGATTAGCTCCACAGGGAGCAATCCAAGTGGGAAAGCATTAGATGTAACTGAACTTGTGATAAATCCTCCTGCAGCCAAGCATTAGTCAGAAATATACTGATCTAATAACAAGTCATGATTACAGTTTAATCCTGACTGGTACTTTCAGAATTACAGATAAAATGGATCGTTTAGTGTTGACTTTTACAATTCCCCAAGGTAACAGTATGGGGTTCTCATTAACTAAAGGAATTATTCAATTTGAGGCTGAAGCCATATAACTGCATGCTTTTTACAGGACTGGGATCATTAGTATTGTCGCAGAGGTGTATGTGAATGACTTCTAAATCAGGTACTAGTCACATCCCATGTAGTAAATTCCTAAGCATCTTAGTTAACATTTTTACGGCTGTGATATTAAGTTTTAAAACTTCAGATGTCTTTCTGGTTTTCAGTTTGGGAAGAATCCGTCATGCCCCACCTTTCCAGATGTGATAGGCATTGCTCAAAGGCTTCATCTCTCCAGTGCCTGGAAGCAGAGATGCAATATAATCAATCTCTGGTGTTTTTAATGATGTTAGGTGTGATAAATCAGAGAAAGTAATAATTTATATTTATGGCTGGTTGTACGCCTTTTAAAAAGTGCCCCTGGTCATTAGAGATAAGATTGCTTTTTTCCCTTGTCTTGCGTGTGGGATCCACGCTACATCTCTTTTGAGTCACTATGGTTAGGATCTGTCATTTTTCATGGCTCAGCAGAAGAGAACGTCAGGGAGCCCATTTGCTTGAAAATGGAGATTTAATTGCTCGATTCTCTCATGTAAAGTCTTTTTGAATAAAAAAATCACAGTTTTCTCATAAAACTCTTCATTTTCATGTTTTTTGCCAAAATATAAGCACTTTCTGGAAGATATAAGTTAAACCAATTCTTCTTGAGTGACTTCATATAATTTTAAGCAGCCTTTAAGATTTAAGTGAACTTATTTTGTCCTATAAACAGACATTATTGTTGAACGCTTCCTGTGCATATATGTTTGATTTCCACAAGGGTTGCGTGCAGTATATATTCTAAGATTGTAAAGAAACTTAGTATTAAACTTATTAGTAGAAAGATTAACCTGACACTGCCATCTGTTTGGTGGAATCACAGAAAACAGTACTTGCTTAGTACCTGCTTAGGTGGTGATCTATCTTAAAGGATAAAAACTAGGATCATTACAGATAGGTATTTCTTCTTCCAAGGCTTAGTGTGTTATCTTTGTCATCATGTGCTAAGCCATTTTTGTTATTGCATGACCAAATAATATACCCCTAATGAGTATCTTTGGGAATATTTCTCACATGCATATAAGCCCAGCTTTTCAGACCTGGTCTATAGTGGAATATGAAAATAAACCAGACATTGACAGTTCTAAAGCAATATACTGTTTTGCAGGTATTTTTGAGTTTCAGCTTTCTGAAACTTCTTTATGTATCAATAATTTTCAGACTGAAAGTATCCTAATGTATTTCACAGCTCCTCTTTTTCTGTTTCCCAAAATGACTTTTGGTTTTCCTGAAATCTCTCTCAGTATCTCAGAAAATATGGATTATGATGAGGTGGATGTCTGACTTATTTTAAAAATGGAACATTTTCTGGGGCAAAGAGTTGAAGAAATCTATCTTCGGGTAATAATTCTTATTAGTTTCAGAAGAAAAAGCAGCGACATGGAAAAGGAGTGGAGTTAGGGGACCAACTGATGGAGGGGGTAGGTAGTTCTTTTTGCAGCTCTGTTTTGGATGAGGAAAGAAAAGTTTAGTGAGTCTTTTGGGGAAGGAGACCAGAAGTGAGGAATCCAAGGTGTAAAAAGATGAGGGAGAAAAGGGAATCTGATCTGGTGTGGGCGCTAAAACCACAGCCAAGAAAAGCCTTGAACAGTCTGTCGGTTCAAGTTCAGCACTTTGTTAGGGTTATATAAACGCAATAAAAATATCTTCCCAATTCATTCCTGAAAAAAAAAAAAAATAAAGAATCCTGCAAACCAGCTTAGTACTGTAAGAACCTCTCATGAGACCCTAATGTAGAGCTTGGTGCACATTACTGTCAGGGTGGGAGGAGAGGAGGTCCACCTTCAGTGGTGCAGGAGGCACTGGTATTACCAGACCTTCCTAACTTGGAAGGAGAGATGAGAGCCTGAGGTTGTGCATCTGCATTTCTGCTGCCATCTAGAATGGGAGAGCCTGAAGGATAGCAGCTGGGAGACGAGCCTGGCTTATAAAACCTACAACCCTCAGAGGGGAGAGGGCTAGACTTGATTGAAAAAACAGTTGTTTCTTTCTAGCCTTGCCCTGAGGGGTGGCTGCTGAAGGACTTGCTCTGGGGAAAGGGCAGATCCTGGAGCCATCTTGACCCAGCATGTGACATGTCCCCAGTAAGTTAACTGATGTCTTTGCTCCCACTTGGCACCTGGGAACTAACTGACATGCAGACATTAAATCTGGTCCATGGGATCAGTGCATCACAGGAAAAACAGGCCAATGATACAAAGGGATCCAGACCGATTAAGGGGTCAGCCCAAATCCTGTCTCATGTCAGCACTGGCTTCTGTTAAGTAAATCCTAATTTAAAGTTGTGTAACTGTAAACTGAAATGCATCCACTGATGTGATGAATATAGGTGGGTTTTTTTTCCATACAGACATGTGTTTGTTTACTTATTTATTACAGTAAGTGCATAGAATATCACTTGGAATACAATCTTTTATTTAATTTCCTAGTGGTGGTGGCTTTCCTGCTTCTCATAAGGTAGTCTGTTTTCAACATAAACACTGTTTAGTAACAGAATGTTTAAAAAAAGAGTACATACAGACCATCATTCCAACTTCTGTGTTTTTCAGTGTTAAGCAACAAATTGTTTTTTAAGATGTACATGGCAACAATCGTGTTGCTACAAATATGAGTGGCTAGAAAGCATAAAACAATTTTTTAAGGTATATGTTCATCTGAAAATCTACTTGGTGAATAAAAACGAAGGAAAAGGACCTTGAGTCTCCCATATATTGAGGTGATTTGTATGTTGCGCACTTTGGCACATTTGTCACTGTCTGATGAAATGAGCCTACGTATTGAAGAAAAGATTTATTTTCAGATGTTTTCTTTCATAGCCACAGTTCTGAAAGATGAAAAAAACCCACAGTGCTGAGAATTATAACATATTAGCCTAACTGCTGAGCAAAATTAAATAACATTTTTCTAACATGAAATAACCAGGATTTTGATTTTGTGCAATGATTTACATTCGAATGTAATGTGGCCTATTGCAAAATTGCTTTAATAAGAGTTGCAAATATTTGTCAAGAAAAAGGGAGGAATTAAGAAATAAAAGCCTCTTTAGGAAAATCCAATGTACTGTATAAATATGTAGATCCTAGAGTCCAGATAAGCTGCACCTGAAGAGCCTCTGGTGAATGTTCCACCAAGTTCAGGTGCTCAATTAAATAGCAGAAGGTTATATCATATCTCTCGAAAGCTAGCTGCTCTGTAGCATTACTTAAGGAAACCCATTTAAGTGTGAAGGCATCATAAACGTTACTCCAGCAGTGGGTTTCTAGTGATATAATTGCTCCTTTAGTAACTAAGGGTAATCTTCCTTTTAAAGAAAAACAGGGATGTCAGACATTTCTTTCAACAACAAAATAAATACTAATTATGTGGTTTTTGTCTGAACTTCACCCTTCCGCTGTAGCAGTGGTTTATCCTGTAGCTTTTTTGACTCCTCAAGCAATATTTCAAGGAACGTTTTCGCAGGAAACAATTTTGGTGTTTTCTTATAAACAAAATTATTTTGGCTAATCAAGAATTTTTTTTTAATGAATGAAGCAAATAGTAAAAGAGTTGCTGTAAGAAACGATATGCTCCTGTTAATTTCCTAGGCGCATCCAGAAACCACCTACCATAAGATGGATTTGAGTTATCTTCTGGAGTAAGTTGCCTTGCTATACAAATTCCTGTCTATAGATACAGCATAAAAAAATAATACGTTCAATTAGACATGTAACTTATAGACAGATAAAACTGCGCCTGACTTAATCATGATTTCAAGAGTTGTTGTTGTTCATAACTCTTGATTGTTTTTCAATTGCGATAGAAATTTATTTAAATCAACCTCTTTTCATATTCCTGTTTTGGCAGCTGAAGACTCCTATTTGTCAATCTTTTTCACTAGTGGTGTTGGTATAAATTCTTTTATGCCTATGTTGATGCCATCAGAGGAATGTAGCTGGCAAGCTCCTTGGTTTGGGGGTGCTAAAACTTCATATGGGGTTGAGAGGAAGCTAGAGAGTTTCAGGGAAGAGAAGTCCACTGAGGTTTTCTATGTATGTAGAGATGATATTTTGATCTGAAAACAGTGAAAGTACCTGGAAAGTAATGCAGTGTGATCACCTTGTTCTGAAATCCTACTCTAGCATCCTCTTTTGACATCTGGTACAGACAGAATCCTGGGCTAGAGGATCCTTTGTTCTGAAGCACTGTGGCCATATTCATGTTTTTAGAGAAATCTTGTGACCTTGTGAACATTAGAGTTAACAACTCTGGACATGACTATCAGTTCAGTCAAGACAACAAAGTGAAGGCCTGGATTTTTCATCTGAGAGAACTGATTTCTAGAGGACATGGTGAGGCCAATTCATATGGAAATAAATCACATGGGAGGTCCATCACTTTTGGGTAGGCTGCAAGCACCACTCAAGTCATCTGTTCATAAACTGCCTTCTGAGGAGTGCTCTTCATCGTTCTCTCTCCTGCAGCCTGTGTATATTCCCTTTTTTTCAATGGCTGACCTTGCTGTGACATTTGTGGAAAGCACAGAACAGTGTGTGGAAAATGCTTGGGTTGCGAATTAATTTGCTTCCCCTTTGCTTGGAACCACAGATCAAAGGCTTCTGTAATTTTCACCGGTAGAAATAGTTTGTTAGCACAGAGATCCATCTAATAAAATGAAGTTGGTGCTTCACAGCATGTGTTTGCACACACACATACAGACATACTCCTATACCCAGCAGCACACAGGCATGGAGTTTGTTCCTTCCTGTTGTTTTTCCTGAAGTGTTTTGAGGCTGAAGTTATATGGGGGTTTTTGTCTTTCTTGTTTATAGAGAGATACTAAACATTTTAATGGAACTCTGTGCTTTGTAGACTCTTTTTTAATACATTGTTAAAAAACAACCAGTGCATATTGCTGAAATGACAGTTTCAAAACCTGATTTTATTCAATGTGTCTACAGTTTGCAAGCGTAAAATAGAAAAGAGTTTAACAAATATCAGTTTAATTCAGCCACAAACATTAGTGGGTTTAAATGCTTTTGATGTCCTAATAGCCAAATATACAGGGTTCCTAAATCCCTCGGTCTCCTTCAAAAATCCTTGCTCTCATAATACTTGTTACTAAAAGGTAGTGGCTACATCCCTGAAACCGATAGTCTTGATAGACCTAGGTTGAAAATCAAGTTTATCTTCACAGACTTTCAAACTAGGATTTAAAATATCCATGGGTTTCTGCTGTTTATTTAGAGGTTATTAAAGCACTGTCTTTAAGCTTCTGATTTTTCTGACTCTCTCACGGGTTCAGCAGATGTTTTTTCATTATCTCCACTAAGGGAGACTGTGCAGGTCAGGTGTTTTGGGTCATCTGGTTCAGTGTATTGTATACAACGTAGAAGTATATACAAGGTATTAGTGTGCATATCAGAGAGAAGTCAACGACAGTGAAAAAGCAGAGGAAGTTATGAAAAGAACATATGCTGCTTTCAACCTGCCACCATCATCTCATTTGATATTGTTCCTTTGAGGAACACCATTAGCAGGATTTCTGCAGGCAAAACTCAACTTAAAAGGACTCCTTAGGTCCCTTAAGGTAAAAATATTAAAAAAAAGCTAAATGCACAGAGACCTGTTAATGAATATCCAATATGCTGGATAAACAATTATTTGTTGTACTCTAAGTTATTCTTAGAATTGTTAGCTAAGAGACTTTGTTAAGCATCCAACAGTAATGCTCACTGCAGGTAAAACACTGCAATTTCTGGTACTGGTGGTTTTTAAGGTCTTTTTTAAAGTCATGTGTCTTTGCTTTTACAACAGTTGCTCATAGGTAGCTCTTAACTAAAGAGTTCATATCATCATCTCAGTAATCTCATATCATCATCTCAGTAATCTCATATCATCATCTCAGTAATCTCCAAAGAGGTAGCTGAATTCAGTTTGGGTTTTTTTTTTCTAAATAAAAAGGTATCAGCCACTGTCAACTGGTGCACACGATTCCAATATTAAATATTTTTATGTTCCTGTCTTGTCCACAACAGAGAATATTCATTCTAAACCTCACCACTTTTCTAGCAGTCGGTTTCCCTGGTAACAAAGCCAATGATGCAAGTTTCTGCTGCAAATTAGACCGGGATAAATATGGAGCCATATTACTGACTTAATTTGAGCCTATATTCTGATGCACCTGGAAATAGAACTGGTGTTAGTAACATTACATGATCTCTTTAAAGCTTTTTTCACTTCAGGAAGCTAATCCATGACCAGCGAGCCAAATAAAACCCCATCTCGCTCCGTGCCTCCTTCTGTTTTCAGACCCCTGACTCTCTCCCCTGTCAAATGATTAAAATGCAAGGCATGTCCAGTAATCTGAAAAGATTTGTTTTGTTCCTGGGTCACTGCCATATCGGTCCCAGGATAAGGCCTTTTATCATGTCTGTAAGAGGGTATGTGTCTGTTCTTCTGAATAGGGTACATTAGGTAAGGATTCCTCTCAGAACTATCCTAATTCACTCTCACATTTTTTCCAGAGACTCAATCCCCACATAATCCTATTAAAATTAGAATTATAAGGCATATCTACCAGTTAGACTTAACAAAGTTTCAGTGAGGATTATAGTACCAAAATTTGAGACACCAGCAAATTATGTCCTCCTGCCTTGTTACTATACCACCTGGCTGTTTACCCAGGCTTCAGGCATGCCTTGTCAACTGATGTTGCCATGTGTCAATAAAATGCCTTTAATTCCCTGTCCCTTCCATGCATAGAAGGTAGTCCTTTACTTCTTTCCCTCCCCACTCTCAGCTTTGACTTAGAGGAACATTGGTTCATGACTTCATTTTATGATTCTTTACTGGCTTTTTCACATGCTTTTGTAAGCAGTGGAATACTATTTGGCTTCATGTCAGCAGCTGCTGAATTGAAGTTGCTCTATTCAATCCAGACCACTCAAGAGAGAATAGCCAAATAATAAAACAGCACATGATCTATGCTTAGCAATTGAATTTGCTCACTTCAGCTTGTAATCTGTAGCTGCTTTTGCATGATGCTGCTTATTCAAATATCAGCACTACTTGAGCTTCATTTCATGGTTTTTTTTGATAGGCCAGCTATTCGGAGTTTATAGAATTACTTATCTCAGTTTTGTACAAATGTTCAAGTTATATCTTGACTCAACATTACACTGAATAGAAGCCAAAATTAGAAATACTTGTAATTACAGTACCATCACTGTCATCTAAATCACTGGCCATCTGAATGAATAAAGATGAAGTGTATGATGCATAGGTATGCAGAGATATAGTTTCAGACTCTGTGCAAATTCAAGCATTTCTGAGTATTTCTCTATCAGCTACGCTCATGTGATTGTTTACAGTTTACTTTACCACACCGTAACAGCTGGAGACTTGCTTTGCTTTAAAAAACATACAGTAACTGGAAGAAGTAATCTGGGCCTGACACACATGTGAAATGCAGCCATGCTCTCAAGGCACCCAGCCAACACCAGAACGGCTGCCACAGCATCTCATGCCCTGCCTCTTCCCCTGCTTGCCAAAATTAGGCTTGCATGAGTGCCAACATCTGGTGCAAGCCATACTGTACCCTGGATCTGTGCCTTGCCACCACCTGGAAGAAACACTGTAGATTAAAGCCTGGATCTGAAAGGCGTTTGATTTTGTGGGCTGTAGGGAACATAATATTTCTGTTTGTGTCTGCTGCTTTGTGCATTTCATGTTAGATAATGAACTGAGAGGACTGCATGTATCTAAATCTAAACTAACTACTTAATGATGGAACTTTTTATAAATTAGTCGAGAGCAGCTAGCAGTCAAACTTAATGGCAGCAGATGGACTTCATGGTGCCTATTCCAAACTCTTTGCTACTGTGCTACTCCCTCCAAATTCCACTCTGGTTGCAACCTCTGTTTTAAATGCAAGAACAGTTGCTTTTTTTTTTTTTTCCCCCTAATATTTGCTTGGTTGCTTTACCCAGAGGATTCTACTGCAAGGGATTGCAAAGGCTTAGTCTGCTGCTGGACCACTGTATCCTCTCTGGCTTCGTTGTCCTTCCAGTATGCTGGCTTTTGAGCAAGTGTCCAGCTTCTCATCTGTATTCCCAAATTTGATGAAGGATTCTCTCAGCACTGTGACTGTATTTCCTCTCTGGGAGGTTTCTCATTTGTCCTTTTTAGTTGCATCTGCATTGCCATGTTCCCTGCAGTGCTAATCCCTTCATCATCCAGACCTGGCACCCTTCCTGTCTCTGAGTCAGGGTCCTTTACAACAGACTAAGTAATAGTAAAAAATAGGCCCTGATGTGCCTTGGTTACTAGTAGCCTGTCTGTAGTGGGCTGTGTCAGGCTACCATGGTCTTCATAGCATCTTGCAGTATGCCTCTGTAGTCATTCTGCCACAGTGCTGCAACAGGTTTACTCCTCCTTGGAAACAGAGTCTTTATTAGGTTCATGCATCATGAAGCTTGGTTACTTATGTTCTTGGGATAATGTATTGGAGTTCCTCATGATGCCAGGTGGGAGCTTTTCCTGGCTGTCAGACCCTGGATTGCCCTTAGTACCAACCCTGCTCTCCTGTAGCTTTGTGGGTGAAAAAGAGAAAATAGCTGGGAGAGAGCTTCATGTTTGTACTTGCTATTTGAATTCTGCTGCTGGGAAGTACTCTTGTTACCTGAGCCCAGTATGGTTGGGTGTCCTGTAGCTTATAAATGGGGTTTAGAGTTTCTTTGTTACATTATTGTCTAATCTAAATCCAGGTAGCCTGAATGCCTCCTTATCTCTGCCTTATGACGTTTGTTGAAGAAAGAGTGTTAGTAATAAACACAAAGCGTGTGGAATCAGTCAGAAATTGGGCAATCTGAATTTGAGTGCTAGTTTCCCATCTTACAAAATAGACTAATAAATGCCATGTAGTTTCTTGTCAAACTATCCCCCGGGCTTTTGGGGGGCATTCCTGGACAGTGAAGGAGCTATAGTCTCCTTACATGTTCCTTACATGTGTCAGAAGAAATCAGATGTATTATTCCAGAATATCTCAAGAAAGTATTGAAGTCCAATATTAGACAGCACCTCAGACCAGTTTACTGTGGCACTCTGAACAATAGGTCACGCCCCTTAAAATATCAATGTGTCTCATGCATGAGTATAATGCATATTGAATCATCAAACATAAAATCAAACCCTCCAAAGACTGTACTGTTCTTATTCTCTCAAGAGGCCGTTCTCCCTCAAAACCAGCTAATGAGGAGTTATCTCTCATGCAGGTCACTTCAGTTAATGCCATACCATGGACCACTCCAAAGTAGATCAGATACCGAGAGAGAAAGATTTAATTTGTTTAGTCATTCACTTTGCAAGGCTCTAAAGTAAATGAGTACATTAAAAACAGTTTTATAAAAGCCAAAAAAACCCCCCAAAACCCAACATAGTATTATCACAGAACTGATTTGGTTAAAATAAATCAAAGCATAAGAAAATTTAGATAGGATTAAACATGAAAAAATGCTATACCATTTTGAAATGATTTGTACAACACAGAAAGAAATAACACTGAGATTATTTCTCTTGTTCTCGTAAAAAGTAGATCCACTTCTGTGAGCATCAGACTTGAAACATTCCTAGAGTATCTGATGTAATCAAAGAGATGGGAATGATTTACTGGTGTTTGCAAGTAGATGCTGTACTCTCCTCATTTACAAAAACCTCAGATGTTGCACTTCAAACTCCCTCTGGATATTTGATTCTGTGAATGGCTGCTGAACATTCAGATTGATTGCTTCTCCTCCATGTACTGCAGAAGAGTTCATTTATGCCTCTGAAGTCTGGTGTGGTCTCTATTTGAGTGCCATGCTGAACCTGTGTTCAAGACCAAAGCCATTTTGTAGGTTCCACGTGCATCCATGCTGCTCAGGCCTAAACCTGTGCTCAGCAGCAGACCTTAGGAGTCCTTGAGGGCCAAAAAGAGGAATACACTAAGAGCCCTAAATGAGGGTCTTCAGACTGTAGAGGGGCTGGACAGGCCCTGACTGAGTCCTCCACCAAATGTCTATTACAGTTTAGTAGAAACACTAGATGGTCAGTATTGGGGTAGCTAGGTTGGGCTCCATATTTCATCAACATAGTGTGCAGATGGTAAAGCAGTCAAATGTGGGGCTTTGTTTTACCAACTAAGTGGACAAACAAAGCTTGCCTAAGGGTGTGTGCAGTCCTTCAGCACCTTAGTTTGTGCTCACGTAGATGTTAACATGTGGCATGGCCCACCTCAGCAATAGCAGTGGTTTGAGGCACTGCTGTGCCTCTGGATGCCAGATGAAACTTGATGGTAGGGGAAGCATGCTCAGCACCCCACATGTGTGGAAAACGTGGATTCCTTTAATATCCCCTCAAAGTCAAGAGGCATATCTTCCACTGGTTCCTTGCTGAGCTCATCTGGCCCAGTCTTCATGTTGTTTAGCTGTTCAGTTGGCTCATTAATTTAAAAACTGGAAAACTGTTCCCAGTACTTCTCCAAAATCTTCATGCCATCATGAAGGTTTCTTTTAAAAGTAGTTCTAAAAGAAATTTTTTTTTTTACTGAATGTTTTTCCTTAGTTTTAAAGACAATGATGCAACATCTAACAAAAGGGCTGGTTGACAAGTTATAGTAAAGAACTTCTTCAGTCCCAGGCAGTTGGTGCTTGGTAGTAACATGCAATACTGGGTTTAGTTTAATGTTAGAGCTGAACAGAAGCCCCTGTAACTTTCCTAGAGATTGGGTCAACTCTTAACTGTGTTTTACATCTCCAGAGCAGTCCTGTAAAGGTGCTAGTCTAGACATAAATTTGTATAAACAATGAGGAAGTCAGCATAATAACATATCATTTCCCTTTTTTTGTCACAAAGTCTCATCTTCTTAAATGAAGGAAGAAGCTGGGTTTTCTACCAAGATGAGTTGAAATGCAGTAAGACCTCAGTGTCAGTACTGCCCAATTGCTAGAAGGGCTTGGCTCAGCCAGGCTGGCTGGTGCTGGAAATGTGCTGTCCAGGGGAGAGATGAGCATGGTTTGGCCTTTGTACTGGTGCCTGCTCGATTGGAGAGCTTCCACCCCTCGGGATTGCTGACCCCACACCAAGCAAACGGGCCATGAAGTTGGAGCTTCTGTGGTGGAATATATGTAGGTCACAGGAGTGCAGTCTGTAGAGGGCTGTAAAAATTGGTTATACAAGTAAAAAAAAAAAAACCTGGGAATGCCTCTGTAAAATATATTTCATCAGTCTAAATTTCAGTACTAATTCGTTTCAACAAATGAAGAAGACTCAGAGACCCTAGGTCCACACAATTTCACATTGTAGTTTTTGGGTTTTGAGGGGTTTTGTGAGAGATAAGGAAATGTATTTGAAGTTGCAAAATTTTTGTTATTCTTAATTTTTTTTTTCACAATCTGGTTGTATCAAAAATAATGCCATATCAGTAGAAATAACTAGAGAGAGATCTACTCTTCTCCCCAACGCCTTCTAGCTAGTAATTTTTTCACATGAGGGGTTTTTTTTCAAAAAAATTAAAACCAAATCAAGATAAAGTGGTTAGCATAGTTCTTTCATTTCCTCTTGAAAAACCATAAATGTTATCATTATTTTTAGCCAATATATCATTCTTCTTAAATCATTGTGATAAGAAGCAGATATTTGTGTGGTTATTTTAACTGTTGTGATGCTTTGGTGCATAGTTTGATGGGGCTTTTAGACTCAGTTATCAGTATTGCCACACTACTGAAATGGTTCTGGCAGCTAACACAAAACTACACAGTTTTGAATCCCTTCCTTCACTTTTTCAATCTTTATATGAAAGATTTTTCAGATCTTATAATTAACTAAATTATTTGCTAAGTAGATAATCATTTGGAAATTCATTTTATGCTATGCAAAATGTAATTAAAAATGTAAATCAATAAAATGTAATTGTGGATGGCCATTTTATAATTTTAAAAGTCAACTAATCCGTATTGAATAGAAACAGCAATTTTTAATGCATTCAGTATTATTGCAGAAGTTCTCAGGCAGGGCACATTAATTTTCACATTAGAGATGGGCTGTTGGAGAAAATGTAACATTTTAAATGCAGCAATGCTTTCTTTCAAGGAAGAAAGGAACCTTCAGAATTTTTACTTGACACTGTAAAGTTACTTTAAAAGTTACATTTTCTACCAACACATTTCAATACAGAAAAGATTAAGGATAAAAGTCTCAGTTTCCTTAGGAAATCTGGGAAGTTGAAACAAGCTCTTTTGTAGAGTCTTCTGCAGCCTGGAATCCTGAAATTAATGGACGTTATTTAAACACAGCAGCCTATTCAACTGTGGAAGTGGGATCTTGCTTTTTAATTTTAGCAATGGGACAAAATGTAATAATGTAAAAAGTGGAGAGGCCATTTGTAGTGATGACTCTACTTTGCAAAGTGGCTCCACAGTAGTGTACACTATTGTGTACTTCATCTGCCTGAGTAATATTTTGTACAAAAGCCAGTCAACTGATTTCTCTGTCCAGGTTGGTCTTGCATTGCGTTGCTGATCCCAGCGACCCCAAGGCTTTGATGTTTAAAGCTATGCACTCTGAACCTGTTTGTGGAGATCTGTTCATAGCCACGTACAGTCAGCTTCCTATATTCTTTTGATGAAAGCTCTCATCCATTACTAAATAGATATATCTTAAGGTAGATATTCTAGCAAGTCTTTCAGCTTGTCTTTTACGTGTATCTTCTGCAACATGTCCTTATGTCGTGTGGTTTTCTGTGAGCCCTCAATGGCTTTATTGGTCCACTCATTTAAATTCTTTATTCAGAGCACATTGCTGTTATTTATCTCTGTTTTCTTTTTTTTTTTAACTTCACATTGTTCTACTGCAGTTTCATGCAATGCTGGTAGCAACTTAAAATCCATTCTTTTAATTGCTTTGTTTTTTGACTGTCAGCACTGCCAATTTTTTCTCTGATGTAGACGTGTAAGAGCACAGAGCAAAATATTCATATACATACCTTCAAATTCATTTAAGTCTTTTCTCTGTAAGCAGCTACACTCACTGACAGTTCTGTTTGAAGATTTTTAGTTATTATTTCTAGTCCAGTAGCATCAGTGGATCTCAGACGGAACTCCATTGCATCACATACTGAATAAACGACACATTTTGCTCCCCAAAATACATAGTGTAAAGGAAGTTTACATAAAGAAGTCAGGTAGGCCTATATTGCTGTCCTGATGGGTTTTTCCAGTGATCTTTCAGTAAGACAATGGGGGTCTTTCTGGCTGGAAAACTGTGAAATGCAGTGAAGTGATCTCCCTACAGGCATATTTAGACACATGCTTAACATGCAGAACAGAGTTCAGAAACTGATGTTGGTCTCCAGCAGTCTGGAGGCTGAAATCCAGATATTTGAGATATGAAGAATTTACATTTTCCTGGGTTTTCATTTCCGGTTCTGAGAAGATCTAATCTTAATATCTCACTAGCCTTATAATAACCTCCAAAAATCTTCTACTACCCTTTAATTAAGAAGAGATAAAATTCTTCTATTTTTCTCTGGTATAATTGCTCTTCCCAGTGAAGCCTGAATAAAGCCTGCATTCTGAATAATGTTGATATATTGGCTCACTTAGAAAAGCATTGTTAGCAGCTGATTGCTTATATAATCTCCTTGGCAATTTTTTACATTTAGGTTGTCCTTATTTTGTTACAAGAAAAGAACATAGAGGTTTTTACTTCAATTGGGTCCATTAATTTTTGTAAGTCATTTGGACAGCAAGGTATTTAACCAACCTCCTATGCACTCTTAATGAGACACTCTTTCTAAAGAACTTAAATTGAGTGCTTTTAGTCTAAGGCTTAAGGCTTTCTTTAGAAACAGGCCACGTTATCCGTGGAAGATTAATGCCCCTATGAACAAGAAGGGGTAATGTAATCAGGAATAGTAGTCTTACATCATCATAAAAAATGGGACTTACTAAAAATCACAGTAAAATATTCAGAGTTTTAAACAAACCCCCATCACTGTTTCTTTTATCATTAACAACAAATTACAACTAATTACCTTCTAATCACAGAAGAACACAGTCTGATGTTCCAGTCATACTTTGTGGTGATTATAAAGGCAGGTGTGGAGCAATGGGAATGCTCAACTAACACGCGTGAAAGACACGAATGACTGTAATTAGTTCTGTATGTTGTGCTAATTTTCTTGTGGGTTTTCCAGTCTATATGGCAGTAAGAGGATTCTTTTTTTTCAAAGATGATCTGTTCAGAGAAGTACATTTTGGTGATTTGTAGACACACAGCATTTCAGCCAAGCAATCTGAAGATGTATTCAAGCTGGATACATTTCCCTGAAATACTAGGAACTGTAATGACAGAGAAGGTAAAGAGCAACTCCAAAATTCTTCATGCCCATTCAGCTTCCTTTTGTTAAATTTTCTAATATTATGTTGGAGAATGAAGAAGCCTTTGAAACAGCCAAAGAAGCAAAAAATCCAAATCAAAACTTTGATTACAGTTTGCTGCAAAGTCTCATTCTAATCAGTGTGCTTTTGATTTTGCTCTACATGGTATATAATGTTTTGCTGAATATTTACTTTTTTCTTTTTTCTGTATAAATGCTGAATGCTCTCACTATCATACATGGATATCGTGGAACTCGATTCTCACTTATTTTGGTTAATAATCATGTCAGTTTTGTTTTGATGTCTTTTTCTTTTCCAGTGAGACTGTTCATCCAAGAAAGGTCAACTTTTCTGGTCAAGCAGTATCTTCTTGATTCCCAAATATAATTGGAGAAACTGGTGCCTAGGGGGAAAAAAAATATTCCAAAGAATAAATTTTTAAAAAGCCACTTCACTAAACTGGTCATTAAATATAACAAAATAACGTCAGTAGATATTGTGTTAAGGAAATATGTAAGAGAGATAATTTTATAAACTTAATGGAATGGGACAGTCCTAATGCTGAACGTTTTAAGAGCTTGAGACACACTAGTATGTGGTTGGCCAAGTAGTAAGCTGAAAGGAGGGTGTCATTGCACCTGCAGATGGGAACCTCAGCATGGGTATGAATTCAGTGTCAGGGGAACCCTGCTCCAGGGCAGAGTGCATCTCTGATTATATGATCACAAATACAGGGCATTTTATTCTAGCTGCACTAAATGGATGTAATAATGGGTGTGTTTATTTTTTCTCAGCTGTTTCTTAGCAGTTTAGTTTAACACTTCTATTAGGTGGTTTCCTAAACCAGTCAGCATTAAGTGTGGAGGTAAAGAGATCGTTCTTCCTGCTATCCTTTGCTTAGGCTTTCTTTGCATTCTCCATCCCCTGATATCTCTTTTTGACTTAATTGAAACTAAAAATTTTTTTTGTTTACTCATAAAGCCATATATTATAAATATATTACTAAACAAACTACAAAAGTTAATTTTCTATAGTGTTACCTGTGTATATGTTGAATTTATTTTTAGAATACCAACAATCTCTTGATTTTATATTTGCACAGCTTCTAGCAGAGCAGAATTGTAGTATATGACTTTGATTTCTAGATATTTTTCAAGATCCATGCTCCTTCCATAGAGAAAGATTCTTAATAGATCATCTGACATTTTTACCTGAGTCAGTCTCTCACTTTAGATCAAAGCCTGTTTGTGCTATTTGTGCAATGCCAAAGATTATAGCTGAAGAGAGGCTTGGATTCTGCCAGGAGCTGTCTGAGGAAGGTGCCAGAAGGATTCCTTAGTGAGGGACCTTCTCTTACCTCAGTATAGGTAGTTGGAAGTGAGCTTAGTTGGCTAAACTGTACTGAACTCCATCAGTCCTCCAACATCATCTGTATCCTGCCAATCTTTTCTTTTGTAGTCTAAATTTATGGCCAGACATGCAAAGATCAGCTCTGGTAATTCAGTTTTACCCAGAATTTAGTGGAACCCAGGTGCAAATGAGAAATTATCTTCTATTTTATTTTTTGTTCTCTGCCCCCATACTGCACTATTTATGGATAGCAACATGCATTTTTATATCCTTATCGATCATTAACTTAGGTTGGAGGGGACCTCTGAGGGTGTTCTAGACTGACCTCTTGATCAAAGCAGGACCAACTTTGAAATGAGAGCAGGTGGCTCAGGGCCATGTCCGGATCAGATTTTAAAAAACTCCAGTGGCAGAGTAAACAACCAGCTATTCACCACTCTGTGATAATATTTTGCCTTAGATCTAGTTGGGATTCCCTATGCTATAACTTGTGGATGTTGCTTCTTGTCTATTCACTGTGTGCCTCTGAGAAGAGTCTGGCCCTGCCTTCTTTCTATAATCCTCCTTTTGGTAGTGGAAGACCACTATTAGATACCCTCTTAGCCTTTTCTTAATGCCAATAAAACCCAGCGCTCTCATTGTACCTCATTGCTCATCCACCTAACCATCATCATGGCCTTCTGTGGGACACGTTTTGCTTGTACAGAGACAATTGGACAAGGTACTGTACTAAGTGGGACAATGTTTTACTTTTCACTATTTCATTACATAACATTCTTGTCAGTCTGTTCCTCCAGTCAAGGTAAACATCATCCAGTGTTATCTTCCCACTCACAAAGCAAGTAGTTTCATCACAGAAGGCAAGCAGATTGATCAGGCACAAGTTGCCCTTAGTAAATCTATGCTGGCTGTCCCCAGTCTTGTCTGACAGGCCCGTCACCTGATCTTCCTTCTTGCCTTTTTTAAAGATTAGCATAACATTTACCTTTTTTTTTTTTTCTTCCCTCCTCTGAGTCATCAGGAACCCTTCCAATCTTTAAAATGTGAAACTTGTGAAAAAGCGTTTAGCCTTTACTGAACACTGTGCAACTTCAGGCAGACTAACTGGCTGAATGTATTATTAATAATTCAAGCGATCCTTTAGGTGCAGGATAACTGTTATTTGTGCCATGAGGAACACACATACTGGAGCTGAACATCAGATATTCTATGTACCGAATATGTGGAATTTAATGAAATGTGTAGAGTTTGGCGTGAAGTTTTCCACTGTTACTTCCACTGTCCATTGTCTTTTGTACTTCTTGCATTTCAAGTGCTCGGACATTTTGTGAATCAACCGCAAGATCTTTTTTGAGATTACGGTGTCGTGATTTAGGATTTCATAACATCTGAAATGTCATGCAGAAGCACCAACTTTGGCAACGCTGACTTAAGGTAAAAGAATGGAGAATAGCAAGGATTCTCTGTCACAGCTAAAATCCACAAAAGGGAGATTCTTCTCTTCTCAGTTTAAATTTCATGTGGTCTTATTATTGTTTTGACTTTTTTAGCTGGGCACTGCTGTAAGAGACAGATTTAGTTAATGCCATAAACTTTATAAATTATAATACACTCAGTGTGCCAAACCCCTGTTAAATCCATGGTTTTTAAGCCCTTTTTTAATTTTAAAATTCTCAATAAACAGCACACAATGCAATTACCAGTAGACTCTAGTTGGGTTTTTTAAATAAACAATTAGGCTTGAATGTTCATTTTGTAACTGTCTGGTACTGATAAAAAAAACCCACAACAAAAACCCCCACCAAAAACCCCAAACCACCATCATGATTGGGATTAGTTGTGAGGCAATTAGGTAATTAAAGCTATCATCCTTTACATTGAATGCTCTAAAAATTCTCACATAATTGATGTCAGTCTTGTCCAGAGAGTAGGCTTTGTCTCCAATGGAAAAGAATATTATTCCCAGATTTGAAAATAAAGTGCCTGGCTTTTATTGCATCCTCTTCTTACTTCAGCACTGTTTCCCCATCCCCCCAAGCAAGTATGCAGATTCGAAGTGGCTTGAAAATAAATTCTGTGCTTTTAAACAAATGTAACTTGAAGTGTAGCAAAGCATTTTCAGATCATGCTTCCCAGATCCTATTCCTGTGTAATATTATAAAGAGCACAATGATATCATTTTCTTGAAAACGCTAGCAGTAGTGAACAAGAATTTGCATAAACAAATGAAACTAGGCTGAATGTCAGAATATAAATGCAAATTTTGACCAAGAAATCAATTTCTTCTTTGTTCGTATTCATATGAAACATATCAAAAGTAGAAAGGTGCTCAATACCACTTGCAAATAGAAAAACATTGATAGCAAATTTAGTCTTATATGTGTAGCAGTGAGCTGTGAGACACTGAGATGACACTGTTCAGTCAATGTTTAGAAATGCCATGTGGGGTTGGAACTTGTATTCACATCAACTTTTCAGAGGACTTGCACTCAAAAGGCTTTTATTGATTGGTTTTTATTAATATGCTATCTCTCTGTATTCCTTACCGAACTGAGGAGACACACCTTTCTACAGCCCACCTCATCTGGCATTGTGCTGCTTTAATCATGGTGTATTTAATTATGGTGTGTTAGAAACACAGAACCTAAAGTTGAGTAAATAACAAAACCCCCAAAGATGCTGCAGAGGATAGTGGAGTTAGTAGCAAAGTATCCCTGTCTTTTATACTCTTAGTGTTCCTCCAAGCAGATGCCATAGTGCTTGCAGTACTACCTGTGTGGGTGAAAATTTCATACAGTATTATGAAGAAGCCTACTGGGACAGTCCCCCCTTCCTTGAAGTCAGGAACTCATGTGTGCAGCATTAAGTAGGTGTTAATAAAGTGATTACCTACCTTCGGTTATTTGCTTTAATTTCTTTGTTTAAAAAATAAACAAAAATTTAGAAAATTAACAGAACCATGGAAACCATTTGCTAGTGAGAAGATGGTTGTTGAAGATGTAAATAGAATTGCAAAGGCTTCCTGTAGTTCACTGAAATTTCTCCTATTTCTGTATACTAAAACTCAGTAGGAATTTTGATTTCCTCATGGCTTCATTTGATGTTTTGTGAGATAGATATATCTGAATATTAAGATAGTGTATTGAAAGACAAGTGAAGCATGCTACCGCTGTACTACCAGCAAGGGACCATCGTTATTGTTTAATCAATTTTCAATATGTTGTGAGTTAGTTTAACTTGGCTCTTTGTAACTTTGTTTAAATTAACATTAAGGGAATGGCCTTCCTCTTAAATAGTGCAGCATGCAGTTAACTTGGGATTTCACTTTCTTCTCTTTAAAAAATCATTAGTGGCAAAATAATCTTGCTATGTTGCCATAAACACATATCCCATTAGCAGCTATATATTTATATATTTAAAACTGCTAATAGCTGACAATGTGATCATTATGGCTAATGCTCTTGAACAGTATCCATATGATCTTTCATTACCTTTTTCATAAACTCTAACAACCACTCAACCAAATATCAGCTCCCATACACAAAACTACATGAATTAAATTAAAAATTACATTTTCTAGTTTTCTTTTTTTTTTTTAAGGTGCTTGCTTTCCAAACTTATCTATCCTGCATTCATTAGAATTGTAGTGTAGTTTAAACAGCCTGTAAGCAGCCCTTATCTCCAAGGAGTTTGAATGGCTGAGTAATCTAACTGGACAGTTAAGGATTTTCTGTCTAAACTGACTGATGTTAATTTTAATAATCCTAGGCTTTTTTCCCTTAATGTTTCAAAGAGTCATTAGCAGAGTTCAGCCTTTTTTTTTTTTTCCTCCATTAGAAATGACTCTGTATACCTGCTGACCCTTAGGGTAAAGAGCTGAAAAAGGATATGGTGATGGTAGTGTAGAGGGATGATATCACACAAGCACTTTTGCTTTTAATTGCATATCTTCAGTAGCGTATTATCTGTGTTCTTCAAATTACCAAAGTTAAATTTAAAGTAAACAAATAAAACTGCAGTTTGTGTGCAAGGTGAATATGAAAACTTTTGTAAACTGGTCACTGCTGTGAAACATAAGATCCAGAACCAACATATACTTAACGACATGAAGTACATTTATTTGTAGTCACTGTAAGTTTGTATTCATCTTCCTAAAGAAAAGTAGTTTCATTTTCTTCAACCTAAGTATCACACAGAAGTACTTCTGACAAGATTAGTTAGCTATAACACTGATATTCCTTGAGATCTTTTTAGGATGAAATTGACTTCTTTAGATTCCAGAAACTGACTCTTGGGCTCTACAATAATTCAGGTAACACTTAATTTCCATGCAGGCAACAGTATGTGTGTCTCTTACGACAGTGCAGGAGCAAGGATATGCCTGCAGCCTACTGCAGCTCCTACTTTTGTGGCGATGGGCTTCACGATAGTATTAGGTGCAAATTTCTTGCAGGCAACTGCTCATCCACCTTTGTTTTTTTAACCAGGGGCCTATATTTACAATTGAAAGAGAGCTTATACAGAAATATCCTTAACAGTATATGCCTTCAGGGTAATTCTCTGAATTTGAACCGTATTTGGCCTGTTCATTCAATAAGGACTTTATGTTATTCTTCTAGTTGTACAAGTTACTATTGGATCAATTCATCCGTTTTAGCCAGTCAACCTTCAAACACAGAAATATCTGATTTTGGGAAACCAAATTAGTTTGTAGCTCACGCATCAAATTGATAGTTGAATTCAGATTGCAGAGTCTTCTATATTATTTATTCATGTTTTCAGAAAGTACCCAGCAGGACTCTAGGCCCTGAGTGCGTAAACTTATAAAATGAGTTAACTTGATTTAAGACATGAAGAGAAAAATAAAGTACAAATTGTCATACCCATACACCATAAATTTTTCTCCAAGTACAAACCTAAATGTATATATCGGGACCTGACCTGCACATAAATATTGCCAGCTTTCATGCTACAATATATTATCATTTATGTCATGAGGATCTAAGAGTTTGTGCTTAACAATATATATCCCTGTGATGTTATTTTTTAACATTCATTTTACATTTCTCTTTGGTTGGTTCCAAGCCTGAAATTATGTTTTTGTGGAGATATCCTTAGTAGTTATACAGTAGTCATGAACAGGAGGTGTACATGATCCAGTTTCAGAATTGTGGACTTTAGTAGCACTAAGTATCATAAGTATTAAGAGCAAAGTTTTCTCCACTATGTTTTAACCTTGAAATTCAGTGAGTAGGAATGAGAGTAATGTGTCAAATGATCTTCAGCCTTGTATCTTTTTCAAACCCAGGGCTGAAATTACGCTTTTTTCACATCAATCTGTTCAACTACAAATGGAACTAATTTGATTGTAATTTTTATTTACTTTGTAGAAGGAGGTTGTGCTTCTTAATCATATATAGTAAAAACTCATTAGCTAAGAATGAGTTTTTAGATAAGGATGAATTAGCTAAGAATCCGCTTTATTCTATCATTGAGAAAGAACATGTTCTTGGTGTCTCTCACACCTGTAAGTGTATTTTCTAAGTCCTCATTTCTTCTCTAATTATATCTTGATTGTGGGGTAAATTCTCTAAGCTGCACTGGAAGGAAAATCATTGTCTTTTTATCCTCTCTGTGGGGAATTCATTCCACTTGTTTACTGATGTGTGTGGCAGACTGAATAAAATGATTCCTAATTAGCATATATGAAATAATCATTGGTCTATCTGGAGTCATAATTAATGCATTAGGAAGAATTTACTGAGTGTCAAGGAGAAAGACATTAGCATAAATGAGCTTATTTTAGATGGGCTGCAATTGAGAGACTACTTTCCAGTAAGAATGTTTACCAAAATTAAGCAATAATAACATATCAATTTACTAAGAACCATTAGTGTGCACAATCTGAACTATTAACTTCTGCGAAGAAGCTCCAGCCCTGCTTTGAACACCTCGCTAGCCGAAAGATTTTGTTGGCATCTTAATAGTGTCACAGCAGCACCCAAGGGTGTGGGGGATGAGGAGACAGTCTGTGGGTGCACAGGGAGGCTTTCTTTGATATGCTCATGGACCTTGAGAAAAGCAGATGCTGCAGAATTTTATCATCCTAGTAACTCTGAGGCTTTATTGATTAAAACACGTTCTGACTGAGAGTGTAACCTGTAGACAATAGCAAAACAAAGATTATCCTTACACAGGCAAAGGTGTTTAAATAACTTTAATTTCTATATTGATACTCTGTGAGTGGGGAAGTGACAAACTGTGGTACAAACTTCAGTTATTTTGATTCCTTTTTTCCTGAGTCAGCCACCAGGCAACTGATGGCCTGAGAGCAGATTTTAATCTTTAGAAGTATCTGTACATTGAAGAATGAATGCTCTACCCAGGGAACAGGCTTGATTCAGGAGACTTAAAAATAGGCTTAGTCTTGAAGGACTTAATTTTGTAGGACGTGTATCTAATATCTTTTAGCATAGTCACCATTATACTTAAAGTTGAAAAGATGGGACTGCAGATAGAGCTTGGTGGTGGGTCTGTAATCCATTGGGTTTGGCCTAACTTCAGATGTGAGGAACTGACTGAAAACTGTTAAACCTGGCATATCTGTCTCTAATGAGAGTCACTTGTCAAACTAGTGTCATGTTAATAGAAGAGGACTCCAATATTGTACTTGCTTCAAGAAATTGTAATCCATTACAGGATTATAAATTTACAGTAATCCACCAAATTTATGTAAAATCTTTTAAGAGCAATCATAACCACTGTCAATAATTCATGTGGGGAAAGCAATAGTCTGGTTGATATCTCCTTCACTGTCCCCAGCTTCTGTACTTCTTTCCTTGTGTATCTCCACTAAGAGAAATCACTGTTACATACTTGAAATCTTTGCAGCAGTTGTTGCTTCACATTCTTTGCTATTGACTTTTAAGTGAAACACCACATATCACCAGTATATTGGCAAGACTACTGATGGTAACAAACCCACAAAACACACCTAACCATAACTATGGAAAGCATAGTGGTTTTACAGCTAAATTAGGACAGATAACTCTTTTGTCATCCATAGTATTTGTGCCTCATTAAGTGGTATGCAAGATGACTGCTAACATGGGAAAATGCCTCTTTTGGTTGATGAGGTCTTTGTTGTTATAGTCAGAACACCCAGTATATTGATTAATTGTGGTATTGACTTATGAATTGAAAAGTGGCATTATTGAAGGGAACTCAAGAAAGGAAGAAGGCAGTCTTAATAATGCACCATGGTTCAGATGAATGCAACCATTCAGATTATTGAACAAATCAGTACAAAGCGTAAGAAAAAATAAAAGCCAGGGAAACTGCCAGAGTCATAGTATTGGCAAAGAAAACCTATTTAGGCTTTCTTGTTGCTACCTTTATCGCCTTCATAGACATAATATATTTAGCAATAACAATCTTCCCTGACCTTTTTTCTAATCAACTTGTGAGTCTTTATACTGGGGAAAAGTGATTGTGATACTCCATTTTGTTGGTGCCCCTTCTGGAGGAGATACCATATCTACCAGCATGTCAGAAGTTCCATTTCCAGAATTACATGCAAGCCATTGTAACAAGTGCTGTTAAAAACCACCATCTACAGTGTTGACATTTCGGCCTGGTGATAAATGTTGTAGCAAAATAAGACTATTTCTTCCAGAAAGGTCAAAGCCAAGGGAATCGATTAACATAGCACCTGCCTAAGGAGGAAAGTTGGTGTGTTGAAATAAAGAATTGTCTTAATTTTTCTTTTGCCTTTCCATATAAGAAGATTATTATTTTGTGCTTCCACAAAGTAAACTACGAAAGACTGGAAAGAAACCCTTAGGCTTGATCCTGCCCATCTCTGTAACTGTTAAGTCTCAGAAACACCATGGGTTATATATATTCCTTTATATCAGTTGGTCTTAGTCCTGATCTGCAACAGGGTCAACATGCCTGTTCATTTCCAGTGTCTACAACAGCTGCTTCCTTAAAATATCTTTAAGACATTAATGTACATATAAGAAGGATAATTACCAAAAGAAGGATATGGCCCTCAAAAAAGATTTATTTGTTCTTCCTCTCCTATCTTCTCTTCCCACCTTAGCCAAACAGCCATTGTTCTCACTTCTGAAGGACATGCTGATATTACGATGGCGACGCGGGGGGAGCTCTTCTGCCTCACTTCTGCCTCTACAAGTTTAGGAATTCATCCTCTGGTTTTGCTCACCTTGAATCTTTGTAATTCTGTAAATAACTGTCAAGTTTTGAATTTTTTGGCACAGGCTTCCTAATAGGTGGATACAACCTAATTTCAGGTACTTGGCATGAGAATCAAAATGCACTGTTGTGCATTTCTGTTTTGCACTGACTTTCTTTTTCATTTCTGTTTCAGACACTGACTTTTCATTGCTGGGAATTTTCTTAATATTATTTCCTTCCTTTAATGTGTTCTGATGTATTATTCTGAGAATCTTTGACTTTGCTGCCACAAGCTAGGATGACAGGTGTGGAGAATTATCCTCAGAAAATGTAAGACTTTTACAATAAAAAAAATTTAAGCGTTTTATTCAGAGTAGTGAAGATGTCACGCCTCACTTGCGGGAGACTGTTATGGATTCTCTGTGTAAGATTTTCAAGTCCCAAGAGGAGCTTTAATAGATCTTGTCATTACTGCTGTTCTGCATTCAGAATTATACCCTTGTCCTCTCTGCACCACTTCGTTGACAACTAGCAGGAGAGCCCCCCTCCTTTCAGTGACGAGAACGTTGCTTTGGTAATTCTGCTCACTCCGCATCTCTGTTCTCTCCTCACCCCACTTGATCAGAAGATGTCACACAAAAGGCAGAAAACTTTTTAGTTTGGGAGAGAACTAGGACATGGTTTTGTTTAGTCTATGCATGAAAGAGATGGTGAATGAAGGATTCTTGGTGAGTAAGGAAGCAGCCATACAAGCAAACACAAACCTTTGTCTATTAGATACAAAGCAAGTAAATACCTTTTCGAACACTGACTGAATTTATCACTGACATTAAGTCAGCTCCAAGGAGTTGCACCCACTTGCAGCTTTTGGCCCTTGTGATGGTATCTCTCTTAAAGATATATATATTTCTGCTAATCTCACTTCAAACCCCAGCATTCTCATTTGATTTCACATTCACTGTGTAATTGCAATATAAGAATGAAAATGCTTTTTATAATGTAATTCATAAAGCAGCTTATGGCCTTGCATAATTAAAACGGCTAAATGGAAACAGCTCACTGCACTTTGAAATGCATACTAAGCTAACCAGAAATTTATCAGTGAGCATAGTTTCTATGAGACTGTGGAAACTTTGGAAACGTTTGATAACGGTGCAACCTAAATTACTCCAGGAGGTGCATAAAATTAGCAGTAATTATTACATGAGAGTTGTATCACTGTATCATCATAAATGGCATATTAGATCTGGCAAAAAGCCTTTCAGTTTATAAGCAAATTGGATTGGTTCTGCATTTTGTTCCCTGGCTCACAACTGCTTTTAGCTGGATGCACATGATCCTGCACTTCTGCTTTGTTTTTCAAAAGAAATTCAACACTGATTGGACTCAGATACCTTATCTTTAACTGAGGCCTAACCATATATGCAAGTGATGTGAGAAAATTTGCATGATTGATCAGAGCTTCCTCCAGCCCATCAAATTCACTTCTCTCCTGCCCAGCTAGAAAGACCCAGAAAACACAACAGCTTTGCTGCTGTGACTAATTAATTAGGATCCATGTAGAAGTCTGTGAACTGAAACTTAGCAGCGTACATACCATGAGCCAGTTAAACTCTTGTCTTGAACTGTCAATCTTTGGAGCATAATGCAGCATTAATTAACACAATTAAATGTGTAATTAATCACTTAAAGTAATTATTTTTCCTACTCCCAGTATGGAGAAGCTGGGGCATTGACTTAATCAAGTTACAGTGCACCCAGAAATCAAGACCTGCTGTTTCTCAGCCTGGTGTTCCTGGGATGCTACATGCCATTCTTCTCCTTCCCCTTCCCAACAGGATGCCACACAGCATCTTTCTGTAGCTTTATATGTCACTCTGAGGTTAAACTGCACCAGGGAATATGGTTATCCATGGTCTGCCACCATCTCAGGGCTCTCTGTGAGTCTCAGGCTGTCAACAGCATGTTCCAATCTGTGGGTCGCCACTCCAGTTTTTACAGGCGGCTGCATTAGTCTTTTTTGTGACATGAAGATTCACAGAGCAGCTGTACTATCAAATCCTGAATAGTGTGATTCTGAACACACAGATTTTTTTTTTTTTTTTTAAATGAAGCCCATTTTCATGGAAATGGGAGGTTTTGTTCTTGGAAAACAAATAAATGGTGTATTCCCCCCCTCCACCCCCACAGTATGCTGTCACAATTCATGAAAATTCTTCTTCTGTCCCTCTCCCAGTTAATGGATTCTAATTCTCATGCATATGAGGGATAGGAACTTCCAGCATAAATGGGTGGATACTGCCAATAAAAAGCCTACGCTGCTTTCAGTGAATGCTGTGCATGTGTCACCTCCCCCCATCATTAATTTTCAAGCACTGAGATTGCAGTAATTTCTGCTTATAAGTGGCATGTTGATGTGTTTATTACTCTGCAGTTGAGTTCAGGGCTGTTTCTCATATCTTTCTGCAGTGCTCATCACCACCTCGGTAGCTATAGACTAGTAAAGCTGCGGCCCTATCTAAGACCCGAAGAAGCTGATGCCTAGAGAATTGTTGATATCAACCTGATGTTCAAACAAACTTTCTCTATTACTAATTCTTCAAGCAGTCACAGTCTTTCAGACCTTAATATGAGGGTTGTGTTAATTTGAGCTTCGTATTAAGCATTTTGAAGGATTATTCTGTTTCAAACAGTGATTCCTGATTATGTTTTAATTGCACATTCTTTGGGAAATAGTGCAGTTGTATCCCTGGTTGGCTGAGGGCTCCAAGTGTTCTCATAAATGTGATAGAGAAGATACTGATCCTAAAAAACAATGCGGTGAGGCACAAAGAGAGATTGTGCTATCTCCCTTGTAACCCTTCACTGGTTTCCCAAGTATTTGATGCATCATCTGTGTTCATTTCCCAGTAAGCGTTAGCCACTTTTGAGCCAGCATGGGTTCTGTGCAGGCCTCGGGTGCGCAGGACTTTGTAATTGCTGCAATGCTACATTGCCTTCTGCTAGAGACTTTCTGTTTCAGAGATCTCTCTGCTGGCATTGGCAGAAGAACCTGGCCTAGCTCCATTGCTACCATATGGCAACCAGTTGATACACAGATGCCTCTTAGTCCGTGCTGCAAAATGATGGCGGACTCCTCTGTCAATCCTCCACGTTAACACATATTGAAAATTTGCTTAAAAACGTTGACTCAGAAGGATGCTTAACCTTGATTTGTGAGGGCTGCTCTTAAGTCCAAACTGCTGTCTGGAGAGCCAGGGACCCTTCAAAGCAGAGCCCCTCTGGTAACGTAACCCTCCGTGGATGGCAGAGTGGGGTCTGTGCCCCTGGCCACCACGGCAGCAGGTAGAGCGCCGGCTGTTCCCAAGGCAGCCATCTGGATGACTGTGACCTTCACGGAGCATGTTGTGCCCCTGAACAGACCTTGAGCTTTGACTGGATGTAGGCATTGATTTCCAAGGTGACATATTAACCCTGCACTTCCCTGTTAATGATCAAAACAAAAAGAGCGAAAGTCTGCAACTGAGAAATCTGAAAGGAAACCTAAGCAGCACTTTATGTTTTAGAAGAAACTTCATGCTGTGGCTTTCATTGGGACTTTATTGGAGTTTGAATTGCTAGTAAAAAAAGAATCACAGAATGGGAAGTGAAGTCAGGCACCGGAGCTGGAGCACAGTTCTCACAAATGAATTTTATTGCTAGATGTTCAAACAAGACTGATCTGAAAAGTACCAGAAGATCATTACCATTCACAGATTGTTGATAGCATCTTGGTTTTAGGATCCTTCCCGAACGATCCTTCCTGAGTAAATTGCATGGAACTTATTTTACTGCTCCAGAAGGCTAAAGGACGGAGGCAGCTCTGCCAGGACTTGAAGCAGAATTTTGCTGGGGCCCAGGTGATGCAAGGCTCAGGGCTGTGCCAGTACAGCCATAACAACATTCCTCAGTACTGTACTACTCTCGTGAATAGCTCCCGGTCTGATGATTTTAGCAGGACAAAGCTGTTTCAGTGTTAATGAATGGGATGGGAGCTCATTAAAAGCAGTATATCCCATCTCAATGCTTGTGTAAGTTTAAAATTTTCAGGTATAATAGGCAATATTAAAAGTTTACCATTTTCACCAATTATAATTACGTCTTCCCATTCAAAATACAACAAAGTTTTGGATCATTTTGTAAACCAAATTAAATAATTTACATACATGTGCAAACACATATCCACCTTTGCAATACATAAAAACCTTTGAAAGAACAAAATTATATGATGTTGCTATGACTGGCCTGCACAGTGTAATTGTTATGATTCTGGCAGTTCTGTACTGAGCAGTACTCCAGTATTATCTCACCACACCTGAAATTAACTCAGGAGTCAATAAGACTGTTTAGCAAGGAGTGATTGCCTTGCATATGAAAATGAGAGACAATGGTTAACAGTGGACAATTCTGATTTTTGTTACTGTTGTGTACCAGCTATTCCCACTCAATTAATGATAGTCAGGTGACGCTCAGCATGTCTGAAAATTAGTCTTCAAGTGTAACTTCTTTTTCCAATTAGAATGAACACATTTCTGGGAAAATGGGATTTTAAAATGAGACTCAGCAAAGAACCAGTAGAATAGCCATCTTTGTGTACTTTCATGTGACCCCAGAAACCAGTAAACGTTTGTACCTGACTCTAGGAATAAGTAATTAAGTTATTTTGCAATACTTTTATGATAGTCAGAAAACTTTAACCTTTGCTTATGAATAACAGGCGAATTATTGATGAGGTCTTGAGGTGCTTGAATAAATCACACTATTTTGTAGCTTTTGGGAACCAAGAATGGAAATGTGTTTGACTTCTCTCCTCTTGAACAGCCTCTCCACTTCCTCACTTCATCCCTCACCCCCCAACACCACAAGACGCAGGAAGAGGAAGGCTTGGGATTTTGTAAATACCTCTGGTATCATCCTAAAATCAGTATTATTGGATATCTTATTGTGTACAAAGAGTATGACCCCAGTTCTGCCTTCATATCCTAGGTCTACCACAATTAAAATCGTGTCCTTAGATTTTATATAATATCAGGAGAAAGGACGTGAGTAAAAAAGGTCGAGTCTTATCTTTTCTCTGTCTTCCCTCTCAAAGAATCAGAGACTATAACAGGCTAATGAAAGTGCTGGATGGAAGAAGAGCAAGGAGGACTGGTACTCCAATTAAAAATAATAACATGTGAAACATTGTGAGGTTTTTGAGTGGTGGAATCTTTTGCACAGAGAGTTGTGAGGTTTGTGAGTTAGGTGAAGAAAGATGAGAAATAGCAGGTTTGTAAAGAAATTACCCATGTAATCTGTGCAGACATAAATGTTATCAAAACCAAATAAAAATTTAGAAAATGGTTTTAAACACCATTTCCTCCATAAAATTTGTGTATTTCATATTTTAAAATAAAGTAAAGTTTAGCTGTCCTCTTTAGAGCTTATCTCTATAATTACTATGTAGTAGTCCAAAATGAAAACATTGCTGTCCTGTTCCTCTGTGGTTTGGAAAGAATGGAAATGATTCTTCCTTTTCATCCTTATTTTCAGAAGGTTGTCTAAATCTGAGGAGTGAGAACAAGGGGATCTGAATGCTCTTCTTGATTTTGCCACTGATGTATTGTACTTCTTTGGTAACTTATTCTATTCTGTGCCTCAGTTTTGCCATTAAGAGGGCCTTCAGTGTTTTCGTACTTCATATTGCAGTGATAGTTCATTAATATTTACTATCACCTTGTGGTTCTTGGGTGGAAGGCTGTATTCAGATACAAAATATCACTTCTCTACAATTATTATTTCCATGCCAAAACTCTACAAATAAGCTTTGCAAAGCCAAATCATAGTGTTGCTGGCCCAGCTTTACAGTGACTGCATGTCACTGTAGAGAAAAAATTGCACTTCTTATTCTTTCTCCTACAGAACTCCTGATAAACATTTCAAATGGCAGTGTTGTAATTATCTTTGATTAGTGACTGTGCTAACTTTAAAATAAAAAAAAAAAAAGTAAAGTAGATGTTGATTACCAAGCACTAATGTAGTGCTTTCATGCACAGCTATAATTCTACTCATGAATATACATTAATCTTATGCATCGGTTGTTATCTTTATCTACAATCAAAAGACACTAACCACTGCAGCTTCATTCTGTTTTATGAAATGTAAAGGAAGCATAGCCATGACCACAGTGCAGGATACTTCTGGGTGGTATAAAATCTTTAAATGTTTTCTGAGCTTTGCTGTTTGAAATAAACCCCCTATTTCTTCCCACAATCAAAATGTTTCAGAATAAACTGTTGCAGAGAAGGTGGCAACCAGAATAACACTTGAGAGAGAGATGAGAGTGCAAGTGAATGTGAAAACAGAGGCTAGAAGTAGCAGGACTGGAAATATATGTATGATGGGGGAACCAAGTAGTGCTTTCCTGTATAGTACATGAATGCTTAGCAGAAAAAAAATCTCCTAGGGTAAGCTGAGGGGGGGAGGGAAAGTGACCTACAGGTGAAAAGGTGTGAAAATAAAGCGCTTGGGTTAGGATTTGTATTATGTAGTGCTGATATATCTATTATTATCAACCTCTGAACTAATTGTCTGAATTTCTTTTCTAGCTACTTATGGAGCATGATTAATTTCTTCTTGGAGTGAATATGTAAATACAAGCAGATGAGTTGTGCTCCAGAAATGCTCATTCCTCTCCACTGACTCTCATGTGAGTTTACTTGACTAACAAAAATGCAGATGACTACAAGTGGGGACATCTAAGATAAAATGAATCTCATTATCAGGGTTCTCCCCAGCTCTATCACTACTATTGTGGTTGTTCTAAAATTAAAAAGTAGCAATGAAAAGCTGCAATTAAAATCAGTGGGTTTCAAATAAAACCTTGAGTGACAACAGGTTCTAGAGAGCTTCTGCTCTGCTGCCATTTTTCAGTCTTTCACTGTATCCTAGCTCAGCACCGTGCAGGCTGAAATGCTGGGCTTGAAATCACGTATGCTGCTCCTGCTGATTTCCAGATCAGATATAATTGTTGCATCCATCGTGGCGGGGGCTCCCGAGGGACACGAGTGCTGTGGGGCGCAAAAACCCAGAAGAGCTCGTTGCCATAGTAGCCTCCTGTGGAGCATTTGCTCCTTTGGTTGCTTTTCTGATACATCTCAATCTTGTGCTGTTTCAAAGTTAGTCTTTATTCTGTACTAGGCTATATCACATTTGATTGAACCTGTCAGATCTACCTAATCAATTTTTTAAATATCAGTTCTGTCACGTAATGTGTTAGGGCAATCTAAATGTTTGAGTCTAATTGGAAAGGTGCTTTTTTTGCTTTTCCCTTCAAAGAGTCACAGAAGGTAAGAACTAGAGCTCAGTGAAAACCAATCTGGGAAGAGTATAGTCAGCACATTAAGGGGTCTGTTCTGAGTTTTCATTTTCCACTCTCATTATTCTGACTGATCTTTGGCAGAGCAAGGCAGGCGTGTGGGCTGTATTTCCAACCCAAATTCTTTCGACAGCCGTGCAGCAGACTCGAAGATGGCAATTGATTGTAGCACTGTACAACTTAAACATGTCTGTGAACTGCAGTAACTGTGCGACTATTCCCCTGGGTTTTCTAAAACAGATCTCAAAGTTTCTTACATACATTCTGTGTTTTCCTGCAGAGCTGAATCTGACAAAATGCTCTCTTTGCCACGATGATGCTTATAGTGCTCATCGTTGCGGCAGGGACAAAGACACAGAGGCTCTCCTCTCTTTCAAAGAACGGTGCAGAAAGGTGTTCGCATTTCACAGTATATTGCTTCACCACACAATTCAGTCCCATCAAGCTGTATAACAGAAATGATCATTTCTGTCACTTTGAAGGAGTAAAGCCAACTGCCTAATCTTTTCATATGGATGTTCCTTGTACCCATCACATTGAAGTGCAAAATGTCATGTTATTGCTTCCCCAAAAGGTACTGTGAGTAATTCTTACTGAAGGCAGACAGAGAGGAAAATATGGTTTCAGAGCAAGTTCTACTAGCTATTTTGTGACAATGTAGACCAAAAGGTATTCACAAGAAGAGCAGTGTTATTTCCTCTACTGGCATGATTTGGCACCATGATTTTAAGTGGACTCGATGTTTTGCAAGGAGAAATAAAATTGTTTTGTACTTGCCTTTAAAAAGGGCTAGACCAAGAAAAAAATGAGGTAGATTTAGGAAGCACAATGGCTCAAGGTTGCTGGCTGCATATGTTTAATTCATCAAGATAAGCCCAGGAAGCACTTGGTTCTGATTTTTCTTTCAGTAATTTCACATCTATTTGATAACTCTGAATGCAGTAGTAAGCCTCCTATTATAAATGAATATGAGATGAGTTTCAGGTCTTATTCACAATTCTGACTTTGCAGTTCAGGCCCATCACTACTAAAAGATTGAAGAAATGTACAAGAATGATTCATTCCTAAGAATAAAAGCCCACAATGAAAACCCAAGGCAGCAGGTCTGCAGGATACTTGAGCCTTGCCCAGCATACTAGGTTATCTTTGAATTGAGTAAAATTGCCTTTTTTTCCGGGTGACATCCAGGACACAGCTTTTCAAGGTCAATGAATGGCTAAAGCTCATCCAGCCATTCTCTTTTTTAAACATTTTGGGAGGTGGGAGGGAGCAAAGGGAAGCTGTTGCCTTTGTCACATTCTCAGTTTGTTAAACTAGATTTGCCATTGTATCTGGCCCCCTTTTTAGACTTCCTTATTCTTCCCAGGCTTCCAATTAAAGCCAGTGACTGAAGGCAGCAAAATGCTGGTTTTATACAGCAATGACAAGAGAGCCGAGTTCACCGTTTTTTCATTTAAAATCATCCTACACCCCCAAACTGGATTTACATTGGACCCAAAGACTCTTGACCTTTCTGAGTTCATCAGGGTGTGGGATGGACAGGTTTTCTCAAATTCATTGCATTATACATGTAAAAAGAATAAGGTACAGATGCTTTGTTGGAGTTACTGTTTCTGGAAATGTGCTTTTAAACTACTCCTAATCTGATTTAATATTCATGTGAACAACTTATTTCCTTTGCCTGCAAAATACAGTTGTACCCATGCAGCTAATTTGATTTTTAAACATCTTGTAAAACCAAGCAGAATTTTACTTCCTTCTTCTCATTAGCTGATTTCGGTATGTAATTGTTGATATTTTCTACGTGGTGGCAACATGCCCGTAATGATGGGGTCATGACACTAGCTCAGTTGGTTTTAATATGCTTTACAGTCAATGGCTTTGAAATCAGGAACACAGTGAAAATAAAGAAGATTAAAACAATTGGACTTCTTTTTTTTCCTCGGTTACCACAGTAAAGTCTGATATACACATTGCAGGCACTGACAGAGCACTGCAAAGCCTGACCCCTTGACCTCAGTTCTGTAGGTGAAGAGGACTTTTGGACTCAAGGAGATGGTGCACGTTTGCTCCACTATGCAGAACAGAGTGCATTGTCCCCTGGGCTCTACAGAAAGACCTGCTTTTTTGCATGCCAAAACTAGAACAAAATTAATGTGTCCTCTAGTACGTGGGGTGTCAAGTTCTCTCACGTAACAATTAGTGCAAACAAAGAGATAAAAATATAAAAGCAAAGGTTGCAGGTTCATAAATCAGTCTTTTAAAGTGTATCAGTTAATCATATGTTCAGTGTTAGACTAAGAGTATATATATGAATGCAATTTGACTTGTAACATTGAACAAAGCCTGGTTATTTATGAGTCAGAGAGGCAAAACTCATAACATAATTGCACTTGCAAAACAAATGTGCTATTATTTGATGTTCATTTAGAGCAATCCTTCCTGAATAAGCAAGTAGAATATTTATACATTCAACTCTCTGTGTCTAATTTTGTTTGTGCATGTAGTTACATATTGCAATTACTGTTCATTGATGCTATGCATGCATTTTTTAAAAATCTAACTTCATAAATTCATATCTAATTTTATCCCTTCTCACAGATGTATCCGAGGCTTGCGTATATATATAGATAAAATGACTTCTAATTAAAGGTGGCACAGTCAGACCCACCAGTTATGTATTGGTTTCTCTTCAAGAAAGGGTAATTTGGTAAATGAATAAACCAAGAGAAAAGTCAGTTTAAGGACTGACCATTGCACAAGGAAGGGACATAAAGAACATTCACATGAAGAATGAGAAAGAGAGACTGAGCCTTAAAGTTTGGGGTGGGTTTTGGTAGTAGCTGGGATTTTTCCTTGACTAATGGTATTCATTAAGCTCTGAGCTTCAGATGACCCTGCGTCTCATCACACAAACATATATGCTCAGGCCTTTCATATGGGGGTAAAAAAAGGCCGTTTTCCCCTTTAAAATGTATGTCTTGTTTGACTTACCCATAATGGAGTTGTCAGTAGCATATAAGTAATCTTCATGCTAAAATCTACCTTTTTTCCCAAAGTGAATAGGGTTGGATTTTGATTTAAAAGTGGAGATCACTTCAGAGTTACAGTTCAGGGACTGTACAGAATGATATGTGTAGAACAAAATACAGAATAAAAATTAAAAGACTACCTGGTAAAGTATAGTAAGGCAGAACACTCTTTAAAATGGTGCTAGTCAAGATAAGTTAAACTGTTGAAAATATACTTTAATTCCAGTACTTTAAAAAGTAATCAACTCTGTAAATTAAAGGTGAAGGAGGAGATAAGTGATCTGAAATCTCAAAGGCTGCAAAGTCACCAGCAACCAGAACAAGACATGGAGTTATTAACTAAAAATGAACTATTAAAATTTGGAAAGTGCAGACTCTGGACAGGCCAAAAGAATAAATGGAGTGTCTTTATGCCAAGTTGTAGCAGATGAAAATGATGTCACAAAAAATCTTCAAGTTTCCTTTTTTACTTCTTTTCTCTTCTTAATGTATGTACAGCTATTATAATATATATAAGCATCCAAGGAATGTTAGTGTTTGTGAACTCTTGAACGTTATCAATCCTCGGTGACAGATCTATATTAACAGAAATCTGAATTTCTGTTCACATTTTTTTTAGGGTTAGAGGAGGAAAATTTCAAAGGGAAAAATAAAAGTTAATTTCTTGTCACCTACTGACTTCTCCTTTTGTGACTGAAAGTCTTTAATTCAGACTTGGACATCTCTATTTGCTCATCTTATGCTCCTGGAAAGACCTAAATTTTTCATTTGTTTCTGAGCATGAGCATGTCATTGGGTATATTTGGAGCACAATGTGGAAATTCCTTGATGTCTTTTCAGAATCAAGTTGCAAAGAATAGTCAAAAAGATAATCAGTAGAGCTAGTTAGGGGAACAGTCTCTGTGATGTGCTTCACAGGACTAAGTTGAAACCTGACAACATTGTAAAATTACTGAAAAACCAGCAGCAAGTAACCTCTTTGATCCCTTTCTATCAGAATATGTGCAATCTAGACTGATACAACCACCTATGTTCACTTTCCTAAACCATCTGTTATCATAATATCGGGGTACATGCTATAGTATTTATCAAAAATTATTATGATGTATGAAATAAATTTCAGAGATGCATCTCACTAGACAGGAGTCCAAATGACTTTACGCGATCATTTTAAATGTGTCTAGAAATACAGAGAAAGTCTCTGTTGGTGCATGGGAGCTACTTTATCAGCATTCAGCATCACACACATCCCAATTTCCAATAGAGAAACTCCTGTTGACTCCTTTTGATGCACACACACGAAGGAGACTGTAGTACTGCAGAAACGACTGCCTGTAATCGTGGCTAGCGAATTTTCTTGTAACCACAGAATGCACAATGCTCGACTACTTTTTTTTAAATGGCTAAATCCAAAATACAGATTCTGCAAAGCCTTCCCAGTGACTATTTAAGCCTGCAGAGGCCTACTTGTCCAGTAACTAGGATACCTCAGTAGTCATCCACCGAGCCAACACAGAAGTCTTTTCTTTAGCAAGCAACATGGTGTTTAATCTCCAGCAGGATTCAGAAATGAAATTTTCCTTTCCCCATAACACCTGCAAAGACTGATCAAATGAATACTCTTAGAACAGAAAGCCGGGTGAGATTTCATACTGAACACAGGGGAAAGGAAGAGGAAACATGCTGTGTGTTTCCCTTCTTTTTTACTTACAATCTGGTGTTTATAGCTTCCACCCAGAGGATGAGAAACTGAGCTTCAAATCCTCCTATTGTTTGTTTAAAGCAGGGGTTCGCTTCTAGGAGCATGCGCTTGCACAGTCTGAGATAAAGTTCTTAAAATTTCTGCTATCGAAGCCTTCCTGCAGCCCTTTCCTTCTTAGGAGGTGAAACTTAAGCCCATCTCCTTAGGATTCCCTGCCAAGAGTTTAGATAATTGAGAGTGCCAGCTTCTCTGGATTAATACAATTTTAGCACTTGTATCAGGAAGATTATGGCGTGAACAATAGCAGGGCACTTAGGGTTAGGTGTGGTGAAGCTGTGCCTAGCTCTCTTATGCTGAGATTGCTTTAGTCCCCCATCGGTAAAAATTCAATTGTGTCTCAAAGGTTTTAACTTATACAGCAGTTTGTAATAGGAAATGTAGAAAAATGTTTCCAATATAAATTAGAGGTTGAAGGGGAGCGAACGAAATGCAAAATGAAACTGCTTAGGACACAGTGGTGAACACACCTTTTCATGCATATATTTTGTATCTTGATGATTGTAAGAACTGGAATGTCTTCAGCATATGACCTCCTCTAAACAGATGGAGCTGTCACAGTTGCCTACGACCTGATTCTCTTCTGTTTAAGATGGAGAATGCAGTCAGCTCCTGCATGGCCCACTTCTGCTTAGCTCTGGGTCTGGAACATCCTCAGAGAATAGCAGGACCATAAGGATGCATCTAGGTAGCATGCTTATTCCCTTTGTCAGCTGGAAAGAAAAATAAACCTTTAAAGGGAATCTGTAATTAAGCATAAGATAGTAATCAGAAGTGGGTAAGATGCACACACACATATATATGTTAAGTAAAAGGTGTTAGCTCATTGTTTAGTGGATCCAATAAAGCAAATGTATTTCTCGTATAAAAGCCAACTGTACCTAAAACTTGTGCTACAAATATTTTATGGTATCATGGTACTCAATATGAGAATATATTTCGCCTCTAAGCATTGTTAGGAATGAGAACCAAGTCCTACCTGGTTGTCATGTTAACTTTTTGATTAAGACTGAAATTAGATATTTGACTGAGCCCCTATTTTAGCATAGCTGTTTGTAACAAAGGGTTCCTTCTTCCTCGTTCTTTACAATATGTCTCGGGAGTTTCATGAGCAAAAGACAAAATTCTTTCCACAGGGTACATGAGCACCTGTACTTCTGCTGTCCCGATGGACATCAGAAAGCATATCCAACCACAAAATAAGGTTTAATTTTAATAATCCAAGAAGTTTTTGTACTGTTTGTAGTAGAGGAATATCAGTTGTAACCCAGATAGTATGTTTATAATGGTCACAAAACTATGATTATAACTTCCTTTCCATCTGCATCCATTTACACGTATGTTCAAGGTACTATGATATGCCTTAAATAATTTATACCTCTCTTAACTTTAGAGCCCATAGTAAACTTTGTACATTTTATTTTGTATATGTAGTTTTTATTGGTTTAAAAACTTATGACGAGGGATGTTTTTTGTTTTGTTTAGGGTAAAGCACTTTGTTCAATTTTTAAGAAATGGTCTAGACTCTTTATGTAACTGTCCAGGTTTGGGTTGGACAGTATGCAGAAATATCAACCTCTTGCAGCACCTAAATGTCTTCAGTAGCTTCATGTATACCTAGTTGCTCTGCAAATCAAGCCCTGGCTATGAAACATAGACTCTGAAGAACTTAGCCATGGAAATTTTGCCCTTCGACTTATCCCTGTCTAATTTAGGGTTAATAGTACTTATGTAGTTCACATAACTGCCAAAATGCCTACTTCATTAATTAGGCCATTCTGTTAGCTCTTTCAGAAGCCTATGATAATGTTCATTATTAGTCTAAGCCTTTTTTTTATTCTGCTGCAGCAGACTGAATTATTCTTATGTATTTTTGTCATCTTCTCATATAAACTCACAAGGACTATGGAGTTTATTCCCAGAGCTTGTTTGCTCTGGGAATCAGTAAGTAGGATTATGCAGGAATTTCACCAGATGTGTGAGATGTCCCATGGGATAATGCGAGATGGTTTGGTTTACCATCCTGAGTAACTCATAACTCTGCTGCTATTTTCACACAGGTCTAAACAATGTTGTGTCTCACCTCCCCAGTATCCAAGCAAAGGCTTTGAAGAGAGTATACAGAAAAGGCTACATGAATTAAAATGTATTCTTTTTTTTTTAGCCCAGTGAAAATTTTGTCATAGCCAGTGAAAACTCTTCCATAGAATGCTGCTCTAATTTTTATCACAAAATGGAAAAACTGTTCTGTTGATGGCTATTATACTTATTAGCCAGCTATAATTATTACACCCTAGAAACAGGCTGAAGTCAAAGAGAGAAAGGGCCCTCCCAATCTTTTCTTGTCTGTAACATGTAATGCTGACAAGGCTGTAAACTCTGTAGCCTAGCATAGGTAGGCTGCCTAGAATAGACAGCAATTCCAACAGTGGTTTTTTGTGATAAACATGTTCTACTAGAGATGTCTATGCACTGCAAGACACACTAAAATCTAGTGAAGGAAAATAATAGGTTTCTGGTTACTAGCATCCCTGTCTGAATTCAAGCTAGAATCCTACAGATGAGAGACTTTGTCTCCTACTACCCATCACCTCTCTGTCTCAATGGAAATCTTTGGGTGAAGAAATAATAACAGACTTCATCGTTCTGGTCTTAATATGTCAAGCAAATAAAATTGTCAGGAATGTTGAAACAGGAGAGTTTCTTTTGCTGAAATATTGTCAGGGCAAATTGCTCCATTAGAAACTAATTAAGAGTTGAATATTGACAGTTCAGTAAGCATAACTACTGTGTGACCCATACCTACCCTTTTGCAAGGCTACCTTTTGCAGAGTGAGCTAGTAGTTAATACTCTACATTGGCAATGAAAATCAAAAAAAGATACAAACAGGAAAATCCTCTTAGGCTTCCTTATGACAGCTCATTTTGAGTTTTTAAAAGGACCTGAAAGAGGAGCTGCTTTAGAGAAGAAAGCGTATCAATCCATACAGATGCTGATTCTGCTATACAACAGTTTCCTTGGTACAAAAGGGCTGAAATCTACTTGGACTTGTGCTTTGAAGTTAATTCTTTAAATGACCATAATCCCAGAAAGAGAACGAGCATTATTTAGATTCTCAACATGGCGAGATATTATTAATTTTCCTTTTTTTTAAAAAAAAAATTCATAATATTAGAAAAGGCAAGAAGTATGTCACAGTATCCCCTTTGAGGCTTTTTGCATTACAGCTGCTTTCCTCACTAGTGCATTTTATGATATATCAGGCACACAGACAGAGTCAGGAACGTAGAGGAGAATGTGAAAGGGGACAGGTGCTTTCAGACATCATTTATACACTTTGCACTTTATCTGGTGCTCATCACAAACACCACATTATAATCTAAAAACTGCTATTGTCTTCTCAAAGAATTTATAGCATCAGAAGAGGAAATTTTCCCCAGTTTGGGTCCACATTCCCCCCAGAAAACAGACGTATGGCTTGCGCTACGCAGGAAAAGGAACGTACCCCAACTGAAACTGTGAACAATGTTTGCTTGCATTTATAATTGTAAGGTGGAACAGATGGTGACAACTTAGTTGAATGTGAACAGTCCATTGAAATAACCTAAATTGTCAAGCTATTCTTCTATAGAAAGCAGTCTATGCACCATTCGAACAAATTGAAAGTAGCCTTCACGTTATTGAATCAGTTGGAATTGCCTTACGTTGTGAGTTATGCTGGGCTTACAGGGCTTTGCAGAGTATAAGCTGTTTCATTTTGGTAGCTGTAAATGCTCCAAAGCCGGGTAAAAAGTCTTGCAAGTTAACAAAAAATCCATAATCATTCTACTCTCTGACTCATTTTGCTGTAGAAAAACTTCTGGGCAGATATCTAATGAGATTAACAGCATTAACAAAAATGTCATGTCTTCAGTTTTAAGCCCAAGGACAGACTGCTCTTATCAATAGGCTCCAGATCTGCAAGGCAAGTCAGTAGCCCAGATCAAAACAAGCTCCATCAAAAATATTGTTTTCTACTTTTGTTAATGTAATGTGTTTACACTAGGCATTTTAAAAACAGGTGGCCGAATGTCTCTGCGTAGGCATGGCGTGTAGAATGAGAATAGGCTGTTTGATTTTTCTGTGAGAGATTAAACTTGCAGAGTCTTCCTGCACTACTTCAGAAGCAGGTAAGGCACTGGCAGCTGCTCACGAAGGCCCTGCCTCACGAGCATACATCTGTGTAAGGGACCTCAGTGGTCCTATACAAAGCAAGAAGAAAATTGTACTTGCAGGACCAGTGTGCGCAATAAAAAAACTCACTTGCATTGAGCAGAGAGATATCTGAGATAGCCTCTAAAAGAACTTAAGAAGAGGCTGTGGCTTAAATCCTAACCAGGAAAGTAAGGAGGGCTTTGGGATATAAGGAGTTACTGGGCGGCAACTCACTGCCGATGTACTACGGCAGCTGGTTTTGTGATAAAATCCCATGTGTGTGCTCTTTTCCTGTGGTAAATTTGGTGAATGCAAAGTAGTTTGTTTATTTTTCATGCCATTATGCCTCTCTCCGATCAGGGATATGAACTCTTAATTTTTTTGTTATTCCGGAGTGGGTGTTTCTGTGCTTGTGCCATTTTACTGTCTTGGATTCCTCTCCTGCATGCAGTTAGGGGTATAAGTGGCTCCCATCCCTCCTCAAAAATGAGAAAGAAGCCAGCGTTGTCCCTCTACCCACATGCCACGATACTCATCTGATATTTTGATATCCTTTCCTACCTGGTCAACAGCAGAGATTTGAACCAAGTGGTCCAATACTAAAAGTGAATGTCCCAACGATGACATTACACATGATTTTGAGCAGTGGTTCTTTTGAATATCTCCTTTAAAAATTACTCTACTGAGTATTTAACCAATAACCACTGGAAGCTTACTGCAACATCCAGAGCCAGTGAAGTAGCTTCTGTTTTCACCTGCAAATTGCATGTGAACAGAGGAAAAATCTCAAATATTTATTTCATGCCTCTAACTAGAAATTGCACATCTGTTTCTTGTATGTGGAAGAGATAATTTATAAGATGAAAAGAGGGGATGAGTTGAAGATAGACACCTGTTTTTTCAGTCTTAATCCATTTATACTTTAGAGCTTTTTCTTTCCTGTATTTCTATGGGAGTGCTGAGTACTTGCAAAAATATGCTAAGGTTTCAAAATTAAGGTGGAAAACTTCCTAAGTTACTGCTCAAAAAAAGTGAACAATTATGTTGGCATATTCAGCTATTTTCTAGTCCCAGATAATTAATCCTTCATTCTGAATGGCTAGCAAAGATCTAACTACTATTCTTTAAATAATGTATAGCATATTCTTAAAGAACTGTAAGGACATATATAAATTTTGCATGCTGCATTCATTTAGCCTATTAAATTGCATTTAGAAGTGGTCAACAGATGAAGTATATAGCACTTTGCATATTTTTTTAAAGAATATAATGAATCTAATATTCTTCCTCTTGACACTTTCTGACTGAGTTAAATGGAAGCAGGAGCAAGCCCCAGATAAGTAGTTGTTTGTTTAGTACTGTGTGCTTAGAAAAGGGTGAAATTCCTTTCACTGTTGGCATTCCTATTTGGTCTACATGTGCCATGAAGACTACCTGTTAACAATCCTTGCCTGAGCCTAGACAGATATAAAAGATAACATTCCTGTATTTTGCATATACATATATATGCATGTGTGTGTGGTTCTCTGTGTAAATAAAATTATCTTCAGGCTCTTTCTTTTATCTTGAATATGAAAATGGCTGTGTTTCTTGACTGATAAGGTAAAATATTCTCTTAAAATTCACATGCAGAGGTTTTGATAAGGATATCTCTCAAGAATAAAAATACCTCTTTGGCCATTGGATTTAATAAACAGAGGGAAAACATCCGTTTTCTAGCCTGTAGCACATTCTAAGTCTGCATAAAGAAAAGGAAGCTTAACTTATCATCATAATTGCACTTCCTTGACTTAAAAAAAAATAAATATTGTGAAATGTAACGCAAGGGCTTGTTATGAGGACTTTCTTCTTTTAGAAGGAAAGAAAACCCTACTGACTAGATTGATTTGTTGTAAATACCCTTTTGTCATTTGAAGAGCTCTTCTATAGGTATTTCAGTCATAGATTCTCCCAAAAACCCACCAAGTTGTGTTTTTAAAAGAAATGCAAGCACTAGAAACAAGACATGCTTTCAGGCACCTTTTTGTTTTGGTGCTGTTAAACACACAACTCTGTGTGTAACAATAGGGGAATAATGTTAACATGAATGAGACCAGAGAACAGAAATGCAATAAAAATGGAAATTAAATAAAACCAAGATTAGATCTATTTAATAAATGCAAAGCCTGTGTCCCTTCCATCCCGGGAGCCAAAGTAAGGATAGAGAAAGGCAAGTCCTTCAATTATTCATGGATACACATCAGCAGCAAGCAATTATTGCCTTTGGTTATAAGGATTCAGTTGGCATTGAACACTTAAACCAGATGTCTTTTTCAAAAAGAATCTATATAACTTTGACAAGACATTAGCACTTATCCCCAATTATCTCCTTATTGGATCCAAGCTGTCATCCAGGAGAACATTTGTATTATAGTTGTGATCAAAATAAAATACAGTGAGTTATGGTTGTGTTTATGTGGAATAGTGGTCCCTATACACATATATCTTCTCTTTGCTATGGTTTAATCATAATTTCATTGCAACAAGATTCAACGAGGCATCATTTTGGGAGAAAACTCCATTTCTCCCTCCCCACTGTGGAGGCCCGATTCAATCTTCTTCTCTCTTATAAACTGGGTAACGGTAAAGAGGCCAATGATTCAGACTTCTCGGAAGAACATATAAGTATCTTTAAATTGCCACAAAGAGCATTCCATAAATACATGAAGGCAGAGAAAAATAGAAAACCTCTCTGCTTATTGAGAGTGATAACGAAAGAAATTAGGTGCAGTTAGTCATTTAAATTCTCCAGTATGTTTCTCCTCCCAACGTATTCGCAGGAGATTTGCATTTCTTCCTATCTCAAAGTAGCTTATCTGTCTCTAAGCTTTTGTTTTCACCCTCTGTTTTCTTTATATCCAATTTTAGTGTGCTTTGACACTCCTTTTCAAATAAAAATGTAAAACATTGGATTAATGAATTAGATTAAGTGTTCAGCTTACTATCTGTTCCTGTCTGTTGTGAGTTTAAAAGTTTATTGGGAATGCAGAATTAAATAGAGATCTTAATGAAGTTTATACAGAATCATCCTTCCTTCTTTCAGATTCTGCTCTGTAAAGTCCAACTGGGCAACTCTGCCACATGATATGACCAGGATGCTCCCAAAGGCAGGTCTCATTTAAGACTGTGGTGATGACAGATGTATGCTTTCCTGTAGCTTAAATTCCCAAACTTTGTAGACAAACATGCAAATGCAAACTTTCTAGACCAGTGTGACCTGGGACCACACGTAGCATAATGAAGCAACGTTGTTTGTGAGATCCGCAGGATGGAGCTTCAGCTGATGCGAACTCTCATGGCTACAGTGACAGTCACTGGTCCTTCTAGGTAAGGAACGCTCCTCAGTGGAAGGCATGAAGGACTTTAGATTGTGTTACATATGTTTTACTGCTTCTAGAGACAAATTTCACTCAATTTGGCTTTCTTTACCTTGCCGTTTCCAAGTCAGACAACTTTCAGGGGACAGAAAAGTATATTTTAATATATTCTAACCTGGGACATGAGGACCTAAAGGTAGTTGCCACTCTTTTCTCTTGTCCACCTTCAATGCTACTGAAATAGTAAAGGTAGGAAGGTTGAGCTTATAGGTTAAGTTATTGCTTTGTAGAATAAAAGAATACACTTCTCACAGTCAAAAGGATTGCCTGTTTTTAGGCATGTAAGGTTTACCTCTCTCATCCAAAATCATAAGGTTATAAACTGGTGCTAAACATTGTACTTAGGAAACTGTTGAAAAATCAATCTTAGCTTTATAGATAGACCATTTGGTATAAGTAATTTTTCTTTTAATCTTGTTTAGGACCATGAGGGATACAATATCAGCCAGCCAAAGCAGATATCTAAGCACCTTCAGAGCATCTGATGGTTTGTGTCATGGTGAATGAAATGGAAAATTGCTACTGCTAAACTAGAGGTATACTTCTCTCTAGTTTTAAGCCATGAATACCAAGTTTTCAGACTGACTAATGAAAAGGGTGACAGGTCACAAATAGCGTGTACTGTCAGTTAAATGACACCCAAAATAGGCCAGATATGTCAAAGGGATGTTATTCCTGGTTCTCGCGTAATCCTTGTGGACTTTTTCATGGAAGTTTAATTAATACCCCTGGTAAACACAGGACCTGGCAAAGGTCATTTGAAGTATTTACTTTTGTTAGCAACTATATTACAAGGGATGCATGTTCAATATATTCCGCCTGAACTTTTTCAGAAAAATGTCATTTGGGCTTTGGGGATAGACTGCTGCCTCATTAAGGTTAGCAGAAAAAAAGGAAGTCGTGGTTCTTCTGGGGGCTGAAGCAAAACAATGGCTTTTTTTCCCCTCCAGTCCAAAATAACAGAACTTTAAACCATAAGAAATTTGAACCTACTGTATTAACAGGTGTAGTTCTGGAATTTGATTAATAAACTTTGATTAATAAATAATGGATTAACGAATTCAAATCAGGGGATACAATAGTATTGTACGTGCCCCAGGAAATCTATATGCCCAGATAGCCAAGTAATCAAACACAGTTTATAGCCCCTATTCCTTCTGCATCAAGCCATTATTAGTTACCTTGGAGAGAATCAGCACAAAGATTGGTTCCTCCTGTACAGACTTCACAAGTACATCCTCTCTGCAGCTTGCTTCTACCTCTGTGCTCTGGCACAACAAAGGTAAAAACACTTTTTTTTTTTTTTCTTTTGGAGTATATCCTTTCAAACAATAACTGAGCATCCAAGAAAGCAACACTTTGCATTTGAAATATAAATCTGGAGGGGAAAAAAAATAAAGCAACAGATTAAATCCTCCTCATCTCTAGCAAAGAATACTGCTTTTGTCTTAGTGAACATCCTTTATCATTCAGATATACTGCCGCAGCACTCAGCTATTCCAAACATCTCTTTAAAGGGAATTCCTTTTGATTTTCCTTTTATTCTATACCTCATACAATGTTCCAAGACAGCAACCATTATCTAAATTCAGCTGGATAGTCCCACCATTATCTTAATTGTTCAACCAACCTTGCTGCAATCCTTGCAACCACCACTGCTTATTTCAAAACTCCATTTTCTGCTACTGGGTGGAAATCAAAAGATTTAACCTGGGGGTAGAAATTGCAAAGGAAAAATCTTATATTAAAGATTTAAAGGTTATTGAAAAGAGTGAAGAGGGAGGAGCAAATGATGTGGTTATTAGTAACCATTTTCAATCAATTTTAACACTCAATGAACAGATACTATAAAATGCTGATGCTTATGCATATTATCCAGCTAAAGGCTTGGCATCTTTTATCTGGGATCTTCCCTAACTTTTGTAGGAAAGGATATTTCTATACGTATTATATATATTTGGTCATGGGTCTTGCTGATGGTTTTAAATGTGTCTTTTATGAAAGGATCATCTATTAAAAACAGTATAGTGCTTCTGACAACTTTTTAATTGTGAGTTAACAGCATATATTGATGAAAAATCCCTCTGTGAGCACATCTGCACCAATTCATAGAAAATAAAATTTGGAGCAAAGGAAGAATTTAAGCAAAGACTGGACAATCTGCAGAAAATTGGAACCAGTGGGATTAGCTGATTAAAAAAATATTACTGCTGCAACTATATTTTATGAGGAAGTTATTTCTCATAACTCATGTGCCAACACTACTATATTCTTCTAAATGTTGCCCTTTATGTTCTTCCAGTTTATAGATAGCCTTTGTGAAGGGGCACATGGGAGATGACAGGAGAGTGGAGGGTTTTTTCCTTCTCTGATACACTTGGAAACAGCTTCAGTGAAACAGCAGTCTCTGGAAGTTTACCTACTTTATTCTGCTATAGTTGAAGCCTCTGGTATCTTCCCCTGCACGCACATATATGCCACTCTTAGCAGGACTGCAAAAATGAAAATGTAGTTAGTATACCTTTCCCTGCAGAGTGTAAGGTGGTAGGTACGGGACAGAGCTACAGCTCCAGGGCACTTCCCTGCCCGCCCCTGTGAGTGCCCTGCCACCACCCTTACTGGGGAAGGGTACCCAGAAACTGGGGCAGCTGGAGCATTTTCCCACCAAGCTGAACAACACCTTAGGAAGAAAAGAACAGGGAATCTCTGAAGCTGTTTGCTCTCACAGCTGATGATGATTTACTTTACTCCTGAATAAGGAATGCTTACAGAGAGAAAGAAATCACCTTTGCATCCCACTCAGATCACAGGCTGGATGAACTGAGCCACACATGAGGGCTGTGCCCAAACCACTTTATTGTCATGTGGGACTACAGTCAAGCCCCCTTGGTTATAATACTCACACAGGTTTGGTATTGAAATCAGTGTGAACTGTTTGCAAAATGGTTGCAGAGTACAGAACAATATTTTGCTTACATGATTCCATTTCTCTTGCCCAGTTTGTTTCAAGGATTTAACTGGCTGAAAGATTGAGATGTGATAAGAAAAACAGTGGTGATGTCAGAGTCAATGAACCCTATAGATCCTAATAACAAGTTTAGAGGTGGCACATACCGTCCCAGAGGTGTACTCTTGCTTGCTCAGAAATTTGTCCAGGGGAAAAAAAAAAAAAAAAAAAAAAAGATTAATTTAGTGATATGGCCATTTCTTCTGAATGTTAGCCAACTCACTTGAGACAGTCATTTCAACTGAAGGTTGTAGAGAAATACCATGGCCTATGGCCTATACCCAGATCAGCTGCTCCATTTTGTCTGCAAAATATGCATGTGCTTTTCTTGCACTTTTGTTGCCAACTGGCATTGCTCTGCATTGGTGCTAAGTCCAGTTCCTGGGGACGTGTTAAACATTGGTGATGTGCATGCACGGGGCTGGGGCACACCGCGGTGTGTGCCTCTATTGCTGTCCAGATTCTGACAGACAAAGAAACAGAACGGTGCTGATAACACGCTATGCAGCCCAGCACCACAGGAAACCATTAATCCAGAGATGATTTGCTCTTCCATTAAAGGAAGATTGCCTCTGCAATGGTGAGGTCTCATTTCTACACCCCCTTTCCCAGCTCATACCTTATTTTCTGAACAATTCCATAGAAAACGATGACTTAAAAGAGGGCGGCATCTATGCATAACATTTTGTCATTTGCTCTAATTTTCTGTCTCTACTTTTCTAATCACTGCCAATGCTGTCTTCAAGTTTCAATTGCTCTATTTTTTATCTAAGCCTACACAAACTATTTCTATGGTAGTCTTCTGTTCATTTTCCCATTATTTCTTAGCTAAAACTTTCCAATTATTTTGTCTTTAGTTAAAAGACTTCACTGCTTCAAATTCACCCTGGGCAACTTCATTATTTTCCTTTCCAGCTATCTATCCTGTGTCAATTATGGGACCAGTTTTTGCTGTGTTACCAAAGCAATGATACTCCAGTCCAGTTTTCTAATACAGTGATAATGGTGTTTGACTCACAGGTTTTTTTAATTGCTCATGGATTTCAATCTAATTTGTGAAATTCATTTGTATTTCAAATGCGATGAAGTGGAAATGTGGTGATCTTTTAAATGAGTGGAGGACATGAATACAGGCATCATTGCCACCCTGTTAACTTTGACCTCACTTTGCATGCTGACAGAGCTATCTACTGTAAAAAGGGTAAAATACAAATGGCTGATTTTTATTGATAAATGTGCCTAGTTAGCACATTTCTAAGGCACTTGACACCTCTGAATCAAAGAGCTGACCTTGATATAAGAATATTGTACCTCATTACAGTGAGAAGAATACTGAGAATAAACACCTATTTTGTAAGTCCTTATTTCTCATATTATTTTGTAATCCTTTACATTTACAATGTATAAGCTATTATTAGAAGCATACCTTAACCAAAATAACAGCTTCAGATATTTTGGAGATACTTAGGTCTGGAGCTGAAAATATTTGCATGTAATAATTGCCTCACTGATTAATTAAACCTAAAGTTCAGGCTTAATTTCCTTGAAATTTCAATAATTCTATTAATCTGGAGCCAAAATTTTCACTTTTCAGATTCCCCTTGTGGTTTGCATTGTGAGGTGCTGTGCTGCAGTGGGATGAATGATGCTGATTCATGTTCCTTGATCTGTGTGATGCATTGTAATCAAATTCTCATTCTTTCTGTAGGAGCCATTTAATGGCTGTTTACAAGGCAGAGCAAAGTGGCATCTTTGGGAAGGGAAAATGGGAGAGAGACCCAGCTTGTGTTTCCCCAAGCTCTGAAGCCTTCCCGTGAAAAGGAAGGCAGAGGCATGTCAGTCATGGAGGATGCGGCTCCTATGGATAGATGTGACTCCCACCTGCCTGTACGTAGACACAAATTCTAAACTACTGGGAGGCTCAGAGAGTTGGAAGTCTATATGAACTAAATATTTAAAACATTGCTTCTTTTTATTTAGAAATTCAGAGATTTCCTAAAAATGCTGCCAAAACATAAGGGCTGTACATTTTTTCATATAAATTATACTTGTTCTTTCAACCTTTAGAAAGATATATCACTTATACTACAAATACTATACTATAAATACTATACTAAGATAGCATGAAGTTGCCGCAGGTGGCTGGCCTGTTTTCACTATGCTTGAGAGAGCCTTTTTAGAACAGTGTTCAGAAAGTGGCCTTATCCCACGGTGAAAGGAAAAACAAATTAAGAGAAAAGAACTGCATTTTGGTCCTTGTGACCCTGTTGTGTTGACAAATGCCCGGAGCATGAGAAGTACGGCCTTCAGCTTTCCTTGGTGGCTCCAGCAGGTCTGACAATGCTCATTCCTCTCTGTCAGAAATTTCATAGCCTGCTTTGAAAGTGCAAGAACTTTGCCGCCAATAAAGCCACAAAGGGGGTCTTTGTTTCAAGCTGTTAGAGGTTTGGATTTCTACTGAAAACACAAATAGGTGTATGTCCTTCAGTGGTGCATGCTGTTTAGAGTTTGTACCACATGCGCTGCTGCTATCCAGTACATGTCTATTTTCAGATAATTAGAAAACATTAACCAAACTGTAAATTAAATTCCAATGGGCTATGAATCAGAACACAGCTTTACCTGCCTTGCACATTGTTGTTTCCTCTGCAGCAGCTGTGAGATGGTATATGCCAAGAGTCTGCAAAATTTCAGTGTTAAACTTCCTGAGTTGATTAGGAGATGGGCTTTGTTTCTCCCCACTCATTACCTTACTGTTAGTCATTCAATGTGTCTTGCAGGATCTTTTGTAGCTTAATAAAATAAATGCTTTGCTAGTATGTTTCGTAGTAACATACGTGCATAGGTTTTGTGCTTCCTACAAGCCACCATTATTAATTTACATCAGGAAACAATTTTGCTTCACAAATACATGATAAGAGAAAAATCATTGCTCAAAGTCACTTCATCCTCAGTAGTCATGTTAAGAATTGTCTACTAGTGAGCTCTCTGGAAAATAAGGAATTTGTTTCAAGTATTATTATCCTTTTGATGCAAGTAACTAATGAAAGAATGGTATGTTTTGATTAAGTGTAGAAACTGGTGATAAGAGTCAGACATCCTTGAATTATGTACAGTCATAGGAACGTGCTGTTTCAAATGTGAGAGGGATACAAACAGCAGCTCTCTGCTCATGGCTGCAACCTGTTTCTGCAGCCAGAACATCTGAAGGTGGTTCTTCATTCTCTTCTGAGGTATTTATGGATATATAGATACGCACACATATATACATATATCTCATCTCCGTGCTCAGAGTCTTCTGAACATATTGAAGCTTTTCCGTCCAACAGTCTTTCTGTTGCTGATTCCCTTCCTGAGCTACTTCTCTCTCTCTTTTTCACTGCAAACCAGTTTCAAGAAGGTTTAGCTCAGAATCTACCAAAGTTGCTCCTTATTATTTTAAGTGGTCAACAGGAGATAACTAGCTGATACTAAAATAACCTCTCACTGAGAAACTTGGAATAATTTAGGAGAGAATTGAAGACTATGTCATTATTCATATCTGGGGGAGTTTGTATCTGAATAATGCCAATTAAAAGTGCCCTTAGAAATAGCTGCAAAAGGAGTAGCTTCTGAGGCCCGTGTTGCTTTCTAATTATAGCTTGCTCAGAATTCACAGTCCCACAGCACCCAGCACTAACAGAAGTTAGAAATGGCACGCATTTCTTCTTAGAAGACTTTCACTGAATATTTTTTCTGTCTTGCATTGAATTTCTAGTGTTTCTGTAAGTTTGACTGGTCCATCAATGGGCTGCCAGCATTTTCTCTAAGAATCAGTTTTGTACACTTAGACATTTTTTTTATCAGAAAGGTTTTCTGCTCCAAAACCAATGCTTCTCTGGTTTTTGGTATCATTCAGTTGTTTCTAATCTCTCTTTTATGTTTGTGTTTTTAGCTGCTGATATCTCATTTAGACCTTACTTATTCATATTCATTCTGTTTAGCCCTTTATGATTTAATAACTCCTGGCTCCCAGCAAGTTTTGCTGCTCTTTGAATAAATGCCAAAGGTTCAGTAGTAGCTTTATTGATGCAGAAGTGACAGAGAAGAACTAGCTGTTTTTTGAGTTGGGGATGCCATGGTGTGACTGAGTTTTCCACGTATTAAAATACACTTGATAGGTCTGAAAGGCATTCCACATCCATAAGAAAATTCTTCTGAAGTCATATCAAGGCAGGAGAGGAGACGGGTGTTGTCTATGTTACTGGAGTCATCATCACCAGTTCTCATCCTTTGGGATCTTTTACCAGATGGCAGAGCTTAGGACAGCCTTTGGGGTGCTCTGAGACTATGCTGAGGCCATAGTAAGGAAGAGAACCAGCTCTATCAGCTCTCCTGCACTTCTTTCTGATGCAGCAGCTGGTACTTGCTCAATAGGAGAAAAATCTGCTTTGAGTATTCCCACTTCAGTCAACAAATACATTTAAATAAGAGAGAGTTGCACTCTGCTTCTTCAGTGAATGTTCTTCCTTTCACAAGGCTAAGTAGCTACAACTTCCCTACAAGTAACCTGCTGAATTTGCTTTTCAATGTATCTTTCACCACTGCTTATTTCCAGGCTTCTTCCTTCAGCTTTGCAACTTCCATAGGGTTTTATCTGAGGAACTAATTTTAAGCCCCAGCTCCTGCAAGCTGAGATATTGACACAGACTAAGCCCAGAGTCCCAGAGGAGCATCTAGGATTACCAGAACATTACATTTCAATAAGATGAGAAATCTGTAACCAGAGTATATAGGTCACAACATCTCCTTGGCTCTATCTGTTGAGTAAACACAAATCAGCAGGGAACATATTATGTTTAGGGTAATCTATTGTCTTCTCCTTTAATTTCCAATTTACATGGGTGTCTGTCTGTACAGGCATGGGCAGAGCAGCGCTGCTAAGCTCCAGAAGGCAAAGGACTGTTCTGCTGTGTGGTGTTAGTGAGTCAATGGGACAATTCAAAGTGACATTTATTCCTGGATGCTTGCTATTCAACCAACAAGTAACTTACGCTTCTGGAAAGGGTTCTGCAGTTGCTGTATTTTAGCTATTGCCCCCCAGCACAAACTACGCACACACGTGCACACATAGACTTCATTTGGCTGGAGGCATCAGTGTGAAGGTAAGCATAACTGCATGGATTTTATAGCAATATTCCAGGCCGACAGGCAGGTTGCTGGGAGCTGAGCATGGCTTCTGATCTCCTGCTGACCAGGTAGGTGTTCGGTTTCAGTCCAATTGCCTTTTTCTTTCACAAGAACATGGTTCTCCTGGAGGTTTTATTATCGAGTTCAAGAAAAAAACAAAAATAACTATGAATAAGATGCCAGAGAAAAGCAGAATATTAAGGTTAAAGATAAATAATAAAGTTGCTGGAGGGTAAAAATACCATGAAAGTTATCAACTACAGTAGTAATGCCTATTTAAACTGGTAATGAAAAGCAGTCTGCTCTGTAACTAAACTATTAAATAAAGGCCAAAACAACATTTTCAATCAAACCAACACCACTAGTATTACCTAGCTTGCCCAGAGTTTACCTAAGGACCTGGTATTTTTCTTTCCTGCATATTGCATTCTGAAGAAGTGTCTGGCAGGCTCACAAAGTTCATGGACACCATCTGATGGTCCGTTCTGACCACTGGTTTTGTTGGATTCGCACCAGAATAGATTTTTTTCTAACAGGATGAGCAAGCCTATTAAACACAGAGTGGGGACCAAAACTGAGACTGGAAGCTGATGGTGGTTTATAAAATGGTCGTGTACTGGTTGCAGCAGTATCGGTATGTGTTTTGCCACTGATTTGAAGGGAGCAGGATCTGGCCTGTGGTACACCTCGTTGCAAGGCATGGCCAAGCACACTACAATTTATGGGTCTACTCATCCTCTAGAGTGCTGCAACACTATTTATTGTCTTTAGTAAGGTTGTGCCTCCTCTATGCTTGTGGATGGTGTGAGATGGTGCCTTGCCCTGTGGGGCAGCTCCTGGAACTCCCTGGGGGTCTGCTTATGGTCTTGTTCTGGTTTTTCAACAGGTTAATGCAAAATGGAAGTATCTTCATTTGTATATTGGTACCTGGATAGAAGCTGAGTCGTCTTGAGCTTCAGAATTTTGTTGTCTCTGAGTAACTCCAGGAGAAGGTGGCTCACAAAAAAGCAAGGAGAGAAAAGCTGGAAAGAGAGCTATTTTGGCTTTAGTTAGTGCTGTTCAAAGCCTGGGCATTTGGGATGAACATTTGGACTTTTCATTGTCTGATTTTCTTCCCTGTAGCCAGTCTCCTTCCTCAGAATAATTTGCATTATGCTCTTTTTTCCCATCCAATTCCCTCACTGTTTCAGGGGTTTTTTTGTCTTTTTTTTTTTTTTTAATGAGAGCTGGTGCAATTTATCTCAAAATACTTGAAGCAAGATGAATCCCACTTTAAAGAACTCGCAGGGTTCTGCCACAGGGGGCCCAAGTGTTTGCAAAAGGCTGAGAGCCTCCAAGCAGATGTTGCGGCTCCTCCAGCAATATGCACGGATATCAGGAAATGTATTCTCTTTGTAGCTTCCTCCTAAAAGGCAACAGTTAAGTAAGGTGCTATTAACTGATTTTAGTAGCCAAAACCAGAAAGTGAACAACAGGGATCTGAATGGACTCAAGCAATGCATTACAAGAATCCCAGAGAAGAAGAGTGCCACGGCGAGAGGTGACAGACTGGATGAAATTGGAGTCCTTCAGGGAACGAGACTCTGCAAAAGCTTTATAGACTCTGTATGATGTAAAGTGGTTGCACAGATGGAAAATGCCTACCTCGTAACAGTTCTCTAGCAAAACAAGCGGCCTGTTATCCTCCTCTCCTGAAATAAAGAAGGGTTCATGCCTGTTTTCTGTTTTTGACATTACCCTTTCATTAAACTATGCTTTCTGTTGTGGGAAGTAGAGGGGAAGGACCATGGGAGTCACCTTTCTCTTTGTGTGCTCCTCTCAAAAGGTCTTGCCTGAAATCTGCGCTCAGGGAGAGTAGGAAATCTAAACTGAGAGTGGTTTCATCCCAGGCCAAGTCCTTCCCACTGACACCAGTGCTGGAGGGCACCTGAGGCGTTACACTTCAGCAGCAACTGACCTTGGGTCACCAAAGGGACATAAATGGTACCTTGGTGACCTCAAATGTTCACAGGAGACAAGTGGGGGATTCCAGATGATTGTAGGGCCTAATTCTTGAGCCCCAGGGGAGCCCAAAAAGTCATTTTAGGTACCAAGATGACCTCAGTGGATGTCCTGAAACACTTTTGTTCTGCAAGTGAATTCAGGGGCACCTGTGGGCTCATTGGGACATCTCGGAGGACAAAGACAGGAAAGGATGGGCCTGAGCTGACCCGTAGAGGTAAATTTGGCGCCAGAAATGAACTCTAGCAGATAACCCGGTGGCCCCAAACCCACACACAGAGTGTGCCTATGCCTAGCGGATATCTGAGGTCACCACTTAGCACATGGGGTTACTAGAGACAAACAATATCCCAAAATTTCTGACATGGGGTTACTAGAGGTCACCAATTAGCATATGGGGTTACTAGAGGTCGCCAATTAGCATGTGGGGTTACTAGAGGTCAACTTTACCCCCAAGTTTCTGCTCAGGGGTTACTAGAGGCCACCAATTAGCATGTGGGGTTACTTGAGGTCGCCAATTAGCATGTGGGGTTACTAGAGGTCAACTTTACCCCCAAGTTTCTGCTCAGGGGTTACTAGAGGTCACCAATTAGCATGTGGGGTTACTTGAGGTCACCTTTACCCCCAAGTTTCTGCTCAGGGGTTACTAGAGGTCACCAATTAGCATGTGGGGTTACTTGAGGTCACCAATTAGCATGTGGGGTTACTAGAGGTCAACTTTACCCCAAAGTTTCTGCTCAGGGGTTACTAGAGGTCACCAATTAGCATGTGGGGTTACTTGAGGTCAACTTTACCCCCAAGTTTCTGCTCAGGGGTTACTAGAGGTCACCAATTAGCATGTGGGGTTACTTGAGTTCACCAATTAGCATGTGGGGTTACTAGAGGTCAACTTTACCCCCAAGTTTCTGCTCAGGGGTTACTAGAGGTCACCAATTAGCATGTGGGGTTACTTGAGGTCGCCAATTAGCATGTGGGGTTACTTGAGGTCACCTTTACCCCCCAAGTTTCTGCTCAGGGGTTACTAGAGGTCACCAATTAGCATGTGGGGTTACTAGAGGTCAACTTTACCCCCAAGTTTCTGCTCAGGGGTTACTAGAGGTCACCAATTAGCATGTGGGGTTACTTGAGGTCGCCAATTAGCATGTGGGGTTACTTGAGGTCAACTTTACCCCCAAGTTTCTGCTCAGGGGTTACTAGAGGTCACCAATTAGCATGTGGGGTTACTAGAGGTCACCAATTAGCATGTGGGGTTACTAGAGGTCAACTTTACCCCCAAGTTTCTGCTCAGGGGTTACTAGAGGTCACCAATTAGCATGTGGGGTTACTAGAGGTCAACTTTACCCCCAAGTTTCTGCTCAGGGGTTACTAGAGGTCACCAATTAGCATGTGGGGTTACTTGAGTTCACCAATTAGCATGTGGGGTTACTAGAGGTCAACTTTACCCCCAAGTTTCTGCTCAGGGGTTACTAGAGGTCACCAATTAGCATGTGGGGTTACTTGAGGTCGCCAATTAGCATGTGGGGTTACTAGAGGTCAACTTTACCCCCAAGTTTCTGCTCAGGGGTTACTAGAGGTCAGCAATTAGCATGTGGGGTTACTTGAGTTTACCAATTAGCATGTGGGGTTACTAGAGGTCAACTTTACCCCCAGGTTTCTGCTCAGGGGTTACTAGAGGTCACCAATTAGCATGTGGGGTTACTTGAGGTCAACTTTACCCCCAAGTTTCTGCTCAGGGGTTACTAGAGGTCACCAATTAGCATGTGGGGTTACTTGAGGTCGCCAATTAGCATGTGGGGTTACTAGAGGTCAACTTTACCCCCAAGTTTCTGCTCAGGGGTTACTAGAGGTCACCAATTAGCATGTGGGGTTACTTGAGGTCGCCAATTAGCATGTGGGGTTACTTGAGGTCACCTTTACCCCCAAGTTTCTGCTCAGGGGTTACTAGAGGTCACCAATTAGCATGTGGGGTTACTAGAGGTCACCAATTAGCATGTGGGGTTACTAGAGGTCAACTTTACCCCCAAGTTTCTGCTCAGGGGTTACTAGAGGTCACCAATTAGCATGTGGGGTTACTTGAGGTCGCCAATTAGCATGTGGGGTTACTTGAGGTCACCTTTACCCCCAAGTTTCTGCTCAGGGGTTACTAGAGGTCACCAATTAGCATGTGGGGTTACTTGAGGTCACCAATTAGCATGTGGGGTTACTAGAGGTCAACTTTACCCCAAAGTTTCTGCTCAGGGGTTACTAGAGGTCACCAATTAGCATGTGGGGTTACTTGAGGTCACCTTTACCCCCAAGTTTCTGCTCAGGGGTTACTAGAGGTCACCAATTAGCATGTGGGGTTACTTGAGGTCACCAATTAGCATGTGGGGTTACTAGAGGTCAACTTTACCCCAAAGTTTCTGCTCAGGGGTTACTAGAGGTCACCAATTAGCATGGGGGGTTACTTGAGGTCGCCAATTAGCATATGGGGTTACTAGAGGTCAACTTTATCCCACCATTTCAGTTGAGGTTGTCATCTGAGGTCACCCATTAGCACATGGGGTTCCTTGAGGTCACCAATTAACTTGTGGTGTTACTAGAGGTCAACTTTACCCTAAAATTTTAGTTCTGGGAGTCATCTGAAATCAAGCAGATATCTTTGTTTAGGGTGTCATATGATGTCAGCTAGTCAGGCACAGGGTTCTTTGCCATCACGTTAAGGCTGATGGGACCTGGACCCCAGTCACTCCATTGGACCATCTGGCTGCCTCAGCTGTCTTCTCTGATTCATCACGTGTGATACACAGTGCCAGTTTAGTGTTTGGTCAGTTTTTGTGTTCCATCTTGATCCAATGTAGGGCACATCTGATATCAACCAAACACTGAGCCCAACCCCTACTTTTCTGGCATGTGAGGTGAAGAGTCTGGGCCCCAGGTTCAGCCCCTCTCTGTACTCCCTTTGTGCCTTGGTCATGCCTGGAGGCTTGCAGCAGTCAATGAGTGATGCAAGTGGGTGCTTATACCTACACCTGCACCACCATCCCCCCCTTTTTCTGCTGAGAGACATCTCAGTTCATATACCATCTCTTGACTGTGCTTAGGGCTTTCCAAGGGAAAAAGATGCTACAGTCATGTCCAGGGACATCCTTGGTCCCTCTCCTTTAAGTCACTCAGGAAATGACATCACTGGCCTTCAGCTTTGCTCCACATGTGAGGATTTTGTCTGTCCCTACACATCTTTACCTTCCTGCTCCTGCCCTCCATCTGCAGCTGGTTGTGGGGGTGGGTCATTGCTGCTGCTTGGTTCCTGAGCTCCCCCGCTGTGCTGCTCTGCTTTTTCCCTCTGACATCTTCTCAGCTGGCCACAGCCCCAAGCCTGCACCCCACACCCTGCTTTTGTCCTCCCTTTGGAAGCACCAGCCCTGGCGTCCTTCCTCTCATCAGCAAGTGCCTCCAATTCTCTTACATTTCAGCGATTCACTGTGCCTTTCATTCAGCTTTTGTTTTCTCCAGTTCGTGTTATCATCCTCCTTTTGCCTTCTGCCTTCGGTTCCCATCCATTATTTGGCTACTTAAAATGCATAGATATTGGTATCGTGCCGAGGGAAAATGGAACAAAACCAACCCTGCTTGGACATGAATGGGGGCCTGGTGGCCTGTAGAGAAGCCTGAGAGGAACCGATTTACACAGAGCAGGCAGATTAATGAAATTAAGAAACTGATCTCACTGGCAAAAGGACAGTGAAGACCTCTTCGCAGCTGCAGTGATCTCAGATGATGCTAAATAAAAAGACATAATTAGTATTTCTGCTCACACATTCATGTCATCTTCAGAAGCGCAAGGCACTAAACCCTTGATTAATTTATGAAAACAAGAGTCTCTGATGAGTGTTATACAAAGACATAAAGCAGACTTAGTGCTGGGGACAGTGTCGAGCAGATGATTATAAAATCACAAATTTATTTTATTCCATTGTTATTTATTTTAAAAATCACAGACACGTTCACTATCTCTCCAGCTGCTCCCATCAATCACTTTTATTAGGCCTTCCCTTCCATTCTTCCACCACTATTTTAACGCTGTGTGTGTATTTTCAACTGCATTGTGGGGTGCAAGCAAATGCCTGATATTTTCTTAAAATACTGAGTGAGGGCAGGAAAAGCAGATAAGAATTAGTACTAATAATCTTAGGAAAGATGATTTTTCACAGCCTTCTTACTCCTTAACCATGCTCTGTTTAACAAATTATGGCTTTCTAGACTTCATTGTCTACTGTGCAAATAAGAATGCATATACTCATACAGGTGTCATAGATTGTTTTATTCTAAACAGTGGAAATCATGGCAGATACTTGCAATCTATGTAATACTACACAAACAGGCCCTGAAAAATTCAACTTAAAATGCACTTTCATCAGAGTAAGAACCCAGGCAAAGCCAACAGAAAAACAAGAGTGTTACAGACTACTGATAATTTCCTCTGAGTACAAACATCCCCTTATGTAACCGAGCTCATATGAAACTGCAATAGCAGCTGCCATTACAGCTCAGAGACACACATTTTGTTGCTAGATCTTCTCTGTAGCACAGAATTCAAAACACATTTTTCAACCATAAAAAGAAGACCAAACCCTGCTGTGTTGAGATCTTGTCTTTAGCCAGCGTTTAGCAGATATGTTGGAGATGACTCAATTCCAGTGAAACTGTGTGTCAGTGCAGAGATGCAGAGCAAACAGAAGCCCTCTTTTACTGCCCCAAGGCAGTAATGGCTGCAGAAATGAGAATAAAAGTCTGTCTGAAGAATAAAATTGTTAGGTCAGTTCAGAAACATTTTTCAGGAGCCTAAAACTCAGAAGCCAGGAAGAAAATGTGGTGGTTTTTTTTGTTTGTTTGGTTTTTTTTTTGTTTGGTTTTTTTTTTTTTTTTTTTTTTTTCTGTAATCAACCAAAATGTGCTGAGCCTGGCTTGGGTTTTTAAAGAAATGAGTACGTTGTCAATACTGAGTCAGCTCAGTACTGCAACCAAGACACTAGGTATGTTTCTTCCCACTTCAATTAGCCACAGCATGTTCATTAGTGTCAGCTGAGACACAGCTGGGCCTCCAGCCTACAAACTGTAAATCCCATGAGGAACCGCTGCTTAAGTTAGTTTAGTGCTGAACTAATTAATTATAGGCAGTAAATAACTAATGAAGTAAAGCAATGATTTAGATCACATTTGAAACCACAGCAATCTTAACACCTACAGTCATATTGGTCAGATCAGAGTACACACCAATCCAGTGATTCTGGATTCGTTATCTATCGGAATCCACAGTCATTAGGATAACTTGACTATTTAGATGATAGTACTTTACTTGCCTACCCACATCCATTTATGTGAAACCCTACTGCACAAAGGCAAAGTCTGACATCCCAATTAGAATGCAGCAGCTCACAGAAATGGGGTCTTACTGCTCACCCAACAAATAAATCCTACCTTCTGCTTGCCCCCTATTTCATCCACAGCTTCTTCCTTTCTGCACTGTTCTTCAGCTTCTTTTCTTGAAATCCAAGCTCCTCCACCTCCCCTTCCACTTTGGGCCAACACATTTCCTGCGGTGGGAGCAGGACCGTGTACTGAGACTGCACTAGAGCACACCAGCTCTGCAGCCCCCTTAGATGTGAAGAAAACAGCCTCCCCAAAGGAGGGAGCCAACCACTGGTGTTGTGCTAAGGAAGGGCTGGGGCTGATGTCATTGTAATGCTTAAATAAAAGCAGAAAAGGTATGCAACCAGGTGCCCACGGGAACAGAGATGCTTTATAGAAATAAAGGAAGGGAGGGGATGAGTAGGTGAGACAGTCTCTCATTACCAGACATGACTTCACCTATAGGCCTTCCTCTTGCCTCACAGCAATGACACTGGCTTTCTATCACAGCAATTCATGCATTTCAAAGGGCCAACAGCATAAAAGGAATCTAAAAATAGGTTAAAGCCTGAAACCAAAGAGCAGCTGTTTCATTAGCAACAAGAGAAGTAGAAGGGAAAAGAATTGTAGGACACAGCTCCCTAAGTGTGCCAAACAACTTGTATTTTATGTATTTTATGCTATCTGACATAAATTCTTCTAGTATCTGGACACATTTCAGATGTGCAGTAACTGATATAGCTAGGACCTGCCATGTGTGTGCTCTTCTCTCCTTATGCTGAGGAAGATTACTGGGAATCAGGGTCCTGGGACACGAACACATATCAGCACTCCGTATTATCAGATATCCTACAGGATCATCTTGAGCTGGAACAGGAAGCTTGTAGAAGCTCAGGTGGTGGCAGGAGGTCACCTGTTGGGGAAAGATCCTGGTGGAAGAGAGACAGAGCCTGATGGGAGTTGTATCATCACTGTGCTCTGACACAACAGCTGGACATGCACTCTGAACTCGGGTTTATAAAGTATCGGTCGCACAAGGTGCATTCTCTGCATCATACACATCCTTGCACATCTGCACTTCTCCTGTAGAGAAGAAATCCTTTCCATGCAGATCAATGTTCACCCTTTATCCAAAGACTCTGCAATTCATCAAAATGATGATCCCAATCTTGAAAGAGCCTGTACAGGCCAAGTTCTTCAGCTATCTTGCAATGACAGCCTGTAAACAGAATGCAAATGGTGAGCAGAGCAAAGCAGGATTCAGTGTGCTCAGTCCAGCCAGGATTCACTGTGCTAGCTGGGAAGAGAGCAGGTGGAAACCCATCCTCTGTGTGTGTGTGTGTGAGTACACAGATGAATTCCAGTTTAGAGGAGGTGCTGGATTCAATAAGACTGAGTTTAGGGATGACAGCTCTCAGAGCTCATGGTTATACCATCATTAGACAGCTGGTACAGACAGACAGGCCAGGAATGAGACTAAAAAAAATATCAAGCAGAGCTTTAGGCCACTGACAACTGTATGGTGTGAGAAAGGATGAAACAAATTGAAGCTAAATTCTTCAGATTACAGAGCAAGGGAAGGAAAAGATGCACCAACATTCAGGCTACAAGCAAGGCTTGGAAATGGGAAGTTCAATGCTAGTTCTATTAAACACCAAATTTATCAAGAATGCCTCATTCTTCAGTCTCCATATAACCCACCTCTAGGGACAGCTCTTCCTAAGACAGTCATAACAGAGACCACCATCAGGAGAGGCTGGACTGTTTGGTCAGCTGATCATTTCAGTGATTTGCAAGCCAGATGGTATGGGCACTCAGCAGCCACCCATGGTACCATGGCCTGTGGTATCATCAAGGAGCTCGCACAGTTCCCCACATAGCCAGAAGCTCAGAGATGTGCCATGTGTGAATTCTGCCCACATGGAAAGCATCATGGTCCCATGACAGCTTCAGTAAAATGATGGAGGATGCCCTTATTTTTATCAATAGGGAGAGACCACATGCTATGAGAAGATGATGGTGTGTAAGACATATCAGTCTCTCATCATCTTTGTACTTCATTCCTATGGATATACTTTGCTACCTACACCTGGTCCCAGGCTGTTCCCTGCATATGGATCACCCCTGGGGAATTCCTGCTGTTTTCATCGGCTTAGAAATGCTCGGCATGACCCAGCCTTCCCTCCTGCTGCCTCTTCCAGCCCACGGCAAGCTCCGTGTATGGTGCAGGGGGCAGAAGGGGGTGTGGGACACGTGCCGGGGCACGTTGTTGCAGGTCTTTCAGTGGCTGCACTATCGAAGCGTAGCTGATATTCTTGCCTCTATGCCAAGGAGCCTCTTTGCGTAGTTTCAGCAAAAGATAAAGATGATCAGCAGCCTCGGAGGAGCTACAGAGAATTGGCAGGTTTGGCTGCATCAGGAGGGGTCAAGACAGTAAGCCATAAGGAGGAAGAGGGCAAGGATAGAGCAAGAGAGAGAGAGGGATTTGTCAACAGAAAAGCAGATGTTTGAGAGGCAAGGCAACTGAAAATCCATTTCTTTTTCCAATTGGATGGAGGTTGTACAGATGGAGACTGCAGCGCTCCGAGGCTAGGACCAACAATACTTTTGACAGTACACAATGACCACAGCCAACTCCAGCATTTGGCTGCCAAAGTCACACCTGAAGAGATCCTGCTATCTGGCAAAAGCAAAGCAAAGGACAGCTTTCTGCACTGCCTCTCTCTCACTGTTTGCCTCGGCTTTATCCTTGGAAGATACCTGGTGCTTTAAAGACCTTGGCAGACGGGTAGAACTGATCCGAATAAATCAATTAAGAGGTCCACATCTGAGCTACTCGGATTAGACTCTCTTTAAAGTTAATGGACATTGTACAATTCATCATGCACTAAAATAGAGAGCTAAAATGGGACAGGTGAGTCATGCCTAAAAATACCTAATCACCTCCATTAACTAATAAGGGAAGCCTGCAGTGCCCAGTTCAGCTGAAGATGTATATACATCACAGGTTTCTGAGGTGGTGAGAAGTGAATCCCACCCCAGGTTCTTGTCAGTCACTCTCAGTAGCAGGAACAACCCCTTCTTTGCCAACACTGCCTGCAGATCAACTGGGAGAAATATTTGTGCTGTGCTTTGCTGCCTTTCTCTGGCTGCCTCCCCCTGGCCAGATCCTTGAGCGCAAAGCCCAGAAACATGCCAGTCAACATTGAGATCCACAGCACAGCTCCGCTCTCTTTTAAGGTATCTTTGAGGTATATGCCACTCCTGGAGATCAGAGTAACTGAAAACCGAGGAGGCTTTCAGCCCTAGATCTGTAACTGTAACACTGCAGAAGGGCTAAGTGCCATGTATCAGATAAGTGGGATAAATCCCTCCCCAGCCAGGACACACAGTGCTGCCTATTGTGCCTGCCAGCCCCCTCCTGCTTAATCAAGGATCAGCCCCGCAGGCAGCTCCTGGGGCTAACGCTTTAATGTGATCCAGCAAAGCAGGAGAGAGGAATCGTAGGGAGAGAGATGGTTGTCTTGTGATTATCTTCAAGGTAGGTGGGAAAGAAGAGACAGGGTCCCGGTGTGTCAGGCCAGGAGGGTTTAAAGACAAAACTGCCTGGCCGTGGCCTGCACGAATTGTTATTGGCAGGGAAGTCACCTTTGGGGCTGAGAATCACATCGTGCTCTTGGAAAGAAAAGCTCTTATAACTGAAAAGACCTTCCCTCACAGGGCCTGACAAAATCAGTGGGAAGACTTGCATGTATTTGAAAGCTTCATTTATCCACGTTGTTAGCATCGCCTCCAGAGAGGCTATGGCGAGGAACAGAGCTGCCAGAAAAGGATGGGAAAATGATTTGGGCAGCACAGCCCAACCACACCTGACTTCTGCATCAATTCCAAAAATAACAGTTGGCTTTTTTTTTTTTTGGTCAAATCTTCTTCCCACATCCCTCTAATATCACAGCATATTTCTCGTGATCAGTGCTTCTCCGTGACTACACTGGTACCTAAGATCCATTTTCACGATGAGAGACCATGACTTCCCAGATGAGGATACACCGAGTGCTACTGGAAAAGCCCTCGGTTCATGCTCCGGGCTGCCCAGCCCAAATCCTATTCCTCAGGCATGACATGCATGATACTCTTGCTGTGTATTAAGATTTTTATCTTGGGTTACTGCGAGCAGTCAGCTCTCCTCCTCAGTAGTCCTAGACAACTGGCTGTCAGGGAACATACAGGGCTATTGACTGTTTGCCTGCCTTCCTGTCCACATTTCCCTGCTCTCAGCCTCCTGACCATTCCTACCACCTGAGATAACCCTCCGCAGAGCACCTCCTGGCATAGTGCTGAACTCGCTGTAGTAAATCCTGATGCTGGCCAGTGATTCTCTGCCAGCATGCAGGAACGAAGGAACAACACTCGCTGTTTATGCTTCCAGGGGGACTGTGGGCATGATTGCAGATATTTCCACTTTTAAGTACCTGTTTGTACATATACTTAATATAAAGAATTTAGTCAAAGCTACTTTGGAGTTATCAATAACTTACCATTGCAAAATTGGATGCCTTTTGGGTGACTATCCCAATGAGTGCTGTGCAGATTCTTGGTAATTAGCCCTACAAATACCATCATTAAACTTTAAACTAATATAAAGAAAATGTGCAACTGAGTAAGCTAATAATAGCACCAGCCAGTTTCTTATACTGAATGTCTCCATAAAGATATACTTTATAACACCTTTGGCACAACTGGGACCTTGCATAATTAAATTTGATTTCACTTTCTTACAACTCTAAGCATAACTGGAGATTTCTAATTAGTTACAATTATTCTTTTCAGAAATGTGTTCTATTTAGTATAATCCTGTGTTCATCTAGCCAAATGCCATATGTATTTATTATTATTATCTCCTGCTGATAGCTTTTTAACTGAGACATTTTGACCGAGATAAATAACTACATGCCTCCCAACTACGACTCTTTGTGTGGCATCCGCTTTGGGTGGTAAAATAATTTACTAAGTGAAAAATAACAGTTTATGGAGATAAGATAATTTTCCATTCTACTATTTTAAGTAGAGATAAAAATGCAGGCTGATTATCTTCTAAATCTAACATTTCTACACCCCACCCCACCAAAAGCTGCTAATAAAGTGGCCTCAAGAGAACTTCTGTTCTCATTAATGAAACTTCCTCACCTAATTGTGCTTCCCTTCTGCTAGAGGACAGCAGACAAGTAGGCTACAGTTTTCTCTCCCTGACTACGCCTGGCTGGCTGGCGTGCCCATGAGCACTCCTCAGGCCACTCAGTGTGAGATGCAAGTACTGCAAGGCCAGTAACATCCATGCCCAAGTAAAAGATGTATATTGGCCTGTGTCCGTGCAACGCTCAGCAAGGTGCCCCCAAACACAACCCACACCCGCGTGCTACCTGTGCTCCTGAAGCCACGTGGTGCCAATTACAAGAGCAACTAGGCAAAAAAATACCTCTGTTTCTTGCACAACTGTGCCCTGAGCTGAAAAAGCCCAGATGCGGTCTCTCACAGAGTTCACTCAAGCAAGAGGCAGAGGTTGAATTACCAGCTAAAATGGAAATAGACAAAAAGTGATAAATTCGAGAACAAAACACTCTAACTTATTTACTTCTCGGAAATTAATGAACCTCGTGACCTCATAGGTTGCAAAGCAAATTAAATATATGTCTTTCCCGTTTAAAATCTGGGGAATTACAGCAAGTGGAATTGACTTTATGCTTGTCTTCCCTCTAATTCACTACAGGTACCAATCTGGTGAAATATAGAAGGGAAACAGCAAGACAAACCTATATCGAAATGAAAACAACGTTAAACGAAGGAGCTGGAGCAGGTCAGGGAGTAGTGCATAACTTTACATATTATGTAAGTTATTTTGTCATAGTGATGCTTACCATTTCGTTAGTGCTTTATATTCACAGATGTAGGACACAGTATGCCTTTGGAGGTGATTTTATCACACACAAGTCTTTGAAAAGATCCACCAGCAAGTTAAAAGTAATTGAATTTAGAAAAGCATTTGTACTTACCAAATATACTGCAGGGTCTCAATGCTTTCTAGGTCAATGCTGTATCCAACTTAATTGGCAGTTTTCTCAACACCAAGCATTCAGAAATCCTAAATATAACACCAACATCATGTTACCTCAGTAAATAATGAGATCATTTTATTTACTTGTAGATTTTTATGCATACAGATTTTTTATTCTCCATGCTTTCCACATTTTTTTTTTTTTTTTCTGGACAGCAGCATTAGAAATTTACTTGCAGGGTAGGGGCAAAAGAAAATAAAGTTTCAGGTTACTGTATTTCAGTTGGGACATCAAGGAGCATACCAAGTCCTCCCCACAGCATTTTTAGGTAATGATATGATCACAGCAATTGACAATAATTTGAAAATTACCAATTATATTGGGTTTTGTAGGCTTAATCTCAGACTCAGTCTCTTTTGTCAAGAAATATACTTGAAAAAATTGATTTAAACAATTCAAAAAGGTAAAATACTGAAATTTAGTGTCTACCATGATACTTCTGGATGCACACACTTGAAAGACAACCCCCTGACTCTATGAAAATTATTTTGGTTTATGGAATATAGCAGAATCCAGCCTACAATTTTTAATACGCCAACATCAAATATGACAGATTAAACAAGAGGTTTCATGTTCAGCATATAAAGCTCTCTATTCTAGGTCACTGACAGTAAACCTCCATCATAAAGCAGTAATGAGCTTTATAGTTTCATTAAAATATTACTTCTCCTTTTGTGTATTAAGGATGATTTCTTATTCTGTTCTCTTTATCTGTTTGTATTTGGCGCAGCTATTTCATTATTGATGTAAAGAAGCAATTCAAAATTTAATGATTAATTTTCAAGTAAATCTTTCTTGTCTAAATAATTGATGGGAAAGATGAACATAGGCATTTGGAGTCAGCAGTTGTTACTCCTTCTGCCTTTTCTTACCTTTGTAGTAGTACTCTCTGTCAAGTCCCCTAGAGAACACACCTTTTGGGGGAGATGGCTTGAATTCCCCAGCCTTGTATCATTCCAGATGGAAAATTATCTGAATACAAATCTCTGCTCTGCCCTCCAAAATCTATATATTCATCCTGCCTCCCATATGGTTAAGTACCTGATTTTGCATAAAGTCCTCAATCTTCTGCATCATGAGGAGCCTGGAAAGCCACAGACAGCTGATCCTGCAGCTGGCCTGTTTGTCCAAATGCCTATCTAAAAATGCTCAAATTTAGTAAACTAGGCAAAAGGCCAGGCAGCAAAATGCTATTACCCCACAGCATAATCTGTGTTTGACAGTCAGGATTGAGTCGTGCTCTGCTCCTTTGCAAGAATCTTCCTCTGCTGGCTTCATGGACTTTGTTTCTGGAGATCCCAAACTACTATCATGGCACTGAAAACTACTCCATCTTTATCCAAACTCTTCCAACCCTGCTTTTCATTATTCAGTAATTCATATGTGGCCCAAGCCTGTGAATAAATCTCTGATGGTCCCTTAAACCCCAAGGGAGAAACTATCTGGATCTACCAGGGCATCTCCTGGGAGAGAAACAGTGTCTCTTCCATGGTTTTAATACAGCTTGATTTATATAATTTTCACAGCAATTATTATACCTAATAAACTCATACAATGACCTCCTTTCATAATATTTAAGTTTAAAAGTTCATTACAATCTGCAGAAAATACTCTGGACTAGAAAACAGGTTATTCCGAGGAAGGTAAGTTAGCGGCTTCCTCCTACTCTGCCCTACTAACATTCTAATATATAAGTATTTTCTTTAAAAGTTAAATTGTAAGCTGTAACAGGGAATAAACGCTATAAAGATAGAAATCTCTACTGCCGTTTACGTGATAAGTTAAAAAAAGTAACCATCTTTTCATGCTTGGGGGTATTTTTCTCTCAGAAGTCACTTTTTAATCTGATTTAAATCCAATTAAGTCTGAACATCTAAAATGAAGAACGAGTCTTTGAATTTATGTATAACTGATTTAACTAATCACTGTCTTACTGCAGAGCTACTAAGCAAACAAACTATGAAAAATAAATGTGAAATTAGATCCAAATCACAGACAGCCTTGATTTTGTTTTTAAAATAAATAAGTAATCATTCTGCACAAAGCACGGGCCTCTGTTTGCTACCAGCGAGTCAAAGCTGCAGTTATTAGATTTAAAACCTAATGATGAAAAATTACTTTATAGTTCAAAAAAAGACACTGCATTTTTTACCTTCACATTTAGGACAGAAAGCACTTGTGTTCCTTGACAAACCCTCCTCCAGACAGACTGGGAAGCCCTGCTGCTTCAACAGCTCTACCCTGATATCAGCTGACGACACATTTAGCACTTGGCTTCTTCCATTTCTTATACTGTCTTTAACTGAGAGTGTTGGGACCTCGCTGGCCTGTTGCTCCCAGCCGTGATGCCAGCCTGGCAGGTGTCCCGCCATCCCTCGTACTCTCCTTACCTCCCCCAAAGGAGGGGATGCGTATCGGAGCCCGCTGGATACACGGCTCTGCCAGGATGGGCATCCACATGCCCGCCGGCTCCCCGACCCACACGCCAGCATCACCCAACTCCCGAGCAATACGTCTCATCGCTGGGCTGTCTCCTGAAGAGGCTGCAAGTGCTGCAGAGGGTGTTCATTAGGGAGGAAAGTTTGAGGGACGGGTAGGAAGCACTACCCTTTCATCTTTCTGTTTCTCTGTTAGTTCCTGTTCTTTCTCATCTGCCAGCACCGACACTGAATGCTAATCAGATCGGGCTGTAGCCAGCCTCAGGCTGTCATTTCCAGGTAATTAGTCCACGTATCCCACACTTTGCTCTGACTTGGTCGTATATCAGGCAACTTTGGTAATCCATGGATATTTCAGAAGCATATCTGAGACCTGGAAATCTTGGTTCCTGCCACATCTTATCTATAAGTTGAAGAAACAGTGCGTTACTGTTGTCATAACTGTAGCATGCTGCATGTTATAGAATATCATAATTGAATAACTACAGGATAATGGAATAACTTTTAAAGCTCCCTGTCATAAAATATCTTCCATTAAAGTTGCTGTCTGCTTCATATGCGGAAACCACTATCTCATCAGTGAGATGACACTGGAATACTGCCAGACATCGTGTGGCTCAACGCCTGATAAAGCAGCTTTCTCACTGTGGATCACGAGTCCTATAGCTGCAGGCAGAGCTCCTCCCAAACTGGTTAGTACAAATTAACATGTGTATCCAGCTTCCTTGAAGCAATCTCACTGACATTTTTCCTTCCCCTCTCACGCACATGCTCCCATACACTGGAACTGGGCTCCTGGTGACTGCACCTGGAAAAGCACTATGCAGAAGCAGCTCATTCCTGAAATACCTATCGGCTGTCTATCATAGTTCATACTCCGCTGTAAATGCTGCTTGCAACAACTTGGAAACCCTGCAGCTATTCAGCCTGGGCAGCAAGAGCGAAGATGTCAAGCCCAAAGTGACAGCTCTTAACTGATTGCCTCATTCCTTTCCATGAAATAAAGTTTTTTCTCCTTTCCTTTTGAACTATATAACAGATTACAAAGCTTTCAGAGGGCAGAAAGTGGGAAATCTCACATATGTGCCTTGGAGATATGTCTTAGGTGTGCATACAGGGAAAGAATCTTACTCAAGTTATTTCTTAAACCCTGGCAAAATTCTGCGCATCCAACTCAGTGCTGTGGCAACAGGCAGCAGTCAGCTTGTGCTGTCATTTGCCAGCGATTTTTCTCAAGGTTTAAGTGAAAGGATTACTCAGCTAGAGATCATCTTAATTTTTTTTATGATACTTGTTTTGATAATCCAAAATTTACCACAGGTTAAAAAAACCCCCAAACTTCAATAATTTTTAAGCCACTTGAAGATTCTCCCATTCAGTCCATAACATATGACTGTTCCAATTTCTCACCTTGTTTGCAATTCCTACCTAGTAACCCTTGGCACTGAAGAGGATTAAGCAACCGGATGATTTTTACAAATCGTATCACACTTGCCAAGCATTAACTGAATTCCATTAAAGGTTGAAGCACCTGAGTTGGAACTACAGGTATTTCTCTCCTCCTCTGTAAACAGCACTGAGAAGCCCACAGGCAACAGCAGAAATGCAAGAGGTTGATATGCAAACAAAGCCCATGTTAGCTCCCAATGTTTGTCAGGGCTGTTTTTCAGTCCTGGACCTCTCCATCACAGGAATCAGACAGCCATATGAAGTTGGTTTCCTAAATTGCCGTGGTGCACTGTAAGCTGCTCCAGTATTGCCATTTTACCTGGTATCTTTAGGTATATCATAGTCCCATTAGCCCAGGTGTCATGAGGGAACACATTTCTGTCCTCCTTTCCTTTAAGGTTGATATATCGGAAGAATTTTTTCCTGATAATTTTTTCCCCTAAACATTGACAGCCAGGAAAATTCGAAGAAAAACATACCATCAAGAGATTTGAACCATTTTCTCTCTGTTCGGGAAAAAGGTAAGTTAGTTAAAAGGTAATAAAAAGTGATGGATTTGTGGGAAAGCAAAATTAGCTATGATATATTTTAAAGCACTTTTGACATATTTATTAAAAGTCAAGATGTGCTTCAAAAGAAATCCCAGTGCATTTTCAAAAAATTGCATGGCTTAAAAAAGATGCACTTAAGAAATGAATCAACACTTTTTTTAAAATTGCATTGGGATTTATCAGTGTGGTACCAGTAGTAGGGAAGGTTTTGCTGCAGCATTCTAATTAGCACAACCAGATCTTCTATAAACTTGATCACTCTAAATTTGAAACAATAGGGAGAGATGGGTTTATGCACAAAGCATTTTTACCGTGTTTATTAAGGAAGAGTTTTCCTCTCCCCTGCCTATACTGCAGTCACTGTAGGAAATGCAAAAATAAAAGGAAAATAGGATGGACATTGCTGATGGCAATGCACCTTACTGATGAGGTGGCATTATCTTCCCCTGCATAATGGATTTAAGTATGTCACCATAAGCAATCAATTAAGTTCTATTTCCCACTTATAAGCCCATAAACAGAATAAAGGAAGCCAATGGCAGGGAGGAGGAGGGTTGGGGGAGTGAGGCACAGAAGGAGGATGGCACAATTTAGGAATTGCTTGAGACTGCATTTGATTAAGAAAAACAAGGTATGGCAATTCATACACACACAACATGCTCCTATTATTCAAGGCTCAGCAAATCTCCCAGAGGACAGTTTAATGGCCACTATCTACCTTGACCAGATGAAGTCCCTCTTCTTAATCCCCAGTCCTCCTGAACTTTAACCCACTGCTATTTAAATTTGTCATAAAATCTTTTATTTGCTTTGCGATGTATTACCTAATCAGTAAGTATATTATGTCCTAATAATTTGTATGCGTTAACTTTGACACGTGAGTAGAGCATAGGTTACTCTGCCTTCCTGAGCTAGCTGTAAATAAAAACACCATGTTTAAAAAATAGAGAAGAAATTGTACAGCAAGATCAAAAGACCCTGGTCCTCATCCTAGATTAGTATCACGAAAAGACAGATCCTTTCTTCTGTTACAAAAACATTTTTTTTCTCTTCTTCTCACTGTTTACTCAGTTCCACACTAACCCTTTCAACGCCTGCCCCAGCAGAACAAGCTATTTACCTCTCAGACCTAGGAGCTACATCCTGGGATGCCTTGCAGGGGCTTCACAGGCTGGGGTGGAGGGGAAAGCTGGGCAGAGGTACTGGTGGACCCAGTTCCCTGGCTACCGAACCACCACCACCTACCAGAGCACGCTGCTCCCCGGACCATACTGCAGCTCCCAGGAACGTGCATTGGGATAACAGTGTGCAACAAGTCAACTCACAGGTTGGATCGGCATCCAGCAAGTTTGAGCCTAACCTGAAAAAGAGGCAATGATCAAAAACTGAATTAAATTGATAGTGAAAAACCTATTAGCGTTCCCATGTCCGCTGCAGTTTGGGTGCGTAACTCACGGCAGGTGTACGTCACTGACTTGCAAGAAGTCTGTTTTCTTGAACAACAGCTTCAGTGAAAACAACCTTGTCAAGAGATAATGGTCTCCCTTCCCCCAGCTGGAACTAAGCAGCTATTAAAAGCTACCAGAATACAAGAAGCAAAATATTTACTGCATGTTTATTTAAACATGCTACACAGTCACCTTGAATTATAATATCACTCCTGCTTCCAGCTGGATGTTTAACCTTCTAGAATTTTCTTTCCTTCAAGACAAGAGAATAAAGTAGGCAGGCAAACAACACCTAATACCTAATACTTCAATCTATGCTCAGTGGCTGCTAAAAATCCTGTGACTTCTTGAGTTCTGCTAGTATAGGACATATTTAGTATTTTGCTAAATGAACTGTATGTATTGAAAGTAAATGGTAAAATAACAGGGCTCTGACTATGGCATTAGAAGAACTGTGAACTTTTGATTTGGAGTTTTTTGACAGAGGCAGAAGTTATAAATATCAGCAAGTGTTCTGCAGTGCTTCACTGATGTTCCCCCTGTGCAATTTGTTTACTGCTTCAAGATATTAGACAGCCGTATATTTTACTTTCCCTGGTAGTAGCCAATTTGCAAGAAAGCAAGTAATATAAAAATAGCTATTTACTCTGTAACAAGCAGTACAGTACATTATCACTCGACACTGATGTTGTTAGAGGATAGCAAATCAATAATCAGTTCTTATTCAGTAACTTTGTAAACCATCTGCTTCTATCATTGCAAAGCATGCTCTGCCGCAGCAAAGCCTTTACTGCCATACTAACGAACAATTTCCTTTATAAAGTCTAAGACAACATTGTATCAAAAGCTTTCTAATTGCCTTACCGTTTAAATAAGTGAAAGGGTTAGGTTATACAGAAATCCTGCAGAAAGAGATAAATTGTAACTCCCTGTGAATGTTCACCCTCACCAGAAAATATTGTGTTTACCTTTCAAACACAAAGTCTGTGATTATATGATATATTACATTATTAGATCCTACATGGCAATTTTATTATTACCATTTATCACCTGATCAGAGCAGGCCCAAGACGTGCAGCTGAGAGCACCACACACCGACCTCGCTCCCAAGAGTTCCCTTTCTGCACAGCTCTCTTCAGCAGTGACAGCTCAGCTCCCTGCTGTGCCTCAATTCAGGCACCCAGAATTTCTTGTGGAGGCCTTCAAAGGTATCTACCACACTTCATTAATCATTTAGAGACCTCAGCACCCATTTTAAGGTACTGATTTGTTAAATATCTAACATCTGGGAACAACCTGGGAAGAACTGTACAGTCGCTGTAAAGTCTCAGGCATCCTATAGAATATTTAAGACATGTTCTACCAGGGATGAATGTGTGGATGTGGGATGGGGAGGGCAGAACTGCAAGAAGAACTTAATTGGGAAGTTTACAAAGCTTCAAGCCTCCAGTAATCACTTTTAAGCTGCCAATAGAGTCATTGGTTTCCTCAGCAACTTGACTGTTCATTAGAAAGAAATGAGCAATGTAGAGACTTGAGATCCCAGCCCTGCTCTATTTTACTCACAGCCCTTTGCTTCAACAGTAAATCTCGCCTTTACAACTCCAGCTAGGCAGCTAGGAAATGCCATGCTGCTGACTGGCTGCTCTGCCTTCTCGTCCCCTCACCCCAGCACCAGCCCCACTCGCACCGCACTCATCCAAGGCAACTCAACCTCAGACTCCATTAATCTTATAAACCAACAGAGTTTTCCCCTTATCTTCTGTAAATAATTCTGCCCACACATCTAAACTAAAACACAGCAACACCTTGCTGCAGCCTCCTGCTCCCACCATGCATGGTGCAGTCGTGGAGGAGCAAAGGGCACCCATGGGCCATGCCCACCCCCAGCGCATCCTCCCTGGCATGGGGAAGCCGCGGCTCCAAGACCCACGCTCCCACTCGTGGACCTCCTCCCCGCAGCCAGGGTCAGCAGCCACCCATCACAACCCAGCCAGCAGGTGTGGTCAGGATTTATTGCTAAATAAAATCACAGCGTGGAAGGCTGAAGCAGTTTCAAAACCTCGAGTGCCATGTTCTAAAGACAAAGAAAAAAAAAAATCTAATAATCTTTTAGCGTACTGACTCCTTTGGACTACTTCTTTGGTTTCCTTGGCTTAGGAGTCTTTCCTATAAATCACTTCCACATTTAGTGTCACCAGCTTCATGAATTCATTTGTCTTTGCTAAAAGCATCATTGCCTGTGTTTATATTACCTGGCTCTTCAACCCACATGTTTCTCTTGCACGCCCCTCTTGTAATTTAAACTGTCCAATTACATCATATTTCCGACACGAACTAATACTAGTTTTATGTGCTTGATTTCAGCTCTACTTTTCTCTCATGCAGAAAGCCAAAAGAATGTTTAATCTCGCATATTCAGTGATGTCCCATTCCATATTTGATAATGGCTTTCCAGTTTGTGAACTGTTACCTCTTATTTGTGTCTGGTGCTAGCCTGAGCTTAATAAACCAGTTATTTTTGCTATAGGCAGTACTCTCATGTCATAAAAAATGCAGAAATCTCATTCTGGAGTTACTGCTCACTTTGACATAATGCTTTATTTTCCTTTTGGTTCTCTCCCTTCCATTTGCAAGCTTTGACATAATGATTTCTTTTTGCCTCGATTACTGAGCATCACCCCATATATAGAGAAAATTCCATTAACCTGGATATTTTTTACTACACTACTCTGCAACCCTTTTGTCCACCTCTGAGCTATCTGAGCAGCTTTATTCAAGCTCCTAACTCTCTTCTTATTTTTAAGCTATCACAAATAATTTTTCTTTTTTAAATTAAGCTCTGATGATCACACAGGCCAATACAGGATGTATTTTCTGAGTTGAAAATGTTTCTGCATGAACTTTTATGATACACCATGGTGCACAGTTAGATCCCACCATGACTTACTGGCATCGTGCTAGATGACTAGTTTTTCTGCATTAAAGCTAGTACTATGAATTTGGCATTGCTGCTATACTATGGCATTCCCATTATGAACTAAATTTGCTAAATGTATACACTTTTGTATTTGTCTGCTCAGTGACAAAGATTTAATGTGTTTCTCTTTAAACACTTTTTTCTTATTTTCTGGGGTTTTGAGGGAAGGGTCTTCCCTCACAGGTTGGTTTAGGTTTTTTGCTTACACTTAGGGACATACAGTCACCTTTTGGCATGAATTCAGAGCAAAAACACTGAAAGGAAAGCACAAGCACCATGTTGTGCTTCTTTCCAAACACAGACCCGTCTCCAGCATCAGCTGCCTCCCAAAAGCTCTGACTCCCATAGAGGGAGTTAGATATCTCTAGCCCATTATTTTCAATGAAGGCTCAGATGCACATTCAGTCTTGGCACATTGAGCCTGGACTGGACTAGAAAGATCAATCTTCAGACCCGTGACTGGACCGTGGTCCCTCCTGAAGTTGCCCAGACACTGCCTTCCTCCCTGCTCCGCCTGCCCCTGAAGCTGGGGCTCTCTGCAGCCCACACCACAGACACACAGGGAAACGCACACGCCAGACATCAGCTTGTTCTCCTGGCCTAACCCCTCACTACAGGCATTTTAGCTATTTTGGCATCTGCCTTTCTAGTAGCCTCTGTAGCCCAGGGTAGGGTGGAGCCTTACCAACAGTAACAATAAAAGTTCAGCATGGAAAACCCCGGATCACTGAAAAATGTACATTTTCAAAACCACACATTTTTCTAAAGCTTAACTCTTAATTTTAGCACAGCTGAGGTATAATTTGTGAACATGCAGGACTGACATTTCTCATTGCTACCCTTGTAGTGGATCAACTTGCTTGAAATAGATGGCATACAATTATTTTCACTTGAAATAGTATTACTCACACTAGACAAGCTTGCTCTGTAAATAATATCTCAAACATTGACAACTGACACAGAATAAGATGGCTACTCAGAGGTGAAAAGGTCATCAGGGATAATTTCTTTTTTTCCCTCCATTGTAGAGAATATATATGTGCACACCATAATCCCATATAGTTTACAATAATGCTTAAATTCAGGAAGAGAAATAGCTTTGAACTTCTGTGCTGAGCAATACTTAGACAATGAAATCCTTCAGCTTTATTCCTCTGAAATATGCAGGCATACAGAACTGCCGCCAACATTTGTGATTTACACCATCCTGCACATCCCCAAATACTTTCTGGTGATGCCTGAAGTTTTGTTAAGGATTGATGTGAGACTGCTATCAATTACAGGCTGACCTATCCTCCCTTCTATGGGTCTATCGACTTAGCTTCAGATACAGCCGTGTTCTTGGTTTACCAAATGCATTTTCAGATACTGCTGAGGCAGTTCTGAGAACTCCAGGCAGAAAGGATTGGGAACAGACCATGGTCAGGGGCAGTCTGGAGTCATTCTTTCGAAGGGCAAAGATACAGTTCCCTTGTTCCCTGAGAGAGTAAATACTTAAGTGAAAGATCATTTAAAAAAAAAAAAAAAAAAAAAAAAAAAGGTGTTATGCCTGCAAGTTAGGTAACTGATTTGGTCTGGTTTCCTTTAATAATAAGTTTTTTTGAGACTGAGGCCCAGACTACACATTAATTCTAGCTATCACTACTATAAAAAAAAAGTGACATCTGAATAAAAAAAAAAAAAATCAGTTATGGTTCCAAATTTCCTTTTACTATAGGCATGAAAGCAAACACCTCTTCTGCTTAGTTTTCATGTTATCTGCTCAGTCTCTGTTCAGGTTGCAAGACTGTAGTGATGAAACGATGTAATGAAGGCCTGAGAGATCAAGAATCAAGAAAAGTAAAGAATAAAGTGTAAATAAGGGAACAGTCACTTTTTGTTTTGTTTTAAATAGAATTAAAATACTTACAAGTTCAAAAGACAATTTAGTAATACCTGTTGACATCACTAATTAGCCCACTGAGGTAAGGATTGCTTTGTTATGCATTTAATTACTTCCATCCTTTCCAATCCAGTCCTAGATCCTCTTCCATCCCGTCCGGGGAAGCTCATCCTTAACCGTTGCAGACACTAAGAAAAGCAGATCGTTCCTGCTATTTCTGACATGTCCAAGGCACCAGCAGAAGACACCTTCCAAAGACTTTTTCCTGATTTTGGTGGAGGGTGGGAAGAGGGGGAAGAATCAAGCTTATTGCTCTGCTTCACCCATTAAGAAGAAACAACGTGTGATTGCTGACATATTGCTGGTAACAGCTTTATGAGGGCCCCCTCCAGCCCCTCCGCAGCACACCAACCACCACGGCCACCCTCAGCACATCGCACCCGCAGCACCCACCTCCTCCCATCACCGCACTTACGGGTAGTGGTAGCTCATGCGTAAGAGAAGAGCCAAAGCAGCAGTTAAAGATCATTTTGTCTCAGCAGCTCAAATGCTCTCCAAAGACTTACTATACTGTGGCAATAGGAAAAAAGAAAAATATGGCAAAAGTGCATTGCCCAGGCCAACACAAGAAATGTTTGCTTCTGATTTTGAGAAAGTGCTGGTGGCATCTCTGTGGTAGTTTCTAACAAAAACTATTTTTGCATGAAAACCTGCTCATCGTGAAGACTTCATGCAGCAGTTAGCTAGTTCTCAAAGCTGTCTTCTACCCTGCAAATCATAGAATAAATGTGTGTGGCTAAAGAGTGAACTAATGATGTAATACAAATGCGAGTAAATGGCCAAACCTGTGGTCAGGCTGAAAAATCACCTCTACGGCTGCAAATGTACTTTTAAAATATGTATTTGGTTTTCCTTAACCCTTATCTTAACAGAGTTTACCCTTAAAGTTAGTGCTTACTTAAACATACTTTGGTGATTCTGATTCTAATTTCATAGACACTGAGTAAAGAAATGCCTACTTTGAGTCTAGAGGCACAACAGTAGCAAAGCCTGCCCGGATGAGAATTTTACATAATATTCAGGTAGGAAAACAAATCTGCATATTTAATACTGAAGGGTACAAAAGCAAATCCGTCAAAACTAGTATAAAGAAGCACTGGATTAAATCAAATACATTTTCAATTCTCGTGACAGAAAAAGTAGATTCAGAGTTAATCAAACAATAATCAATCAATTAGAAAACAGGATTTTTCAACTCTGGTTTAATTTCATGATAAGCTCCTGGTCTCTGCTTTGTATTTGAGTGATGGTGTGATCTGCTGCAGAACCTCTAAGCCTCTCTTCACTGAAGTACCTGGTGGATTTACATGTGTACACATATAACCACAAAGGCATTCAAAAATAAAGAGCTTTGGGATAGGTAAATATGTTATGGTGTATGGGTGACATGTAGTCATCTGAAAGAAACTAGAGATCAGAGAATGGCAACCAAAACCCACTGTCAGAGGGTTTGTGTATCTATTGCTGTATTCAGGGTAAATACTATCACAACCCCATAGAACAACCAGCTGTAACCACAGTATCACCCAAACACAAGTGAGCTGGCTGGGTAACTCCGTGCCTTTTCCTCAGGTGGTTACTCCCCATCAGGGTTAGAGGCACATACAAGAAAGAAGCCTGAATTGCTCCAGATCCTGCTGTAGCTACTTGGATCTTAAAGAGAACATGATAAGGCTTGCTTACAAACTGAATCATAAGGTTTGCTTCCAAATCCAATCAAACCACTTAAATAAAACAATCTCATTTACAAATTTAGGAAGAAAAATAAGTCAAGTGTGAGGCAATGCTGAAGCAAAGATTTGGCTCCCAGCCAGAAATCCACTCATAAGAATTCAGTGCTTCCCTCACACTGCATAGCTGAAGTAGCAGTAAAGAATTAAAGAATTTAAATGAAACGTACATACATACATAGTTTGGGGGGGCTGGGTTTTTTTTTTCTGACCAGCCTATGGGATTTTTTGACCAGCCATGATTTTTGACATCATGTGCCCATGTATTGTGCATCTCCTGGTGATAGTTTAATTAAAAAAAAAACTGAATTTGACCCTTTTTATTAGCTTTTGGATATACACCCTTCTCAGGCATACCTAAACCTCCCTATGGGGAACTGTTCACTGGCAGCCAGTAGCAAGAAATAATCCTGTTAGCACCTGCAAGTAATATTTGAAGATCACAAACAATACCAGCACTTCACTAACAACTCTCTGAGGTTGATGACCAGTTGAAACAGAATTGCTGATGATTTCTAACAGTAAGACAGAAGAACTGAATATGAAGCATTCAGACACCCCAGGTTGGATTTTATTTTTTTTTTAAAATTTATACCACAAGTCTTCCTTACACCAGTTTAAATTTCAATGACCGCCAAAGATCTACCTGAAGAGGAACAGTAGCTTGTTGGCAAGTACGTATTTCTGGTGGCAGAATACGTTCCTCAAACAATTATGTATTATCACAACACTCACTTAAAATTTTACATTAAACTGTATCATGGGGCCCTTTTAAAATCCCCTCATTAATGATAATTATGTAAGTACCATTAGATGTGAGACGTTCCCATATTGCTCGTAGGAGTTATGATTTAATTCTATTACAATCTACTCCACCATTTGTGTAATCACTCCTGACACTTTACCTTTTGTTTTGTAAAACATTATTGTCTGCCACAGAAAACAAACAAATGATATTTTGTTTGTCATTGTAATCTGATTGAAAAGATGTTGTTAATTAAATGTTGTACACAGTTATACCTGAAAACTCACTGACAGCTCTTGGGAGAAGATATATTACTCGAAGACAGTTGTTACTTAGGTCTCTGAGGCAACACAGAGACACTAATAAATCTCCCACACACTCTTGTGAATTAGGCAGATACTATTCAGCATCTATGAGGAAAATTTTGGATTTTCTTTGGCCTTTAATAGCAACTAGCATGGCTCAGTGTGGTCCATGACTCTATGAGCCACTATAAAGGAACATTTGCACTTGTTTTATCTCAGGAGGTGAGTTTGCAAATATACAGGGAGCAGAACTGGGAAGTCGCTTCCCTCACAAGACACAATACAGTGTTCTGGTTTAGTAATGAGGCTGAACTTTTTGCCAAAAGAAGGAGGCAAACACATTTTACCAGAGCTGGAATTTTAATTTTCTGTTTCTCACTCATTTATTTTTTATCATCAGAAGTGTTACATGCAGAGAAAATATTCCTTTACAGGATAAATAAGTAGAAACAGCTAGAAAATTCCAACTGCCTATAGCAAGCGTTTCGACCAAGTCCCTTAACTAGCAGCAAATTTCCTTTCACAGAAGTTATATTGATAGTCCTCCTTACATTAATGCTATTGTTCTTATCTTCTGAGCAGAGAGAAGGTCCATCTCGCAAACAAAGGGGAGATTTTTCAGAAATTACTGTAATAAACTTGATTTTTTTTCCCAGCATTTTCACTGTAGTGCCCATAGGTTTATAGGGAATAGGGAATTTCATCAAGAAAGCTGTTTTGAAAGTTCTTACCTTGGTCACAGAGGAACATAGTGAATTGAATTTTCCTCCTCAGTGTGCTCTTTGAGCTCAGGCTGTGGCTTCTGAGTACTCTGAAGGTAAATGTGATGTGCCTAGTGATCAAATTGCTTCATAAGGAAAAGTTCATCACAGTCAGGGTAACTGCTTAAAATGCAACATAAACAAACAGGTCTGTGTCAATATTTTGACTTTGTGTAAACAATTCAAGCTGTATTACTCTGGAGATAATAACACATAATGCTGTATAAAATGCTCTGAAAGGGTTTTACTGAATCAATCTGCATTTGAGTTCTGGAAGAAAATTGGTCTGTGTGGTGGGAAAATGTGAACTTCTCTGCTCCTGTTGAATATGATCCTAACAAGGTCTGGAGCTTCCAGAAAGCATCCCGGGAAAGGGCTTCACTACTACAAGGTAAATGGGAAAAGAATGGGTTTCAGATGCTGCACTATCATCCCATTCACAGAGCTTCCGAAATCGGTGTGTATGACAGAGCAGAATGTATGCTTTTGTCCTTTACAAAAATACAAAGTATTTCTTACAACTCTGACGCTACATCTCCAGGCAAACACTCTTTCTCCTTTTAAAGCAACATCACAAGTTCAAGTCTGGAAAGGACAGTGATTAGTGTTTTAAAACTCTGCTAATAAAACTAAGGGAAAGCAATATGTACATAGGAGTTTATTTAGATGCCCACGAGTTTTAAATCATTCCCCTTTATATCTCAGCCCACTGGATATCATCCAACTGAATTACCATTGGGTTTTACAATGTGATATACAAAATGAGCTGACATTATGATTTACAAACACCCTTTGAGTATCATATAAAACACAACTGTTTCCCTTATTATACAATCATTAGGGCAATGCAAATATAGTCAATACATTAGTAGCTGAAAATGATGGGGCATTTTAAGAAAATAAATTTAACTTTACCACACAAACCTGTTAGATAAAACAAATCTTGTTTAAAAAAATGGGAATAAAGTTGTCTCAATGATTGCAAGTAATTTTTATATTGTTTTGCCACTGTCCCCTTATAAGAAACATAGTAGTACTTCATTTAAAAGACGACTAATTTTTTCACTGTATAGTCACACTTCATTCTTATTAATCAGTTTCACATTTTCTGCATGAAACTACAAAAAAACTCACAAATGTAGACTTTCCAAACTGTAGCCACTATACTTATTTCTGCACTCTTTTCCATATACTCAGTGTGTTTAATTAAATAAAGAAAAAGCAAAAAACACTACACAAATGAGCAGAACAAAACACAACAGCACATTAAAAAGGTGACATTTAAGCTGTAGATGCCATCATCGTAGAAATATATTCTTGTTCTAATGCCACAAACTTTCTAGCCTCATGAAAAAAAATAGACATCAGCTGAAGAGAATCTAAACTCTAACCTCGATATAGGGTTAAGAGTTTTAATCTGTATTTCTGTCTAAACTTCGGTACTAAACAACACTGTGCTCATGGTAAATTTAAAACTAAGTATTTTTGAATGTCATGAAGTATGAAAAGAGAAAAATCTGTTTCTGAGCTGTCAACTGGGAATGAAAGTTACCAAGTGTTAAGGTCTCCTGCCCTGCATGTCGCTGGTACAGGTGTTTCTACACTTTGTCATTATGGTAGCAGTAACTGAGAAGGCGGACATCATTATTACTGTAAATACAAAAAAGGAAAAATTCCAAACTCATCAATGGTTTTACAACTGAAAGCAAATTCTAACCTAGTCAATTTAAATTATCTCATTTTAAGGGTCTCTGACTGTTTTATCACTGCACAATCCAGAGGGATTTTACTCTTTTCCAGCACTTGCAGTTTCTCTTGCAGAACAGAGTACTGACAACGACCAGTGATTCTTTCCTGAATATGTGTTGAATTGGCAGTAGAATGTGTTTTTAGTTCCATTTCTCTCTCTAGGAGTCTTGCTGCTGCTCCGCATGTTTGGAGAAGAAAGTGCTTTTTTTGCCATTTCATTAAGTTCATGGCATTTAATTTTATAAATTTTTAAGACAGTCTTATTTTGATTACTTCCATTCTGTCCATCAAATATACCTCTGAATGCTTTAAAATGTTGGACAGCTGTGAAATATAAGTACTATGCAATTTGACTGTACATACATACATATTTTCATAAATACATCTGACAGGGACCTTGGAACTAAGTAGGTGAAATCATGGGACAAAATCACAACAGGCTGTCTTATTTGTAAAATCTAGATTCAAAGTAAGAAGAGCTGAATTCTATCATGTTGTCAATACACAAATTAAAACAAAAATACAGCATTAGTTTACCCATGAAATAATTCAAACATATTTGCAAATGTCTTGACAGGAAAAGTGTGTAATTTACAACACTGAAAACTTTTAACAACCATTGACTGATATGCGCTGTACTGTAAGTCACCCAGACAAGGCTAGCAAGGATGAGCATAGTGATAGGTCCCAAAGGCAACTCCCAAACATCTTCCTCGTGTGGAGACTTTGGTAATTGTCTGTTGTATAAAATGCCAACGCATACAACTTCGTTTCAGGTGTTATCTTCATCAGTTTTCCTCCCTCAGCACAGTCCGGTCTGACTACGTCAGTTATTGTTGAGACACTCTAAATCCACCGAGCAGCAGACGTTCCCATTCTGCACAGACAAACAAGCAGGTGTCAATCCCCTCCGCAGAACAAGTCACAAAGAGCAAAGGGGTTGGTGGCACACAGAGACAGATGCGTCTCTGACACATCTACCGCATACGGTAATCTGCTTAAGCCATCATCCCAAGGTGTCCTCATCGGTCCCAACTGCAGTGGCTTTTTGAGGAGGCTGACTTTGCCAAATAGCACTGACCTGGCCTGAACTACACATGAACCAGAAACCTGGATGTGGAAGACTCAGTGGTCCCCATAACAAAATGTAGCACAGCAATGGCAACAGAGATGACTGGATTTTTCTCCCATGCAAGGAAGTTAATGGAAAGAGTTTTGATGTCATCCATGCAGGGAAGCTTTCTGATTGTCTGAAATAAGCCGATAGTTCAGACTTCTGATTCGTGGCAGATATGTATGGGGGAAAAACCATACAGCTCTGGAGTTTAATCGATTGTTAAATATCTTTCTGCAACATCCCATCATTTACAAAACTATCTCATAATAAAAATCTACAGCAATCATTGAAACCCCAAAAGAGTAATTTTTTTCCTTTTTTAAAAATCCAACACAAACGAATAGGAAAAACTCTAAAGAATGGTAGAAAAGCTACCTTCAATAATTTAAAGCCCTGAAGCAACAGTTTGGTTTCCCACAGTGAAGAGAAGAACATTTTATATAACCCAAAACAACATTTTCATAATTCTGATATTAGCGCAGTGGGGTCATCACCGCATGGAGCAAGGGAGACAGATTCCTCTAGAGCCATTGGATTAAATACATCTTGATGAGACCAGGGAACAGAAACTGTGACATTCCTTTCCCACTTCTGTTGTGGGAGTGCCTTCATCTCTGAGCTGCAATGCGTTTCTACTTGTGTACTTGCTAGTGAAACTTTTATTACTGTTTTTGCCTCTGCTTACTGGCTCTGTAATACACATTTTCATGAACATCCACATTAGGCAATTATTAAAATATTAGCCTAGATTCATACTGAGAATGCCTGAAGCACTCTCCAACAGAACGTCTGAAGGTTGCACTAGGATATTACATATCTGCACTCAACATTTTCAACAGGCACAGAATTGTTTTGTTTCTGCCCTACAAAACACAGAAGATGGGGGTTTTCTGTAGGCTTCTGTCCTTGGGCCTCATTTACTTTCCCGAGACCTGAATGTGAGCTTCCAAGGGCAGAAAGCAATCCTGGTTTCATGCAGCAACATACATTTCCATTACCATTCTACCTTGCCCACCGTACCTTGCACTTGCAGGTTGTACAAGGAGATCCCACCATTGTCCATACAGCACCACTAAGTCTTGTCATTCCATAGCCATCTAGACAGGTTTTCCTGATGTCATAGGTGATGTTGTCAGCCAGACAGGGGTCATTGACACAGTGGGGACAGCACTCTCCTTCTGAGATGGCTGTGTACTCGCAGTTTAGATTCGGGCACAGAAGAGGCCAACAATCCACCTCTCCTTCCTGTAAAAATTGAAGCAAAGCTCATTGAATTTGTTGCCGTTTATTAGCTACCAAGAAACTTTGCATCCTGTTGAGTGGAAAAGTTTTATTTTGCCAAAATTGAAATAAACTTAATGGATCAGCTCTCAGTTTGGTTGGTCATATAAATGCATGTTTGAATATTGAGCTCAAGTTTCCTAAATGTAGCAGTCTATCATTTAGTTGTTTCTTGTCTAAACGCTGTTGTCATCATTGTAGCAGGGGAACTTGAGTACTTTGGGGTTTTTAAAGGCAGCATTAGTTACTGGGTTTCAATATTTTCCATAAACTATAATTTTTGCAGTGATCACCTTGCAGACTCATGCACTCTTTCTACACCTGGTCACATAAACGTCTCTGCGGGATCACAGCAACTGTTTAAATAGAAAATTAACACTCCAGGTAGATGTAGGTTAGTACGTTCAAGAAGCATTGAATATTGATCTAACTAGCAACAGCCAAAATTGATTTTATTATCAGTTCCTGAAGGAATTGTTACAGCAATACCAGTTATGTTCCACTGAGTCATTTTATTTTATGATTTACCTTTTTAGAAAAATCAGTTTAGTAGATAGAAACACGGAGAAGAATCATCAGGTCACTTCCATAGAGTATTGCTGTGTGTGTCTAAACTTCATCTGTGAAGGGCTCCAGTAACGGAACCTTACATGTAGCACTGATCCAGAGCAACGCTGCCTTTTAGCTCTGTATGTTAACCCAATCATAAAATTGGGCAAAGAACTGCTAGCCACAAACTCAGTATCCCTTGTAAAACATGTCACATCTAATATTTGCCATTGCCGCTGGCTGCAAACATTTCTTGCTGTTCTTTTGTGAACATTGAAAAAAAAAAATCTCAGGAGAATACAAAATACAATACTTACTGCTGTACATTATGGATTACTATCTCTTAATGATAACTTAGCTTTGAATGTAATTTGTTTCCTGATGCTCAGACACCTCTTGATTAATATTATATATAAAGACTATGTTACACAGACAGCTATAAATGGAAAACTGATAATTTTCATGAAGTTCATTGCTGCCCTAATTAATATATCTGTGCAAAACTTAAAGCTTTAGGGCAATAATCTACAGTGCCTAATGAGAAAACAAATGTTTTTTATACTGCAAGTTTGTCTAGTAATTTCGGTTTTCTTTATCCTTCTTTTTTGGTTATTTTTTGCTAATTCAGCACGTGGCACTGGCACTCCATTTTCCCAGCATTTGCTGAATGAAAAAAAAAGAATTGCATTGTCCATTTTGATAAGACAGGTACACCAAATTAATTAAAACACCAACTTAATTAAAAGCTGAAACTCCTCCAACCAAATCTATCACATGTGAAAAACAATGTAAAAGGTCATTTAAAGATCAGATGACCTTATAAAAGTTCTCAAAAGTAGCCTAATGCTAAAGTTAATACAGTGTCAAGGTTTCCAAGCTTTTGTCAAGCTTTTCATTTTGTTCATTAGACCTACTTATTCAAGAGTAAGAGGAAAACGGATGGTGTAGCTTTCAGTTCCCTGGTGCTAAGTGCTTTATCATCATTCCCAGTCTGAAAAAGCAGGTGAAGAGGGAGCCAAGAGCCTGCTTCCAGGTATGCTTTGTTAAAAATCAGAATCCTTATTATTCGTGCTCCCTTCCGAAACGCTTTACCCATACCAGGCAGCGGCACTGCTGGCAGCTGTAGGTCCAGTTGTCCCCGCTGCGGTAGAGCTTGTGCCCAGTTTGGTCGAGGCACTGGCTGGTGACACGGGTGTCACACTCCGGGCAGCAGAAGAGATCAGCGCTGGGGTTCTTGCAGTCGCAGGCTGTCCTCCGGCAGAAAATCCTCCCATCCTGCGAGGACACATTGCCCTGATGTCAACCACAAACTGCCAGACAGCAACCCAGATAAGGTCACAGGGGATGTGTATCAAAGGGCACGTCTTCGGCATATCAGGAAATATTAAGTTCTTAGTGTATTCAACGTTACTGCAACAAGGACTGGATCCTGCCAGTTGTGAGTAATACCTCAAACACCAGTATTGTCCCAATTTGTATCAGTGCGTGGATCCACCACTGTCTGAATCTGAGAAGACTGTTTTCCCGTCTCCAGCTAATTGAATTTAAAAGAAATCAGTATCTCAGAAGAAATACAGTGAAGCAATTTCATATCTCATTGGTTACATCAACGAACTCTTCAAGCAGTTGCCACTTTAATACATATAGTATTTGTTTAGCACTATTTTGACTGAATGTATCACTGTGAAGAAAATAACTTGAATAAATAAATTGAAGTTATTAAGGTGGTCCCTTTAACTTCACAGGAGCACAATATAGCAAAGTCACAGTAGCACTAATCATTCTTCACTTTGAATTCACCACTGGTTCTGTTCCACATCTGATCCTACAGCACACCAGCTTAAAGCTAAATGGATGTATCAACATCCATTATAATTCAGTTCACGTATGAAAGAGGGCCTGTACTCCACAGGCTCTCCAAAATATGACTTTGCTAAATATTTGCTTACAGTATTGGATGGCTCATTCTGTTAAAGACCATTAAACAGAACTGTTTGAGATAAACAGAAGAATTGCTTCTGCATGTAAAGAGAAAGCATATATTCTCTTTGCATCACAGGAAAACAAATTTATTTCAATTCCAGTTACGAAAATTGGATGGACTATCGTGTTTGAAATTATACCCCTTACTGTAGGTGAGCCAACATACTGATATGCCACATGTAAACTGGGAACTGAAATCACAGTTAACCATGAGGACATTATTGAAAACTTTGGTCATGAACTTCTTTTGCGTTCAGTGCTAGTTACTGGATTAGTCCATAAGCAAAGCGTCCCCTGCAGCCAATTTGAAGGTAGAGCTGTGAGAGGAATGAAGCTATATTCTGCTTTGGCTCACAATGTACAATTCCTCAAACAATTCCACTTATCTTATTGCAGTTTTTCCATGTTCTCAACAGAACCTTGTTCTGAGTCTATAAACCTGTATCTGAAGGAAAGAAAGAAGGAAAGAAGGAAAAAAAGCTTTACATTGCCACCAAATAAAGGGAAACCTATCAAAGCAAGGGAATTTATTTCCTCTCATCCTTTTAAAAAGTGATTACTAAAAAGAGTGACAGCAGCCCAGGATGTCTTTTCCACGGACAGACTAAATAGCCATAACCACGGCATGTAGCATGGGTGGTCGTTTTGTTTATGTTTTGATGTAGGAATGTGTTTGGTTCTTGGTTTTGAGCAAAACCAGTCTTGGCCACAGCGCAACATGTACAAAATCAGCATTGGGGAATCACAATACCCACGTCTGTCACTGCTGCATTTCATCATAGTTTTGAATTGATTAGATTATTACTTCCTATTGTAAAAATAATTAAAAAGTTTTCTTATGCCTAACAAGGAAAGCTGAAGAGAACACAGAATTGTGGAAATGTAGCAAACATGCTAGTTAACATGGATCTGAACTGCTTTTTCCAACCACAGGGCATACGACTAGATTGCCCTACAGTCTATATTCAGTTTTGTATCAAATTGAGATAATTAAAAATTACTTGTGCTTGTGGCTAGTTTGCTGTTTTAGCTGTGGTAGAAAGAAAAACAAACTTTATTTCCTTACTCAGCAGTTTGAGTAAATCCTAAGGTAAGGAAGACTGGTAGTGGCCTGTTTCCTCAGCCACAGGTCCAGTCAGGTCCAGATGCAATGCTGGGAATAAACCCTTTCCATAAAAAATAAAAGCAAGAAATCATCCTTCCCTTTCAGAAAGTGGTGAAGGAAGAAAGCCAAAAGCCTTCCCTCGTGGAGAGTTATAACTCAATCTCCATCCTTGTGGGTGGGAAAGCACAGCCATCCTCCACCCCCGGCTGAGGGCAGACATCAAGGGGCAGCTCAGCCCAAAAGCTCTGCCAGCCTGACCAGGACCAGCTCCAGGCATGCGGGCTTGTGCCAGGCGTCCGGGCAACCCAACGCCCATAACAATGGCAAGTCCCTCTCCTCTCCATAATGGAGTGCTGATTAATAATGGCGAACAATAACCTGTCTGCTTAGTTCCAATTCAGTTTTCAAGCTTTCAGGATTAGTTTTCAAATTCCCCTTTCAGCAGGTGACAGTGCTGGTAGTTCTGTGCTTCTCTGAGCTCCCGTGGCTGTTACCTCTGGGGAGCAGCTAACCTTTTACGTTGCCTTTGCTCTCTGTATTTCAGAACACTGACAAAGCCTGATTATTTTGCCAGAGACCTTTTGGTAATCATAATACACTGCTACTCTCTTTATTCTTTAAGCATCTGTGTTTTATCTACAACCTCATTAGTTCCAAGCCTTTCAAAAAACATTTTTATCCCTATACTGCAGTGACACAAAGCCTCTTAACCTACAACATCTCACTTGCATCTTTGCAGCTCTACAGTAGCATTGAGAAATACATTAAAAATTGACAAATACAGAGAAAACAACTTTTTTTTTGTTGGGTAATAACATATAGCATCTTATTAGTACTTCTCCCTCCCCACCTTCCTCACTGAATCAGTTCTACATGCTTCATAAGCATCAGTGGTGCGAACACAAAATTGTTCTTACCAAAGGAAAAACTGGCCCACAAGGGAATCACTGTAAAGGGTAACTCAAGTTTCCACAGAGCCCCAAAGCCAATTTGGACAGAAATCAGACCCTGCAGAAACCAAACCACCAAACTGTTCTCACCCTTGGGAACACACTTCACCTTGGTACATCCCCCTGTTCCCAGCACTGTGCTTATTCCCCCAAGGCTTTTTTCATACAAGGAATGGAGTGTTGTCTTAATCAGAGGACAGACTCAAAAGTCCAGATATAGCCAGACTGTACAGTCAGGCTTAGTTTTCTCGTGGGAGAGAGAAACAGCTCGCCGCTCCCCTTCAAATTTCTACCAGTTTTAAATTTGATTGTGTATTAAATTCACAAGAATTCAGGAACATGCCTGTAGAAGACACATCAAATATGCTTAAGGTACTATATTAATTTCTAGTTTTGAGAATTTATGTTTTTGTAAACTTTATATTCACTCAGATGAACAAGGATGGTATGAAGAGACTGGGTCTGATGAAACACTGAAACGATCCCCTGTGCTTCAATAATGACACTCTGCTTCATGACATAACTGAAGTAATATAATTTCTCGTAGTCTATAGTATCCTACTCCACAAATAACCTTACTTAATGAACTTCAGAGTTAAGTGAGGTATTTAATTTCCTTTGCACCAGATTGTAAGTTTAAATCTTTTCAAGATGGGATCTATGTGTTTCAGCCAATGCACAAAATACATCCATCTGACCTTTCCTAAAATAACCATAACAGAAGAAAAGCCAAAAGAAAACACATTATTTTAAATCTGAAATGCTGATTTATCTCTTAGACAAAACAAGTGAGTAGGATCATTTCAAAGCTCAGGTAAGAAGTATGAGTGATTTAGTTACACTCTGCCCTTTTCCTCACTGAAAACTGAGCAGGCTGCAAAAAGGTCAAGTAGGTCCATGCAACGGCATGAAAAGGATGGAGTCCTGCAGCAGGTTTCAGAAGTAGTCTGGTGCATTGGAAGCCACAGTTTATAGAAATAAGTTTCAATAACATATTGCAATAAACACTGAGGGAAGACTTTATGTTCTGACTGGGATATGATAGAGAAGGAGCTCTCCCTGTTTTCCCTGTTCTACAGACAAGAATTTGGCTCTTGAAACAGACAGCTACTGGAATGAAATTAAATGCAAATGTTAATTCACAGAGGAAAAACTGGAAAGTGAAGAAGATATAAAGAAAGAGTCATAGCAACAAACAGTGCCAGGCTTAGTTTAAAATATCTATGTACTAGTTAATAATTTTGTATATTTTCATATACTAATAAGAGCATTCAACATAAGACATAAGTGCAGTGAGAAATGGCAAATAAAACAAATTACAAGCAATCTAAAATGGGAATACTAATAGTTATAATTCTGCAAAGGCAGACCAGATGTCTTCACATATATTAAATTGTTTATTCTATTGACTGGAAATCCTTTCATAAGCCAGCCAGTTCCCCAAGATTACAATAAAAGCTTGATATATATTCAGTGGAGTTGTACACTTCAGCTTCTGAAGGGAGGAGTTTTAGGGAGCTTGAGGCTACTTGAAGTAAAAAATATAGCAACTAACAAGAACATATTCCCTTTTGAGCCCAAAACAGCAGTGTACTTTGCGGGTTCTATTCACTCTAAAGTCTTAATTTTCCCTTCTGCTATACTATTGCAATACAGAAATGATGAGGCTTTCAGGCTCTTGCAAATTCAAAACAACCCTTCCCCCTTGTCCCCCTCAAAGTCTCTAATGCTTCTCTGGCTCATAAGCACTGAGACATGGGGATTGATAGGCCAATTCTCATGCCCTACATTCAGCTTCTCACAGTGGCCAAAATCTCATTTTACTTACACTTATGCAAGGGGCAATAGTGTTCTGCTGTGTCTAAGGACAGCTTTACCAGTGCTATGAATGTATCAGGTCAAAGTGGCCATAAAAGACCAACCGTTTCTCAGATTGGTGTCTTTCTAAAATTCTTCTAATTTCAATGGCAGCATTCCTCTTTTAACTAGTGAAAATGAAGAGAGCAGAGTCAAATGTTCTTTTAACATGGTTACCATACTCAGAAGAGAACTGATAATTTCCAGGGGAAAAAACAAAAAACTGATCTAAGTGTTAACTCTAAGGTAGATCTACTTATACTACACCTGTTGTCTCCAAAGGTGCAGACAGTGCTGCACTGCTCAAGTGGGACAGCTGCCAACACAGCAGAGGTGGGATAAGGAAGAGAAAGCTGGCCTTCACCCTTCTTCACTTGACGAAATTAAGTGCCTGCTGCTAGGTCCTCTAACCTTTGACTCATGCTCAGGCCTTCCTGCTCAGCCAGTTAATTCACCTGTATTCCAAGTAATGGGAAACACCACCAACAGGAAGATGGCTGACTGCAGTACTTGTCCTGAGAAATGCATATTCATGTGAAAGAGAAATTAAAAACAGCTTTCAACATTGCCAGTAAGTGTGCTAATCGCCTGCACATGGTGTTAAAGGGTAATGCAAGACCCTCGTCAAGGCACGCTCTGAGTAGCTCTGGCCCACAGGGTGACATGGTAGAAGCTCAGCAGGGTTAGCCATTATCCAGCTGTGTCTGTGGTTGTGCAAAATAAGAAAAAAAATTACTTCCCAGAACAATTTCCCCACCACAGCTTCAGTGTCCACAGCAGAGCTTACCTTTTGCCTCAGTGCCTTGGGCTTAGGCTAGTATTTTTGCCAACACAAGTGCCACTGCAATATTGGGTTTCTGACATGAGCCCAGAGAACTGAAGGACTCCTGAAACCCAGACCAGCTGGATCTCACCTTGCAGGAACAAACGGAGCATCTGTCCTCCCTCAGGGTCCACACCTGCCCATTCCGCTTGAAGCCGCCTTCATGGGGACAGTCTCCAGTGCAAGATGGTCCGGATGGACAAAGGCAATCAAACCCTCCTGCCAGGTTCACACAGGCTGAATCGTTCCAACAGGTGTGGGTCTTTAAGGCACATTCATCAATATCTGCAAAACAGCAGTTTTATAATGCTTTGCACTTTTTTTCCCCCCCTCACAGGGCAAACTTTATTTCTGTATTAAATAATTGTTGTTCATCTGCCTTGCTGGTGGAAGAGGGTGCCTTCTTTCCATATCTTTGCCTATCTTCCATATTTACTTGCTAGACATTAAACACTCATTTTTTTTAGGTTATTCTTCAGTGTTTGCTTTGATTCCACAAAGAATTCTTAAGCTGTCTCCAGCAGGCTTAATTGTAAGTGCTGAGACTGACATACCTAGTGGAACTGTATATCAGTGATGAACTTGAACCTTCAGACAAGGGTGTATAGTGATTTCCCAGGGACTGGAAACTAGCGAACAATCAGAGTGACTTTCTGTCAATTAGACCACTCTCTGTTCTGGGTTTTACACCAAAATAGAAGTGCACTATTCTTCACAAGTTCCTAGCATGATCAATTTTTCCTGTACTAAAAGCAATCAGCTGCATCCTTTTCCCATTGCTGGAATGTATAAGTGAATTGGGAGGAAAAAACAGAAAAGGAAAAAAGAAAAAAAAAAAAAAGAAAAGGAAATAAAGAAATCAGAGGCATCTTATGCAGGAAAAAAGTCTTAGAACAAAACTATGCAGGAAAAGTATGATTTAGCAATGACACAAAGAAATAAGTAACAAAAGAAAAGCATTATACACTAGAGAAAACTGAATTATAGCATCTCATTAAAATTGCTTTTGGAGGATAAAATATAATTATGCAATATGAATTTATCTAGGGAGTTAATGCACTATTCTTTTTCTTGCAGCAAAAGCCATGAGATTTTTAATTACATTGTTAAAAACAGGTATTTCTTTCAGAAAATAACTTTGGATTGTTCTTAAACAACATATTGACAGATTGTCCAGATAAAATACCAGTAAATTGGTGGGTCTCTCTTGTTCCAACATGAACAATGAAAACTGTACGCAACAGTGGGAGGAAGGCTGAAGAAGAAAAACCTTTAGAAATATGTGATGGTTTCTATCATTAAAATTCCAGAATACTATCATATGAATTCAGAAATTACAAGGAAGAACCCTCACACTTACCATTTAAAATGACCTTGTTGCTAGTGTGAAATGTATAAGTGTTCAATATTACCCAAAAGTACTTTTAATTCCTCTCTAAAACAACAAACTTAAAATTCAATAGAATTTACCCCCCACCCCCCCCCAAATTACCTAAAGTCTAATTTAGGTGGATTGTGATGGCCAGTTGCCCTACTTCTTAGACAAGTGCCATGGGTTCACGAGTCATCTCCTCAGAAAGCCAGATTTTAAAAAGACGTCAATTCTCTCAAGCTGATAAAGGACATTCTCTAACAATCAAACCACTAAATTCCCCCTGACCTGGTTAGTAAAATTCCTGATTTCAATTAATAAATAGCCCAGGAACAAGTGGAAATGTGGTAGTGCCCTTGGATTTGACCAAATGCAAAATCAACCTGCACAACCGAGTCAGGGGCCTGCGTTACCAGAAAAATAGTGGTTCCTTCTGCTTATAGACCCAAAGGCAAGCTGGAGGCAATTACACTGCAGAAGGGCTTCACTCCTGGGCTAACCCGTGGGCCAGTCCTTTGTCAGAGATGTTCCCAGTGGCCTGGTAGCAATTGCTTGTTGTTCAGACTTCCCTAAAAAGGGTGTGTTGTGCTGCCCTGACAGTCTTAATTGTCAAAAAATAACATTATTGCCCTAATGCATAGCTTAGCATTAACTGAGTACCTGAAAGGTCCACTATCAGTGATGTAAAAGGCACTGCGCTAAGAGAAATTAAAACTTGTAGTTCGTTATTTAACAAGTGTCAGAGTATCACGGGAGGTAAAAACCATGAAGAGTGACAGGAAGAGAGCTATGAATGAACTGGTATGAAATGAATTATATCCAAAGAGCTACTGTAAGACTTAAAATATTCTTTAAAATATCCCATTTTTCTTTCAGTAGACTTTGACCTGTATTTTATGTTGAAGACAAAGGTATAAATGAAGTATTCACTTTGTCTTTGGTGATGTCACCAAGCATCGTCAATATTCCCTTCCCCACCATATTAAGGGCTCCTTGAATAGCATATATATAGGATGTAGAGGGATCACAGTGCAGATTAGAAGGGTTGCTTTCACAGTTCAAAACTAAAAGGATTTCACAGATGAATATAAATCCATATTGCCTACAGAGTTCCATGTAATTGCTTTACTTATGACACAGAAATCTAATTCTGTTTCCATGTAATTTAACAGATTTATGGAAAGCCAGATGTTAGCAATTATAGGAACTAACATTATTCATATTCTCAGTAGTACAGACCTGTTCACACTGCACAAAGCCAACTTAATCTGTTATACATATCCAAAAGGGAAGAATATCCTATTTACGTACTGCTACGGCTGTTCTCTGTTTAGCATGCATAAAAAGGATGTCCCCATTAAGAGTGGCCCAAACTGGTAAATGGGACATTCTTGACAAAGAAGCCAATCAAGCAATGCTTAGTAACATAGCATGAACATAAATTCCTAATTGCTACTCAGTTTGCTCATTTTTTTCGTTCTTTATTCAAATTATGGTTTCTTATTACTTTATGGCATTTATTATTTAAAATTTTTAGTCATTAATCAAATATAAAAGGCTTGGACACTGCACTCATTTCTAGCTGAACTTTTAATAGAGCTAATTTTCTGAGAACATCCCTTTGGCAGTTTTTTCTTGTCACTGATTGCATTTCTAAAAGTCAGAACAAACAGCCAATGTTCCCAGTAACTTGAGGAAAAGAAGTTATAAGCATAACATGTTTTTGTTCCTTTCACTCTTTCAGCCTTAAACCAGATTAGGAAGGGGCTGGGGAAGGAAAAAATCCCAGACAAACGCTCCCAGGTTGTTAGCTCCCAGTAGCTTAAGAAAGTACTTCAGTTCAATGGAGATCAAATGAACTTGCTCAAATGGACATGAGATCAGCATGTAGACAGCTATGCAAGACATGGAAGAAAATACTTACATTTAGTATGAAATTTCTCTTAACAACTGGAATCAATATGTCTACTTAGGTGTTAAAAAATTAGCCTAGTCTAAAATTCTGAACATGTCCAAAACAATCTTCTAATGACTATGAAAATTGTATGATAAGACTCTCGCATATAGATTATTTTTATATTATTCAAATCCTTGCTCAGCTCAAATTCCCCACACTCCCATCAGGTTTCACTTGCTTTTCCACAACTGTTCTCAGAAGATGCAGGCCCAAAACTGGAACGTTTAATGACGGGCAAGGCAAAACTGTACACAAATTTTATTTCCCATTATAACAACACTGGGTGGGAAGAAGATGAAATATTCATTTATAAATCAAGCAGCTTCAAGTAACAATGGACAAGTACATATGCGAAATAGCAAGGAGAGTCCATAGTCCTTCCCTATATATAACACAAGAGCAAGATGTCTGTCTTGACTTTTGGGGGGGTCAGTTCTTTCATGTATCCTGTCAACCTGTGAAAACAATCTCATTTTCACACCTGGAAAAGGATTTTGCAATCTTATGCATGCATTATATTGAGATAATCTGTGGCAGACTACTAATTAATTCAAGTAAAAGTGGCAGAGCTTTACTTCCTCCCTCCACACAGTTCCTTTTCAAGGAAAAGTGAGGATATGGCTTTTTCAAGGAAAAGTGGAAATGACCATAATCAGAAACTTGCTTGTCATGCTAGTCTTATATAGTCTTACGCTATTTTCTACCAATAACATATAGCCAACATCAAAGTGATGGTTGCTGAGATATGCCACCTCAAACATTGCACAGAATTATCATAAAACTGATCAAGATCTTCACTATTCAAACACTCTGTGCTTCTTTAAACAAATGTATGGCAACAAGTACTTGATCACATGCATTTTAGCCGCAATGCAACTAGTCACATTTTGTGGATGGGAATAGAAAGAAAACAAGCCACCCAAGATGTGCTCATTTCCCAATATACTCTCAAAGTACATAAAGATAGCTTGGTAACATGGGCAAGCAAGAAATCCAAATCAAAATGGAACAGACTAATCCCCTGAGATGCAATTTCCTTTTCCATCCTTTTTTGGCTGTAACGAGAAGTAGTTTGCCTACGATATTATGAGAGGTCCCATGGCCACTGTATTTGAATGGGGTAGAAGACAAGCATGACTGGACATATCAACACAAGTTCATTAACTTGGTTTCACTGAAATTTCAGACCAATCCCTAGCTACTTCATTTCTTAGTTTTCAAGGCTATTCAGGTTTTGATGGTATGATTTTTCTATAGCACCTTAATAAATGTATGCAAGCAAGTCATGCAGCGTGGTGCTCTGTAATATCATGATAAGCTGCTGCAGAAGGAAGAACCCTACTAATGTGCTAATTTTAAGTGTTATGGTACATTAAACCATTACAGTATAACGTTAACGTGAAAAATGTATGCTGGGCTCCCAAATCAATGTATGTACAAGTTAACTAAACACTGTTTTGACATATCATTTTTCACAGGCAACTTGTCACTTAATGTATTTGCCTTCTTTCTAAATCAAAGTAATTTGGACTTATGTTTGAAAAAAAAAAATCACTAAACAGATTCATTTTTAGTTAGAAAATATTTTATGATAGTACTTTTATTCTACAGAGACATAATGGTCTATTAAAGAACACTGCATAGTAAATTAGATTCTGAATATAGGATTTACTAATGATTTCCAGAAATATAGAAATGACTAAACACAATTACCTTGAAGACATGTAACACAACTTTCTCTCAGAATACAAGAATCAGAATTTACTAAATGGAAAGTAAGCAAGATAATTTTTATTTTGCAGGATAAAATCCACAGACACAGACTCTTATATTATAAACTTTAAGAAATTCTATGAGAAGAACAAAAGAAAGCCGTAAGGGAGCAGCTTCTAGAGTTGGTCTTGAATACTCTATACCATATGCAAACCTTTCTATGTACCACTTCTCTAACAACAGACAGAAAAGCAGTTCTCAAGCATATAGGAAGATTGTCAAAGGATGGGTCTAGCTTTTGGTTTGACACAGAAAGGAGAATAAATTAAACAAAGCATAAACCTCCTCTTCTCTCACTTTCTAATCTAGGTAACAGACGACACTGCAGTATACCATGGAATATATGAAAGCTTCAGGAATTGATTTTAAACCCATTCAGATCTGACCCTCAAGCACTGCTGTACCCAGATTTTGTGGGAGACTAAGATATATGGAGTTTTCTCTCACAAGCTGCTGAGTCCTACCTTTTTCTAGCTTTCATTTCCCCACAACAGCTACTCTAACCCAATAGCGAGGTCCAGCTACGCAGCCTTTCAGGACGAAATACATGGTGAATCCTGTGGTTTTTTGGTGGGAGGAGGGTCCGTGTTAATCTTCCCTACAAAATTTGCACTGATTCTTAAAGAAAAAAAATAAACCAACAACTGACAGGTACTGCTGCCTTGATTGTTTTTCCTTCTGTGCTTGCAAGTCACGATGTAAACACTCAGAAAGATGAAACATCATGAAAAAAATGGAATCAGGAATTCTATACTCCAGGGGCTGAACAGCTCTCTACAGACTGGAAGCATCTCACTTAAAGAGAGATGGAGATTAAAAAGTGTAATTTAATTTGCTTTTGTTTTTCTTCTGTAGATAGGAGTGAATTTTGTGAAATATTATTAACTTCCCAGAATACAGCACTTTGCCAGTTTTTTCCTTCTATTGGTTCTGATAATTTTAAAGGTTATGACTGAAAATTTGGTGGTGAGGGTATTCAATGACTACCTTATCAGCTACCAGTATTTGGCAACAAGGACTTAGTGCAGGGAAAAAACAATGTATGCCAGTTGCTTCAATATGGTATCAGTAGATAATACTGGGATACGTATCATATAACAACTCATAGTTCTCTATAAAGTATTTTTGTTTGTTTACCTTAAAGCATAACAAAGCTCCTATTAAAAACAAACAAACAAAACAAAAACAACCCAGCAACTATAGCCTACACGTTTTAATTGCCAAGCAAACTTTGGTAGCAACAGCAATTGTCTTTTGTCTGCAAGCAGTATTCTTAATAACATATTGTCAAAGGCCAGTGCCTCATAAAAACGCTACTGTTGGAAATTAAATTACATTCTCTTAATTTCAGCCTGCTCACCATCACCTTAGGAAGCTGACATCTTTTATAAAAGCATGGCCATGGAAATATATTTCCTTTTCAAAGCTGCCTTTGGTTGATATTTAGAGCAATAAAAGAATTTTCCAAGCTTGAAGTGGCCTGCTTAAGTCATACATCCTTATTACCCAAGCTCTAGTACAATATTATGACCTTCCCCGTCACATCCGTTGATTTACACATTTGTCTCTTGCCAGGTGACAAACTCCACTGTTTTCTCCTAGTCAGTGAGAATAAAGCTTTTAGAAGCACTGAGGTATCACAACACTTCCCAATTAGATTATATTTTTTAAAACGTTCTGCAAGTACTGCAGAGACACTACAAGCAATGACCCAGCTCCAAGACCACCTACATATAAACGGAGGGAAAGGGGGTTAGCCAATAGGTACACAAATGCATCCGGCTAAAGCAACTGGCTGCTTGGGCTTTGGGCAATCTGTCAGAGTGGAGTGCTCCCTCCCACTGCCTTATGATTTTCGTATGTTGTTGTTATTATTATTATTTTGTGGGGGAGGGTTTAATCTTTTTTTACTTATATTCTTAGCCTTTTCATTGTTCTCCAAATTTTGTCCTTCAGGGATGAAGAGGAAACATTTCAAAACATACTGAAGGGCAATGGCCCAAATCCACCTCAGGTACACGCTAGGATTTCAGTAGAGAGTCTGTAAAATACACCAGGACAAAATGCTGTTGCTAAGCAGATGAACCCTCTTTTATCTGAAATAGAGTGAATGACTCTGGCCCTGACTCTAAATACTCCACCAAGCAAACAAGCTCTGTAACGTGATGGAAGTCAGCGTTCAAGAAACTGAGTTTTACCTAGAATGTGTAGTGCTATCTGTCATTTTAACCAACTCTTAGTTGCGCTTTAAAATAAACATCATGGCTTGAGATTTCTTTGTCAATATGGGTTAGCAGAATCTTTCAATTAATTTTTAATTGGTTAACCGGTATAATGAAACAAAATAAACTGGTTTATCCTCTTCCTCACTGGTACCCTGCAGCAGATGGCTCAGAAAAGCCGTTTTAGTTAAAACCACCCAGCTAATTTCACATTCTGTTTACAACTTGCATATGGCAAGATGAGCACCTCACCTTACAAACTTCCAGCATGCTGTGCAGGTCAAAGCAAGGGCGGTTTTCACTAAAACTCATCCCTTCAGTCTCCACAGAATACAGAATGTTTTGGGCTCCTTTTTGCTGTCAGGTAGTCAAGTGCCTTTCCCTTTAATAGCAATGCAAGCAATACTGACCTTTTCAGCAACTGAGCCTAGCTATGGGCCATTCAACACCACAGTCTTGTTTGTGTCTGTCTTTCCCTGAGACCACCCTGAGCCTTGTATTTCATTTGTCCCTAACCAGCCCAACAAGGGATGGGGTTCCCATGCAAGCCATACAGGTAGGCATCAGGAATGCCACAAATGCCCCTTACCCCAATTATCTTAGAGCTTTTTGAAGTTTATGTCATGTTGCTTTGACTTCTCATAAAGCAAGTATTTTCAACATTGTTCTGTCCATCACTCCTTTTACACTACTTAAATAAATCAGAGGAGAACTTTTAAAATTACAGAATCTGTTTAGAAATATATGACTTCCATGTGATATTTTACCTATGAAGTCACAAAATATTGCAAAGTTTGCCATTCTTTACACAGCCACCCCAATGAAGTTCACTGCTGTGATTTTACTGAGCTCCCTGCCAGCTTAAGACAATGTCAAAAAGATAATGTAGCTGGACAGTCTATAAAATATTGGGTTTGAAAATAATTATTGTTCTTCATTTTTAAATCATGATGTTATCTTAGCCCAAGGACTTCTAATAGCCAAAATTTGTAAAAGGAATGTTTGTTACAAGTTCAAGTAAATTTATGTATTTTTATTTTAACTTTAATTGTTTGCTTTAACTCTCAGAAGAGCCCTCTGCACTTACAGACATGATAAATTAAATTTATAGTGTTAAAAAAAAATAGTCTTTCACAGAAGCGGCAGAAATGCTTTTATAGAAAATTCATAGAACTGAGCAGAGATGAAGTAACTGAAATGCCAAAGAAAGGACATGGAACTATGAGAAGTTGATCTGTATCTCCATAGAGGTTAAAATGGGATCCTTTCTAAATTGTTTTAAACTCATATGATAAAATACCATAAAGAAATTATGTATAAGGTTTCTCAGAATGAGTAAAAAGGTGGAAAAATTGTAAGGCAGAGGTAAAGCACGATTACCATCTACACTATGATTTTACTACTGCTTTCTTGCTATAGTGGCACACAAAGTCTTACGGACAGTCAAGGGCACCCAGACTGCAAGAACCAGCACTAACTCCTCACGGAGCCTCATCCTTTGTCCTCCCATAGAAACAACCGACAGACTCCTCCGCACCCTGTAAGAATTCCTCTCCGTTCATGCCCCTAGGGCCTTATTCTGTAAATATGGTGCATAAAGATCTTGATGCTATTTGCATAATTCTAAAAATAAAATGATGAAGATGTCAAACAATGGAAAGCAAAGCAAAGCAATACAGACATACCCCAAATGTGTTCTCATATGACTCTGCTGAAATTTGAAAATGGAAAACCAACTCTTCCCCTTTTGTGGCCTATTATGCTCCCCAGAAAGCTTACTTTCCCTTCAGGTTTTAGCGCAACTTATTATGATAAATGGCAAAGCACAGTAAGGCACGCTTCGGCTCTCCGACTGCCTCCCTCCCGTAATAACCATTCCAAAACGTGACGTGTCTTGAACGAGCACCCACGCTAAGTGGCTGGGACTGCTGACAAAACACAGACAGGCTCGCTTGCATTCCCATTTTAGCTTTAAGTAGCTTTAAACACAGTAACTGCTCAGGACAGCATCTCAATAGTCACTTTGCAACACCATGCAGAAGGAGGGGGAAAAAAAAAAAAGCACTATGCTGATCATTGCTTACCAACACAGGACTCCCCGGAAAGAGAATAGCTTCCATTGTCATGGAAACCGCTTCTGCACTCACAGTGGTACCACCCTGGGAGGTTAACACAGCGTGAATGGTTGTGACACTCAATGATCCCCTCTGCACACTCATCAATATCTGCCTCAGAGAAAAACACAAGCCAGCCAGGAAATTAATTTCCTTTGACACCAATGCTTTAGGTTTTTTTTTTGTTTGTTTGTTTGTTTTTGGTTTTTTTTTTTCCTGTTGTTATTGTTTTTTGGGGGTTTTTTTGGTTGATTTTATTAAATCTTCCTTTAATAAATGGATCAAGGTTTATTACGGTTCCAAACAACAGACACTTAAAACATGACTCACATAGCAATAAAAAAAGAACAATAATACATCATGAAATTTGATACATTCAAGACATTTGTTTACACTGTGATTTGTTTAAAATGCAAAGCAAACATGCAGATTTTTTTTGTTCTTTGTTTTTCATTCAGAAGTTACATTTGTCTGTGCATATAAAGCCTTGCAGAGCAGGTTCTCCACTGAAAAGGCAGTTCCAGCAATATTCCTGCTTTACAAACTGCATGTCCCAGGACACCTTGGAAAAAAAGAGCATTTTCTTCAGGATTTGTGTTTCTAGTGTTCAGCTGTGCTATTTGCAGCTATCTGGCACTTAAGGTGCTCAGAGTATTTTGCAAACAATAGTTAATCTCTTTTGTTTATATGATCAAAATAAAAACCTAGTACATATATGTGTGCAGTCCGTGTTTCAGCTGCAGTAAAACATTCAGCTAGAAAAGAGTGAGGCAACTGACAGCAAGTCTGTAGCAATGGAAAGGTACAGCAAGATGAATGCCCTGCTGAGTTTCAATAAATTTGCTGGTTTTATAAAGGAGTTTTTAAAATTTCTATAGCATGGTTAATAGAGACCTCATAATTGCTAGTAACCTTGGTTAATCACGGCTGGCACCTGGCTGCTTCTCCCCTTTGAGCATTTTTCAGCACATTTTGTAGGGTTGTAATTAAAATTAGCAAATTAATTGTATGTTAACCTTGCGGTAATTTAAGAAGCTATTATATTTTCATTCCTCTATTTAGCTGAAGCTTTTTTTTTTTTTTTTTTTTTTTTTTAATCTTGGACAGTTTTCAGCTGGGTACCTTATCAATTAAAATGAATCTCAAATCATTCACAAATATTAGACATTTTCACCCATTGAGATTTTTTTCTTAGCAATTGGCACATTTAAAATATGCATAAAATAGTGTACACCAAACACACAAACTTGGGAAAAATAGGTTCTGAAACTGCATTTAGTTCTGCAAGCATCAAAGTACAAATGTCTCATGATCCTGATGCAAGACTGAGTTAAGGTTATTAAGTAACCACAGAGTGTAGCTTTTATGTCAATTTACAAGATACCTACACCAATATGATTTCACGGACTGCAGTGGAGTCATATCGATGTACGTTGAAATTGATGTGAACGAAGTATCCTTCAATACAATTCCATTTTCTTACATCTTACAAGCAACACCATAGAAAAGTTCGATTTTTCCTCATTTAAGTAACAATATTTATTCTTGTTGAAACATAGCTGAGAAACCTAAACAGATGCCTTTTTCCAGTTTTGTGTTCACCCTCACTCAAGAATGAAGCAAGTTATCTACATAACAGGGTTATAACCACTATTTATTTCTAGCTTTATTCAGCTTCCATCTAACAATAAAGTCAATTTTTTTATGCTTTAAAATCTGTCACTTCTGCCACCTTTTCTGTACTTTTTATTTTGCAGAAGCTAATTTTAATGTTAAAACACTGCACAAATCTAGCTGTCCATCAGCGATGAGTGCTGCTTGCAAACTCAGACACTTTCAATTCATTACAGCAAATGGAATTTATAACCATGATCTTTTCACATGTCATGGCTGATGGAACAAGTTTAATCCTATTTGGAAAGTGAATGACTTTGCTATTGCAGGTCAACTGCAAATGAATCCTTCCTGCTTTCTTTTCTTCCCCAGTGTTGAATCGGAGAATGTTCCTCTTTAAAGATTGCTTCCTTGGGTCAGTCGTGTACTGGACCTCTATCCACTCAATTTTACATTTTTAATTTACAAAATCAATAGAGTTTTCCTAAAGTTCATCTCTAAACTTGAGCCCTTTTGAAAGTATATTTGATTAAGGCTCATGGTGTAGGATACTAATTGACTGGTAAATTACTTTTCACAACACCTGTCTGCCAAGATACCAAAACTAAGCAGCAGTTTACTTAATGGAAGAAAAAGAGCACCCGTGTATGAGTGTCTGTTGATTATGTCAGAAAAGTTGAATAATACATAAACCTATTTCAAGACTAGATGGCTTTCTTACAGCAGTGCCGTCCTTGTCTACAGCTTTTGTCAACTGATGTTTAGGGAGACACAAACCAGCTGCTTAAACCAGCAGAGCTGGGAAAACAGAACTCGCTCTCAGTTGTACAGGTTCCTCCTTTACTTCCTTCATCTCCTTAAACCAGTGGGGTCACACCAGCACTGCCCTACCCATGCTGAGGACGAAGGAAAAGGAGGTGCTGTGCGGGCTGTTTTGGGAAAATCTGCCCTGAAAGACACCATGGAAGCAGAAGCAACTGGTAAAAAAAAAATCTGCTCCCTACCACTACCTCTCCCCTCCCAAAGCCATTTCCAGCTTACGGGAGGAGCCCTGTTCCTCTCCTCTCCAGATGAAACTCAGCACTCCTCTCTGCTCCCCAGCCCAGCCTCCTCCTGTGTGTGTGCTGGAGACAGGCTGGGCTGGGGGTGCAGGGAGGAGAACGAGGAAGCAACCCTTCCCCTGCTTCAGCAGCAAGTTAGCATTCCTTTGGCAACATGTCATTAAATACAATATGCCTGAAGAGCGGTATAAACAGGGAAAACCATTAGCAGCTTCTCTGTTTGTCTCCTACATTGCAGTTTCTTATTCCCCCTGCTTAACATGATGTACATAAAGACTAAAAAGGGAGAAAATATTATGATTAGATCTGTAAGCTTCTCCTGTGAACCTGTGCATTATTTGTACCATATGTATAAACATCTCTGCAGGTATAGGAAAATATTATGGATTTGCTTTAGAAATTCAGAATGATTTAAAATAGCTTGCAATACCAAGAGGGAACTGCAAATAACAGTTTTATAAAGTGGTGTATCATGTACCGTGGCATTACTTAGTTCACCTAATAGATCACTTCCATCTGGACATACTATGGCTTTTGAAAATACCTTTTCGAGGACTTTTTCTGCATAGGAAGATGCTGTTATACATAATGGCCAGTTCAGGGAATTAGAACCAATTCACCTTTCTTCATCTTTGTTTTTCCATCTTTAGATCCATGCACTACATTTGCATACTTGCCTCAGGATGAATATCTTCGTATCCAAGTCTGGTTTTCGGTTTTGCTATAGAATTTGAGCTATATATGCACTATTTTTGTGTGTGCATGTGTGTTTTGTGTGTGCAGATCCTCACCAGAATACACTATATACACTTTCTTCATAAAGTTATGTTAAGCTGAAATGAAAGTGCATACCTCTGACCTGACAGTGAAAACAGTACAAAAACTACAAACATTCTTCAAAGGAGCACAGAAAAAACCTGTTCCAAAATTCTGTAATGACACAGGCCAGAGGAAACAACGAGCGGACATTTTTTGGCTGTGTTGCCATGCTTTAGGTCTTGCCCGCCTGGCAGCAGAGCAACACACGGCTCTCGGGGCTCCAGGCTCTGCCTCGTCGCAGCATCCTGGCATGGACATGGACGGAGGAGCCTCAGTCTTCACATGTACATCTTCACCTCGTCATCCCACACGACTAGGCCACGCTCACCAAAATCAGTAAAAACACATTGACCAACTCACAAATTGCTATGAGCTGTCTGTACATCTGGGCTAATAGCTGGATAGTCTAAAACAGAGTGCTTGTGAGAAACGGCCAATTTAATCTTTCCTTGGGAACTGATATTTTCCATAACCTTAATTTGCCTCTGTAGTCTTCAGCTAAATATCTGCACTACCTTTGCACTAAGCGTAATATTTTTTGTTTCTAGGTTTAACTCAACATAAGACATTGATGCTTTTTACCTCCGTGGAACTATTTTTGCAGTTTTTTCATTCAAGCCTTACAACATCCATGTAAAAGGAGATCCTGTACAGACTGTTCCATTGCCTGCTTTTACCCCACTCAGTTATATAACTGTCATTAGTACAGAATTGTTAATGGATCTGGCAACACTCCACTAAAATGGTTTTGTAAAAGCTCAAAAATGGCACATTTTTGTATTGTAAAATAAAGGCACCAGTTGGTTTTGAATAAGCTCTTGCAGGATGTTAATCCTGTCCTTTAAGGACAGGTCTGTAATTTTTACTTTTAGCATCCCAGCTTCTTGCATTATTCATAAAGGTATTTATGCAGACAAGATAAATAGGATAATTTACCTCAAAATAAAACACAATGGCTTCAGAACCCAGTGCAAAAGTAAAATTAAAATAATTCAATCTTTTCTAATGCCTCATCACATTTAAGTCACTGTGTGATAATACTGAAAGGAAAACTGTTCAGTGTCATGTAATAGCTAGCAATCTACAGTTTCAATGAGACAGAAGAGTTTTATTACAAAAGTATCTGTTCATCAAACTCTTACTGTGCTCTTTTTCATGCACAAAATATAAGATCCTTATCTTTAGCTCTCTGTTGATCAGGAGACCTATAAGCAGGAAAAGCACCTACTAAGAGGAAAGGATCAGACAGGTCTCAAGCTTCCTGAGTTAAAATCGCACCCTGACAGTTAACTCCATTAGTTCCAGAGCATTACAGCTTTGTTTTCCACCTTATTTTCTTCAACATAAAAACAGCAGAAGAATTCACCCAGCGAACCGAGGCATGAGCTCTATGTAAAATACAACCTCTTCTCATCTCCTAGTCTCACATGAGCCTCGCTTCCATGAGACAGAGGCAGCAAGAAAGGGATGTCACTGACAGCACTATGCAAACAGCTTCCCCGCTGCAAAGGAGTCAGTTGACTACTTCAAATAAACCCTGAAAGCAAAGACAACTCCTTTGGATGAGCAGAGACGAAAAATTCTCTCTCTAAAAAAAAATCTCCCACCTGCCTACCTTTATGCCAAATTCAGCTGATGTAAGCAAATAATAATTCTACTGTTTTACATAAACTTATATAAGGGCTGAATTTTATCCTTTATTATTAACTCTTACATTGGCTATACTATTAAATCTCTACATTAGCTTTGGCAATCCAGTACAGTTACCAAGAAGGTCTTGGATTTATTTTTAAACATATGTAATACAAAGCAGAAATACCATCGACAATGGTCACCCTTAAAGTCTGCTAGATTTTCCCAGTGCAAAGTAGGAGAGGCTACAATACTCTGACCTTGTCACAGGTTTATAACCCAGCGTGCCTGGAATACCAACGATACACCAACAGTACAGCAATTTAGCTATTAAACAAATGGTAACTTAGAAGAACACAGACAACTATATAATTTAGTTATATTTGAATAACGACTCATGGCTGTCGCTTAACCTCATGAGGCCAGTTCATTCTTAAGAATACAGAGATAGTAAAAATCAGAAAGGACAGGAAAGATATCTGTCTGAGCCCTATCTATTGACATTTTTAAGCATCAGTTTCTTATCTCGTATCTTTAAGTGTCTCAGGTGATTTCCCCCTCTGACTGAAGCCAATAGCAGGCTTTGGAAATTTTTCCTTCACATTTAGCCTCTTTTTAAATTACTTTCTAACTCATTAGGAGATTTTGGGCAAACAATCAGCACCAAATAACATATTTCTCCCTCCTCAGCAGTCACGGCTGTTTTCACAGACTGATTTTAATTGCATTATATTTATATTGGCCTTTGCAGTTCCTTCTCAGGCAGAAGTAGTTTTGCCTGAATAAATGGTATAGGCTTTGGTCCATTTTTCTATTTTGAGGACACAGCAGTAAACCATAAAACTTTAAATTTGTTGAGATAGTGAATACAACTCAAATTAATGAATAATCAAACCCACGCAACAGTTTAATGGTACAAAATGGCTTTCAGGGATAAAAGGTGTGCCCACCACTCATTATAATTAAAGAACAGCTGTAATATGCTTTATTGTGTAATTCTGGATTCGTGTTATCAAGGTTTTTAATCATCTGAAACTGATGTGCAAATTTAGAATGATGAGTTTAACAATAATAAATGGAATTAAATTGGTATCAGAATAATAACACAGACTAGTTTTACCAGCAATTTTAAAGATTAATTCTTTTAATATATAGCATCTAATTTACTGAAATTCATTTTTAATACACACTCCAAGATGATGTCTTTATCAGTTTAGTGCATGCCTCTCGCATACCCTCGTATTCATCTATTTGTATGCTAAATATGCAGCACACTTCGAGTATGCAACCTAAAGGTCCTGGATGGTCCAACTAAATGTCGCTTCACAAGACTGAGGCTGAAACAAGAGGGTTTTACTCTCATATTAAAAGATTGCTGAGTGCTGTACGAAATCAGAATTGCAGCCAGACAGCTCAGTGGAAAGCATGGCAGGAATATACTAGGCAGAGTGAAGAACTGTTTCATATTTAGTATTGCATTTGAGTTTCCATTGTAAACAGGAGTTTAATTATCACTCCACAAGCCAGAAACAGACTGACTTCACAATTAGTAGGTTAAGTTTCAAACTGAGGCAAAGACTTTCTGTCAAATTTGAGGCCTATGGTCAACATGTCTCTCAAATTACATCACCTTGAAAACAGCAGGGCTATTAGCCCAATATTTATTGTATTTGAGCTCTTCCCATGTCTTGGAAGACAAGATCATGCTTGATATAGCTGCCTTGGAGGGAGGTGTGGGGAATATGGAGCTGAAAATAGCCTGCTTGCAAACTGATGCTGGACTGATGACTCACAACTTCAGGAAAAAAAGTTTAGCTCATTGCCTACTAGCAATATCCCACAGTTTTCCATGAATGCTCCTCTCATACTCTCTTGACATTATACTCCTCCTAAACATAACAAAGCACTTTGTTGGGACTCTGAATTTATTATTTTTCTACCTACTTAGGTAAAAATAGTGTGTGATCTTCATGCTAAGGTCACCCATGTCCCATGTAAATCAATCTGGCAGCATTTTTGTACAGACCACTAGGAAAGTGGTATTAATTTGTTTATATCATTTTGTACATGTGCAATTTGCAGGTGAGATAACTAAGGCAGAGAGATACAACGAATTGCCCAAAGTTGCCCAAAGCCACTGTGCAAGAAGCTCCTCAATTTTGTAATTCCAGTCCACTGTCCTCTCATTTAGGTCACCATTTCTCTCATCCGTATAAAGACGTTCTCAAATAACCAGAGGCAAGGCCAACCTTCACTCCTCCTCATGACTCATGAACATGAGCTTTATTTTTGATGAATGCTCAGTGTTTTCATCCCTGATTACTAATTCAATTAAATTGTGATACTGGAGTTGTATCTGCATATATTATACATGAGCAGCTATTCAGAATATTAGATACACATACTAGAATAAAATTAGAGAACAAGATCAACAAGAGAGGTCTATCCTGTCAATAGACTATAATCAATGAAGCCCTCAGCACACAGAGGTATACTTCTACACAGCTAGGATTATGTAGATTTTTAAAAAAAAAAAAAAAAAAAGGTCAAATCCATCCTTAACAGCACAGTATTTTTCTGCACAAAGCTGCTTTAAGCCAGTTCAAAGCATAGCTACTCTAAATTCAGATTCATTTAATTTACAATGACTGGTAAAGACCACCCTAAAAACATATTACAGATTACAGAATTACTTTTCAGAAAGTCTGTGTGGCAAAATACATTAAATATCTGATAAAGAGATTAATATATTAACCAGAAGAAAAAATATTTTTGACAATAGGTTTTGTCATGCTTCAATTAGAGACTTGCACATTCTTTGCCAAGATCACAAAATTTTAGAAGAATTGCCTAATGGGGATATATGTTAAAGCAAAATAGTTGATGGGGGCCAACCAGCTGGAAAGCAGAAAAGAAGCTGGGGGTCCTGGTGGACACGAAGTTGAACCTGAGCCAGCAAGGTGACCCTGCTGCAAAGAAGGCAAATGGTATCATTAGCTGCATTAAGCAGAGTATTGCCAGCAGGTCGAGGGAGGCGATCCTTCCCCTCTGCTCAGCACTGGTGAGGCCACACCTGCAGTGCTGGGTCCAGTTCTGGCCTCCCCAGTATATGAGAGAGATGGAACAACTGGAGACAGACCAGCCATGGACCATGAGAATACGTAAGGGACTGGAGCATGTCACATGAGGAAAGGCTGAGAGAGCTGGGACTGTTTAGCCTGGAGAGGAGAACGCTCAGGAGGATCTTACCTATATATATATATATAAAAATACCTGAAGGGAGGGTGCAAAGAGGATGGAGCCAGGCTCTTTTCAATGGTGCCCAATGACAGGACCAGAGGCAATGGGCACAAACTGAAACACAGGAGGGTCTGTCTGAACACCAGGAAACACTTTTTCAGTGTGAAGGTGACCAAGCACTGGCACAGGCTGCCCAGAGCGGTTGTGGAGTCTCCGTCCTTGGAGGTATTCAAAAGCCATCTGGACATGTTCTGGGCAACTGGCTCTAGGTGGCTTTGCCTGAGCAGCAGGGTTGGACAAGATGACAACCAGAGGTCCCTTCCAACCTCAACTGTTCTGTCATTTAGTGATTCTGTCTCAGAAGGAATGCTCACTCCAACAAAAACTGCTGAAGTAAACTGGATGCGGGCTGCAAAATGGTTCATCAGAACTACAAAAGATGAATGTAGCCTCTTATAAAACAGGACACTGACAAACAGCATTCTCTACCCAGCGTACCGATTGTCTGCAATCCAGTGCATTGCACAAAAAGAATCATTTGGATGACACTGGCTCTATGTATAAAAGCTTCACTGATGAGCCTCAGCGTTATTATCCAACACTAGCAGACTACATGCACAGTCTTTAGGTACAATGTATACCCAATATATCACTCTATCTAGCACTTGAAATGCTAAAGTTCAATATCAAAAAGTCATAGAAATAGCCTATTATCTTATCTAGCACATTCTGTGACAGAGAATAAATGCTCCCTACCATACACTCTTCGGTGATTTGCCACAACCAATTTTAAAATGACTCACATGATGAGTCCCCCTCCACTTCACTGGGAAGATTATATTGCAGCCCGATAGTCCACAATGTTAGGAAGTTCTTTGATTAGTTTGAGCCCTTCCATAATCAAATATGGTTCCGACAAAATAACACTTGTCAAAACAATTTCACTGCTAACAGGAGGCAGCAGCTGATGAGAAAATGATAAAAAGCACATTTTGTTCACTGTGGTTGGGGTGGGGGAGTGTCGGCCATTCTCCTTAAAATTCTAGTGTATGCCACTGTGCCAAAGGGCACAAGAAGCAAAGCCAAATTGCAGGTTTAGATTATAATAGTGTGCACGCCCTATAGCACCCTGGAGAGTTTAATAATAATGGGAAATATTCTCAATTAGGTTTTTTTAATCTTGAAATGATTAACAGCTTCAGAAAAGCATTTTCATTCATACAGTAATAAACTCTCCCAAGGAAGCAAATCCCCAAACAAGCAGCGTAAAAAGAGCTCTTGAGATCGTAAGCGGAATAATGTAAGCTCTCTGCATCCTTAATTAGGGAAGAAAATGGTTCAAGAAGTGCTGATCAATACAGTGCAAACAATAAAAATGCATACTTTTGGAGAATGTATGAACAGTTTCATAAAGAGGATAAAATTTGTGGTGGATCTTCCACACAGCACATTGGGTTGCAACTGCTCTCATCCAGTGAAAGATCCCCATCCACCTTGGAATATATATATTTATTTCCAATAATAAGAAGTGTACACAAAAAGGACCTACACAAAAGAACCAAAATAACAAAAGACTGGAAGCATTAAGAGGTGAAGTCAAAATTCTTGCATCACTTAGCCTATCTCCCTTTGTTCCTAATGCAAATAAAAGCCATTCTCTATTTTGGTCTGCTTGACTTTCTGCAGTCCCACCACCTTCCATCTGTTCCCCCCACCAGAGCAGTTAAATTTACCAAGGTTCCTAACTCCATCACGCGATGTGCACATTCATAAAAAGCAGTTTGCTGTTGTGATTTCCCATGCACAACCCAGTAAGCCTGACAAACATGGAAAAAGCACGCTTTCCCAGTTAACTTGGAAAGCACCGTATTTCATTGCACTAAGTAATGAGTCAAAATGTTGCAAAGAATCTAGTAAAATTTGCAAAACAAACAGTACAAGCATCCCACTGACACGTTCAGAATGAAAGCCAGGATTCATTCCACCTGACTAGAGATGGTCAACAACTGTCCTGTGCATCCTCAGTAGTCAATGAGCCAAGATACTGACTTACAAAAGGTAATACAACTGCTTAATATCTTCTGTTTTCTTCATCAAACTGATGAGAATTCATTTTAAACTTATTTGTTCTACATAACACATTTCAAAACTTCTTTCAATCACGTTAAAAAAACTCCCCCATAGAAAATTCAAAAATTGTTTTCCATTACAATAAAATATTCAAAAATCTTGAAACTCATCTTAAAATGAACTTCCCATTTTACACGCAGTTCTAAACATAACTAAAGAGAATAAAGTATACCACCAGGTATGAAAGCACAGTGTGGCATCCAGTAAACTCTTCCAGGTGAAAAACTCAACAAATATTCAGGATTAAAAACTTCAGTCATTACTGTTATCCTTCTTTTTAAATACTGCAATGAGTATTTCCAAATAAATAAGAAGTGACTGCTTCCTTAGCATATAATGTGTGCTTTGAAAGCACACACTCTCTTTCATTTTTTAATTAAGACTGAATTTTTAACTCACTAAACCATTAGTTGCAGACTTTGATCAGACCCCAGTTTTCCCAGCCTGGGTGCTGCTTCAGACATCAATAATTCCAATTAAACCAACTCTGAGATATGACTACATCATTTCACTAAGCAATTAAAAATGTGCAACTGAAATCAGTAGAAAATCCTGGAAGAAAAGCCAGGGGACTCATCAAATGTTAATAATAATAATAAATAAACTGCACTTCTATGCCATCTTTCATCCTGCGATCTCAAAATACTTCCCAAGTATTATGTAATATTATAATACTTTGTAAAAAAATGAAAATATTAAAAAAACCCCTTTGTTTATTTGATTATATGAAAGGGTTTGATTATTCAGGATGAAGATACAGTCACTCATTAAAAAAATACATTTATCCAAATTGGTTTTGTGCCCCCTATTTCACTGAATTAACTAAGTTTTATTATATGTAAGTTGAATGTAATTGCTTTTCAACAGAATTCCCAAAGTTAGGAGTCTCTCATAATAGTTAATTTTACTATTTGAATACCACAGTGCAACTTACTCTTTTAAAATGCACTAACCTATACAACTGTTCTGCAAAAGCATCTGCAAAACCTGGCACATAAAACTAGATCTTATTGCACTAGAAGGATCACTTTGAACTTTGTAGAATCTCAAACAGCTACATGATCTAAAAGTCAGTGCGTGGGGTTTTCAGGCAGTTCCAAAGACTCAGTGAATCTAGCTAGATGAGTAAATTGAGGATTAGAAGAAACACCTACCTGAGGTTTAACACTGGTGCTACTATTGCCCTGTGTTTGATCTTGAAAAGCTTCTCTGCATACCTGTTTATTTGTAAGCAAAATGTTTTGATGCTACAGAAACCTTTAGTAACTCTTCAGTATGTACTTCAGATTGCATGTAGATTAATGAACATACAGAATGTTGTCATTTTACAGACATATATATGCATATGTATGTATGCAGAGTCTCTGTTTCAGAGCTTTATTATTAGTAAAATGAGTAGAATCTCTGACACACAGGATAACAGAACATCAAGAATCCAAAAAAGTGATCACATCTGAAAAAAGCTGTCCTATACATATTTATGCATTTAGGCAGAAGACTACTTTTGAGGAAGAAAAAGATGGCCAAAAAAACCCACCAAACAAACTGAAAACAGAGCACTTCAGACTGTCCGATCAGATTTTTTTCCCCTAATTGCACTGGATATGTTCCTTCTCACACGAGGACATCATCATCTTTCTATGAAGACTACAGTCTCCATCATGCACATTAGATCACCTCGCTGAGGTGAGCTGCTCTAGACAATGCGATGACTGCGACTCATGTCATGAACAATGACAACGGCAGTGGTGGTGTAGCCATGAACATCAGAGGATATGAGCAAGGAAAGGGTTGTAGGGGAAGCTTTTCCACAGTAGGAAACATGACCTAAGCCAACAAATCGTAACAGGCAGTGGAAATTATTCTTAGGGCCACATGAAAGCACCTAATATGTTGCAATCTATGAGAGTTAAATCACCTGAGAGTCAATAAAAAAAGAATGCCTGCCGCCTGACAGTGACTTAGGCCAATGGTTGCTCTAAAATGGCATGTGACATGCCATTGCCAAGGAACTTGGGACCGCCAAAACAGAATATATATTGTCTGGTTTTCCAAAACAAGGTTTTCACAAACATACTGATTGTGAAATACAGCAGAGAAAAGGCAAATTGTGAGATGTGCATTTCATTTGGTTCTTAACCTGTACCAACTTAGAAATCCTACAGACTGTCTTCTAATTTACTAAGTGCACTAAAAAAAGATGCCTTCATTACTTATCCTTCAGTTATATAACATACCGCCCCAAAATTCACCAGTCTTTTAGATACACGTCTTAGTTGCTTTAACATAAAGTTGAAATATCTATTTTTTTCTTAAGGAGAGGTCATTTATCATGCTGCTCGGAACATTTTCTTGGTAAAACTACCTCAGTTTTCAATAAAATTCAGTCCCTGGCCTTACGGATTTTCAGTCGTCAAAATAATTTCAGTTCAAACCACATCACAGCCTGCATACAGCTGTTTCAGAAATGGATCTAAATACACATCTAAATTACAATCAAATCCAATATGGTCACTTCAACAGCTGATAAAAAGGTACTGCCATTAAGATGTTGTCTTCATTTGGTTTAAACCAGTCATGTACACCTGTATTTTAACAAGAAGCTTCTGCAGAATCATCCTGCTGGATTGTTAAACACAGGATACCAAGAAAGGTGAAAGGGGGAAGATACTAGCAGAGAAGAAGGAATTGGAATAATAAGAATATTTACAGTCGTCTTCCACTTTAGCCAGCTCTGCCTCTCTAAAGTGTAGCTAGGAAAGAACCAGCATTACTGAGCAAACTTGTTTAAGTGTATTTCTGGGAAATTCTTTACTTCAGAAAAGACTATGTGTATTTCATTAGTGTATCTTGGTTTTTATTTTACAGAATGAGAAATAGAAGGGCTGAGTCATCAGCTGCTAGTTCACAAAGATTGACAGCCTTACCTGTGCCAAACTGAAAATGTTTGTTGGGCAGAGCAACCAACAGGTTAAGGGAGGCAGTGCCCGTGGGGAATGCATTCAGTCTAAGGGCAGGATCACACCAGCATCTGGGAGGGCACTACTGTCTTTTCCGTGTTTCACGAGAATTTCAGAAAGAGTTCACAGGAGCCTAATTAATCAAATACACATTTCCTCCTTCTTCAGTTACTTTGATTTTGACCTTGCAATGAAGCACTTGCATACATAGTCCACTGCTACCTACCCTTTAGTGACATTTCCTTCCTATGGGAAGGTGAACATTAAACTGAGGGTTAGCTATTTTATTACAGTATCATTGGCTAGCGGTCAGATACCAAATGGTACGCACGGCCCTTTTTGCCTTTGAAAAAGAAAAGGAAAGAAAAAAAGAGCAAAATGTCATTATCCTGCTGTCCTCTATTTACAACAAAAGAAAATCTGTTCCTGATTATTGAAAAAATTTCTAAATGTCTGAGTTTCCAACAGGTGACAAACACCTGTTGCTCATCCTGTGTAATTGAAGTAAGCTGTAGAGGGCTAATTGTATCCCATATTTCCACAACAATCTTGATTCCCAGAAAAGACATCGAAACCTCTTCAAGCAACAATATTAGAAAGTGAGATACATCTCACCTAGCTTTAGATGTCTAGAATGTCTAGATCTATGTGTATTACAGACAGTTATCTGGTCCCGTTTATCATCAGTGGAGAGTTGGGTGCTTTTAGGCTACAATTCATCTAACACCTACTTCAGATACGTCCTTCCGAGAAGATGCATCATGCATTAGAAATACCTATTTCTCTCTGCTGACTATAACAAGAAGTTTAGCTGACTACCCCAAAGGCAGACAGTCATAATCTCTCCCATTAAAACATGGTAAGACAAATTCTATTTCACTTGGCAATGTAGGCATCTACATGAAAAGGAATCAGTGAAAAATGTGCTGAAGGGGTTTGTAAATCTAAATTATGCATCAATCTCAGACTAATTCAAGTCTGGCTGGGGGTCAGGAGGTCTCTGGTCCAAGCTGTTGCACCCAGCAGGTCCCACTATAAGGGAAAACCAGTCTGCTCAGAGCTCCATCCAGGCAGGTCTTGAAAACCTCCAAGGACAGAGACTGCATAGCCTCCCTGGGCTTCTTCCCCATGGCAAGAAAGCCGGAACCTCTCTTGTTCCAATTTGTCTGTTGTCTTTCACCTCCTCTCCCTGCATCCCCATAAAAAGACTAGCTCAATCTTCTTAGTGACTTCCCATCACTGCTGGGGGCTCCTATTATGTCCCTGTGAAGCTGTGTCTTCTCCAGGCTGAACAAGCCCCATTCCTCAGCCTCTCTGCACAGGGCAAAGCACTGCAGCGCTGACCAACCTGATGGCTTTCTGCTGATCAAGCTGCAGGTTACTGATGTTTTTCTTGTTTTGGGGAGGCAAAGCAGGACACAATATTCCACATGTGGCCTCATGAGTACCAAGTAAAGTGGGATAATCACTGCCTTCAGCCTCCTGGCTGTGCTCCTGTTAATACAGCCCCAGCCTGAGAAATTCCTCCTTTTGTGTCTGGTATGCCTGCCCATGGAGCAGGCTGTCTCCTTCTGATTGATTTCCTCCAGGCAGCTGTCTCCTCCCTGGCCACCACAGGTATTTTAAAGGCCTGTTTCATGCTTCCCTCTGCTTGTTGCTCTGCGGACACTGGCCTCCTGTTTAGATGTGCCCTCTTGAGACATCATATTGTCAACTGATGCACTTTTGCACTAGCAGCAATAATAGCTGTAACAGACCACATCAGCTGTGAGGAAGGGCTCCACAGGACCAATGTGAGTTCATTTGCTCAGCCAGCTGAAGATGAATTAGAAGAGATCATCTTCAAGGCAGTGTTGTTTGGCTGGCATGTAGGCCAGTAAGTTACTGGGGCTGTTTCAGCCTCTTTAATGGTCCAGTGGGAGACACTGGATGAAGGAAACAGTTTGAAAGATATGAAAACAGTGCTTCTAACAATGCTTTAAGGGAGATCTATTTTAGTGAGCCATTGCCTGCTTTTTATTGTTCTTTTATCCATTTTTATGCCTTTCTGTTTTCTTTCTCTTTTTTTTTTTTTTTTTTTTCTGCCATAGAATAAAAAGTTCAGGTGACAGTACCAGGAAAAGTTTTAAAAGCTGCTAATGTTAGCACAAGGAAGTACTTGATACACCAGTAACACAATGGCTTCCTTTTTGTTAGACATGCTTTGAGGCTTTGTCCCAGGCTGGCTGTTTTTTTGGTTGCTCTAACTATTCCAGAAAAGTATTCCTATCCTTTTCAAAGCCAAACAACCCACACATGCTCTGCTGGCAAATGTACAAACAAGCTTTGTGCCTTCCTGCACACACCAGTGATCATTCATCCCTCGTTTGAATTCTTCTTTGTGAAAGATCTCTGCAACAGAGAGTTTTTGGCCTAAGCTCTCATAGAACATTTCTCCATTTGTGAGATGGAACTAGAAGCTTCCGAACTGCTTTAATAGCTTTCATATTTTATAACCTTTCTCAAAGTTTAAATTTTTACCTTCATTTATACTGCTTTTAGTCAAAAGTGCCTCCTTTAAAGGTGTTAGAATGCCAAAGAATTGGTCTTCCTGGGAAGAACTAAATATTTATGTATTTGTTTTTCAGGTTAACTGTGACTCTTAATTCAAAAATATTTTTTAAAAAATTGCTTCCTCCATTAAAAGCCATTAAAATACTAAACAGCATACAACGAAATTCCTTTCCCAATCACTGCCAGCCCTGGAGCGATATACAGCAGCTATTTCATGGCATATAGTTATGCAGGCAAGGACAAAGAGAAAGCGTCCTTGACCACAGACATTAGATTTACTTTGTGAGGTGTAATTTTCCAGAGAGGAATTTTTCAAGACCCCAACACTGGCTGTATCAATACCATAGACTACACTGTGGTGCAAAAAAGTTCAGCTTCCAATCTCGAGTCTGCTGTGCTTTCACCTTTGCGTAACAACTGTAAAGGTACTGTATCCCCTAATGCAATTCCCATCCTGAGGTGGACATAGTGCCTTACTTGAGATCCATGTACTGCACTTTCAGGAAGGAGATGTGAACCCACAGATGGAGCACTACCTTCCAAATATTTCATATCTTAAAAAAAAAAAAATTTTAAAAAGCCAGGATGGAAAATTTAATTCTGAATGAAACTTCCATCTTCTTTTTACTACATCAAAGTGTGTCCTGTTTGTTGCAAAGGAGCAGTTCAGCACTGAGATCAAAGCATCTTCTGGCTGTATTGTACTCAAAGTGAAGTGTCAAACTGTTTCACTGCAACACTAAGAAGAAATGCTTTGATGCACACGTGTGTGCGTGCGTGTGTGTAAAGCACTCTAGTCATTACTTAGTAGCTACCCATAATATTTTAGAAATAGGTCACCCAAACTGTAATTTCACATTATGATATGTCACTGGAAATAACCCATATCATTACATTACTGTTACTGACATGTTATTAAGCAAGATGGAAATGAACACAAAAGCAACCCTCTGAAATGTAGACATTTCCTATGGAAGGATATTTGGTGCATCCATCAGAGAACACTGTGCAAGGGAACAATGACAGGGCTAAAGAACATCATTCAGGTACCCCCTGATTAAATTAGTCAAGAGACACGCACATTCCGAGCCAAGCATCAACAAAGACAAGAAAAAGTCTATAAAGAACTGGCCTGCAACCTGTCCCTAGATAGGTCCCTCAGAACAACTCCACACAACTATCTTCTACCCTTGGTAAATAGTGTCTCCGCAGGTTAACATCAAATCGTATTAGTTAACATCAAATCATCTCGTTTCAAAACATGTACTTATGAAAGCTTACTAAAAAAATGTGGATCAGTGGACAGCAGAGATCTGCCTCTACTCTCCCCAGCACAGAGAGCAGCGCCAGCATCTGTAAGAGAAGAGAGCACACCCCTCCTGGAGCACCGCACTGCTTCCCAGCCCTTCCCAGCCCCAGAAGGCAATTAGTCTTCCCATCAGCGCTCGAGGACAGTGCACATATTCGACTACAGCGGGATGTAAAAAGGGAAATTGAAACATTCACCTGAACACGAGTCAGCCTTGCATCTCTGGGGAGAACAATTACCAAATATGTTCAGTCAAATATCTTTGCAGTCTCATTTTTTATGTGTGCAAAACATTAGAAAGTCAATTTCAGGCAACGCATTAAAAGTCTTGAAAATTTAATTAAAAATAAATCCAATGTTATAATAATTCTCCTAATTTTTTACTACTGCTTCATAGTTCCAATACAATGACTATAAGCGAGGGAGAGTAGAGCGCATTATTGGTTTAGCTCTACAGAGGATTCAGCTCTGAAACTGCTAAGAAACCCAGATCATGCTGCCAGTTGCTCCTTTTAACTTGAAACAGTTTTTGTCATTTCCAAGAAAACTGAAAATACTTTCATGTGCAATTAACCAGTTGGATTGCTCAGATTCACATTAATTATCCTTTTTATTATTCACCACCTTATTTGTCTACACTATTCTTTTTAGCATAACACCATATATTTTTCTTTCTATTTTAAAAATCCCCTTCAGCTCTATAGATCATAAAATTCTGCTTCTTGAACAGCATAATGTTCTTATTTTGTCTTTATCTCTACCACTGCATAGCTTATCTCTAAAGCTTGTGGTCTTCATTGATTTATAATTGTCTACCAATTACTACATTGATAATTAGGGATGATTTACTGATACACATTAGCAAGAGGACAGCGAAACCGTTGTCTATTTCAATAGCTTATTGAAAATATATCTGAAGAGTATCAGAAAATATTCTGTAGTATTGATTGTCAAACGTTTTTTTCTCTTACATCAAAAAAACTTTAATAAATTGTATGTTCCATCATTGTCTTTTGAAAAGCCATTTGAAACTTTATGAGGATTTTAAACTTCCCTATTTTTCTTTTTTATATTACTTCATAACACAGTATGCAGTCCTAGTGTTGATAAAGAGAATTTGAGCAGTTGTTACTTGTTACTGTTTCTCCAATTTGTACTATAAATAAATGACTTCACACTAATATATGCAGCAGTATCACTGGCAAGGCATGAAAAGCCAACAAGTGAGATATAACATGCAAACAATACCAAAAATGAAATTTCAATATTTCCACTCCTGAAGAATTTCCAAAAATGTTTTTAGATTCACAGGACAAAATACTTCAAATCATATCAAAACTTAGGTCTTGACACATTAACATTGTCTCTAAAGGCAAATTCCAACTTCTTAGTTGCATCAACAACTTGAGATAAGTCATTCAGCCAGCATGTTATAGGTACTTTTCATGATATATGTTCCACAGACAGAGAAAAACGATCCTGGAGAAATGAGGGAAGCACCTCCAGTCACTTAAGTTAGTGGCCTAGTCAGGGCTAAAATCTATAGTCTATGAATTTATTTCCTGACAGTAGACATTAAATTACACCCCTGCATGCAGCAACACTTCATAAATGTGACAGTTTGGATCCCACTTAATATTTAATATAGAACTTTAAACTGTATTAAGAAGCCTGAGCAAAATTTGCAATCCAGCAAAGACTGGACAATTTAATTGAAAGAAAATAGAGTAATTTTCATTCCTGCTATTTGGTACTAAATGAAACATCTTGTCTTTTCTAGCTAGAAATCACTTCTTATTTGCATTATAATTAAACTATGTGATGCTTTCTGTAAATAATGAAAGAACTTTAGGATGCAGCATTTTGGCCCTTTAATCTTTTGAGAAGCAAAGAGATGGAAGCAAGGTGGTCAGAGAAAGAAAAGAAGAAAATGAGAGCAAATGGTGAAGTTACAGAAAGTATGTGTGAAATGATGATAACAGTTCAGACCAGCCCCACATAGCCTATCATTATAAAGAAATATTTCCATGGTTTAGTACTTCTAATAAAGAAGAAAATTCTACTCTGAAATGAGCCCAATTGTAAAACTTTGTGTAAAGACTGCTCCATGCCTCACTCCTTCAGCTCCAACAGCAGCAAGCTAATCCATCTACAAAGGAGGATGCTTTGAAATAACAAGGACCATCCTTGCACTCCTCTCCCAGGCCACTGGGATTTTGCTGACTTTAAAAAAAAAAAAAAAAAAAGACAAAAAGGAAAGCATTGTAGTGCTTGAGTCCTACTGCTGGCTGTGCTACTGATCTGCCGGGTAATAATGGACATGTTAAGTTATGTGCATTTATATCCCCGAAGACTATTTGGGGACGAGAAGAGGAAGAGCCAGAGTGCAAACAGAATCATCACTCTCAATCCTCAGGCAGCACATGAGAGACAGGGAGAGATGAACAGCAAGAAAAACATGGACATGTAAGCATCCCTGGATTAAACTGTTATTGGTACTGGAGGCCAGCAGAGTCACATAACCACTCTCCTAGGAAACTACGTCCATGTTTATTACCCTGGGCAAATCAATCTTTATTGGTTCCTGCACTGTGGAACACCAACATCAGGAGACCTTACAAGGGACCCTCCGGCAGACCCTTCCCTGGGAGGAGAGACGTGCAATGCCTCAAGCACAGGGAGTCATTCTAAATCAAAAATTTGAGGTTAAAAATATCATTACCCACTCTGAAAGCCATGTACACCCACAAACAGAAACGCTCTGCCTAATGTCTCCAACCAAAAGCAGCAGCTACTGTTGGGTCAAGGATGCGCTTTGCCAAGAGCGCAAGTCCAGGGCTGGATTCTTGGAGCACTCTGGGTTAGTGTGTTGGGTCTCAATAAAGCTTATTTTGGGGTTTTCATTTCAATGGCTTTGGCATGAAGTAAGTGTAGGGCTGGGCATGCCTGATAAAATAGATAAAGCAGATACATACAGAAGCAGAATTTACGGCCTCTAGGACATTGTACCTGTTAAGATAGGAGTGTTGACAGACATCTAAGTACCGAATTTAATGAGGGATTGCACAGTAGGAAATCTAACTTTACTTTGCCACAGCCCCATTACAAGTGACTAATTGCCTTGGAGATCTAGGCTTTTCCAGCTATGCCACCTCAGTATACTCAGCAATAAAAATGGAGTAACTGTATCCTTAAAGTTCCTGGAAGTCTACTGATTAAAAAAAGAGAACTGGAGAAGGTAATGTCTTCAAACATTTGTCTTGGACCTCATCTCATATTTTGAGCAAAGACACAAAGGGGGTATAACTTTGGTCAGTATGACTGGTACAACTTTGGAAAGCACTGCCAATGCCAGGGAATGCTGGAATTCCATTCTGAAGGAAGAGAAAGGCTGTAAGGACTTGCCTAATGGGAATGGAATGAAAAATAATGATATAAAGGGTCTTGTGATTCTGCTTGAGAGCATAGTAATAAGCATTTCTGCTAAAAGATGGGAAATTATCAGTGAGAAATGACTGGGGAGGATAAAGACCACATTAATCAATCAGAGGATCACAGGAGAAGGAGGACTAGCTTTGTTGAAAAAGGCAAAAGCTATCTAGAATTTATCAACAGAAGCATTTGTAACAGAAACACAACAGTATTAATGCCATAAACAAAAGCATAGTGACACTTCATACAATTTTTTTCAACTCTGCCTAAAAAAAAACCCAAAAAACAACCCGGAGTTACTAGGACAAGTGAATCAATAATCTATTTCATGAAATGCAGTGTTCCTCACTTATTTCACCTAGCACATTCAAAACCAAGAGGAGATGTTATTCCTTTGTGTGAGTGCATTAGGAGCAAATAATAAAAATATTTTTTATTTAAGACAAAGAATGACAAGTGGCAGAACACCAATGCAAGTGAGTATTAACTGTCAGTAATAAGTCTAGGCTGGAAATCAGTGGAAGGTTCCAAGCCACAGGACCAGCAAAGTCTGGAATATCTTTGCAGGCAGAGTAGCAAGATGTTTACCTTTTTTTCTTTTTTAAGAAACAGCTAATTTTAGGACAGATCTGACAAATCCATAAAGAGGATTGTGACAGTCACCCACAGTAAGTGGGAACTAAGTTAGATCATCTGAAAGCCCCTTATGTGGTATAAAATGCTAGAGACTATTATTTTATTAATAATAATTGTTAATATATGATAAAATTCTAAAGACAACAGCCCTGTTTCTTCACAATACCAGATACCACAGGGAAAACCCTGTGATGCACTCTCCCTTCTCTGTGTAAACAGAACTTGCCCATTTTCCATTATAATTTTGTTCTGTTAGCTATCAAGAACTAGCCATCACATACTAAGACGACTCGTTTATTCCTAGACTAGCTTAACAGCACTTTGACTACAAAACACGGGTTTCTCTGAGACAGGAAAAGACATGAAGGACTGGGGAAAGGAACGTTATTGATGCTTCAACATATACTTTTCAAAAAGGTTTCTTACATTTGCATCTTCTCCTACAATGTCCCTGGGAATCAGCCAGGTCTGTCTATATATAAACCACATAGCTTACAAGTAACTATCTTCTCCTTCATATAAGGTCCAATAGATCGTAAGAGCTAATTTAAAAACATTACGATTACTTGTTCAAATGTGCAATTAAGAAGAGAAATGAAGATTGAGATTAGCAATGGCAGAAGATCTCTAAACTTTATATTACACAATTAACATTTTAAGTAGAGTGGGTCAAAATAACTAAGCTTTTTACTTGCTTGCAACACTGGAAAGTGAAACAATCATGCTTCAGGTCAAATAATGCTTCATTTATTTTTTATCATTATTTTAATGTTTTCAAGGGTTTGTAAAAGCCTTTTCACGTTTAAAATTGGAAATATTTATAGGGGTTTTCAATGCTGCTGATAATATTACAAACAGATACAGAAGTACATCAGACCTTTACACCTGAAATAGCCATACATGAAATCTTGGTGTGTTGTTAATTAAGCTCTATATGTGTGCAGAGAGAATAAAGATAATTCTGCTGGCAAATCTAAACAGTTCATTTAACCAAACATAGGTCCCTCTGACTATGGAAATAAATGGAAGCTAAAGGCTCAGGGTTACAAATGAACATCTCGCAATGTTCATTAAGAGTACTGCTAAGCAGCAATGTCATATAGAAATGTTCTGATTTACTTAGCAGAAAATGGCTAAATAATGCAAGCCAATTCTGGGGAAATTAATAGAGGTGACAGAGGTGACCTTGTGCTCAAGCTGTCTACCCTGAACACTGCTGCTGGCCCAGCTCCTCTTCCCTGACCACCATTGCAAGGGGAACTACGCAGCAGAGCAAGACCTGGTGCAGAGCAAGACCTGAACTTGATGCCATACCAAAATGAAACCAAAGCCATAAACACCTTGGAATAATTGGGCAAAAATACTGTGTATCCTTCCCTTCTGTTCAGCACTCCTGACAGGGCCTTAGCTGGAGTAGTATGTCCACAAAAGAGCAGGCAATGAGCTTAATGGCAGATATAGAACAACTGAAGATCCAGAGGAGAGGATAACAAGAATAATGAGAGGTTTAGAAAATATGACTTCAAGGGAATACTCCAGGGAAAAAACATGAAAATAACATACAGATTAATATAAATTGGAGATATGAAAATAGGTCTTAATTCTGAAGAGGACTAAAGTAGTATTCTTAAATTATAACAAAAAGGATCTAAGACATTAGGAAATACTAGTGAAGATGGAGAAGCACACAAACAGGCTATCTAGGGCAGCTGTGCAATCTCCATCCATGAAGATTTTTTAACATGTTACATAAAAATGTGAAGAAAAGGGACAGCTCATCCTGCAACAGGTCAGAGACCTGTCCTAAGGTCCCATCCAGGCTTATTTTCCATGAGCCTATTATTGTCTTTTGGCCCTAAGCCATTCTTCTGTCTCAAGTTCTCCTTATTCAGCTACTGACTTCAGCAAACCAGAGACCAAGAAAATATCCATTTCCTTATGCCTATTTCATTACTTCAGAGTTCTGCTAAAGGCAGCTAAGTGGGGAGAAAGAAGAGGCAACACAAATTCCTGAATTCATATCTTGGCATTGAAAAAAAGGAGCCAACTGTCCCAGATATGTTTAAAATTCCTTCTGGCCCATTAAAGAGATACATTTATATATTCTACTATGAATTTAAGCGTAGTTTGGTATTTGTAAAAGCCTTCCTAATCCTCTTCCTCCTGGCAAAAACTCAGTAGCTTGCTTTTGGTACTAGCCCACCAGATCCAATTTGGCAGAATTCCTTTCTATTTCATCTTTTTACCTTGGTTTTCCCATAGCATCTCACAGATCACAAAGTGTTTGGGATTTTGCTGAAGAAGGTTCCCATGACAGAGTTTTACCTCGGGGAACTGGAGTTTGCCAGCTTCCTAGAACCAGGATCTGACAGTCTCCTGAGCAGCGGATGACATTTCTGTTCAGCCAGGTTCACAGATGAAGTATTACACATCATGTCAAGGAGAAACACCAATAGACGGATGGAAAAAAAGGAGTCACAGATTCCAAGAAAATTTAGTCCACTATAATCCATTACTGACAACTAACTCAACAAAAGTTACAGTAGTATAAAACCAGTTTAAGTCAGAATAAAATCAAATTCTTTCCCTCAAAGACAGCAATATATTTGATCATATTTTAAGGCACTTATCTGCATTCTTTATTTGGTAAATATCAATTTTAAGAGTGTTAGATGCCAAGTACCACAAACCATACATACATAAAATGGAATATATAAATTACATTACAAGATATTGAAGGATATCACCATGACATTTTCACTGAAGAAACTGACAGCTCTGTTATTGTCTAGAACTGTGTCTGTTAAGTCCTAGATAACATCCGATTCTTAATTAAAATAACACAAGTATATTCCATTTACATTTTTTATGACTTTCCAAAAATACTTTGGACTTCAGCTAGCAAGGAGATATTGTGGATGAAAAGAAATACAAGCTTGTTTATATGAGTAGTAATGAGAGAGAAGAATCCAAACAGAAAAGAGGAAAGTTTAACCCAAACCTAGCCAGCATGGAGGCACTCTGGAGAAAGGTAAAGAACAAATCCACTTCCCACACCACCACACACACGCTAGAAGGCAACTTTGTTTTTGGAGTGGTACTGTAAAGGTGGTGTTAAGCCTGAGTTTACACCCTTTCTCGTCACATTTCCTTTCGACACAAAGCATTTAAGCCATAATATGCCTTGTGCCAAGCAGTGTTAGGCTGTCAGGCCATTTCTGAGAGGAGGTTTAGGAAATGCCTCTTACTGCTTCTCTGCTATTATTTGCCACTTCTGAGCTGTGCCAGTAGAGAAATTCAAAAGTCCTCCCCCTCTCTCCCATCTCAGAGAGGCAACAGGTACCTCGCTGGGCTGGTTGCAATTGGGCCCCAGGCCCTGCTCCTGGGAAGGGAATAGAAGGAGTGCTCCCACCTCCCCAGAGCATCACCAAACAGACTGGCTCTCTGCACAGCACAGAAGTTAACCCTTTTGAGATATCAAATCCAGCTAGGCTGGCCTTACAACAACAGGCAGAGATAGAACTCAGCCTGAAGCATCACCAGCCATTTGGGCCACTCCTATAAAAGAAGAAACATTACTTTGTTCTAACCATCAAAACTTCTGGTTAAAACTTAGCAGTTGTTGGGAAATGAGAAGGTGATGTCTGAAAAACCAATATATTTTCTTCTTTTATTACAGAAGTAAAAAATAGTAAAGTGTATCTTTTGAACTTTTGTATTACAGAAAGAAAAAAGGGCTCTCAGGCAGAGACCTTGAATGTCAAGTGATTTTTATGGCTATGTAATGGACCCTGAAAAACAGAGGGTTTTAATAGAAGTGTTGGTCACAGTCTAACTACTTCCACGCAAAATTATGACATTGGTGCTTAGCGAGATTTTTAAAGCAACGTATGCAACAATACTAGGCGGCTAATCTGCAGGTTCTTACGACAAAGAAAATTCACTCAGGAACTTTGCATATTCCTAGCATCCATGCCTCCTACTGATCATAAGGTCAACTGAATGTATTGCAAATGAGGCTCTTGTTTGGATTTATTTTAATCACTTCTAAATTGGATACGGTTCTCTCTTCACCTTGCACTTGTGCAGTATTACCTAATCTCCTAAAAATCATGACAAATCACCTGTGAAGGTTAGTCATTAGAGTTCTTTCAGAAATAAGACTAATAACTCATAAACCTTGTCAAAATGAACACACTGGGGGGGTGGTATTTTGAATTGGAAAATAATAACTGCCTTTTAATTACAAGGCATTTTATAAGAAACTTTTTTATGTGAAAGAACAATGCTCTCATATGAATTAATAGCTGAAGTTCTACCACATCGCTCCACGTTCATTTTGTCAACAGAACTACATTTTTCATCAGCCCATACATAACCATAAATGACAGTGAAAAAACCCCTGATTTTCCCAGAGCTCTGGCAAGATCAAAGGACTGTGAAGGTTAGCTTTCATGAATTGTTTCCATGGGTAACTGGTCATACTAGATTTTGCAATAGCAAAATTGGATGTACGGTACCTTGTGGAGATATTAATTTTTAACAACAGTAATGATATTACTACATTCTTCTGTACTGTAAAGAAGCAGCAATTCTGATCTTGCTCATCTTGACATCTAAAACACATCAATACATTGTTCAATGAAATACACACAAAATCAGAACTGACCCAAATTCTTGCAATTAAAGACAGAAAAATATTGTCCGACACTACCGTTTCCAAACCTCAGACCAGATCAGACCTGTAGAACCTGTAAGTTTTGCATCCTGCCCAGAAAGCAGCTCTGCCCTTCCCCACAGCTTGCTCTGGGATTGAATTTGTGTCAAACTCATTCGGAGAGTTCCAGCTTGCTCACACACACAGCCTGAATGGCACTTCGAAGCTGAAACAGGGCAGTCTTGGGAACAAAGCTTTCATTAGTCAGTGGCTGTGCATTCTGCACAAAGTGACACTTCTGTAGAATTTTCAAGTTAAAAACACGCAGATAACATACTAAACAGTGAGAAAATGTACCTTCCAAGTCTCTACTATTATTATTACACTTAATATCCTATCATCCAGCTAAATGTCGTGTTCTAAGGGAGTATTTGTGCCAGTTCTCTAGCACTGGAGTAGATGAGGTTTGAACCCAAGCTGTTAACGATTTGCCCACTCCACACATGACCCTCCAGGTTATTTCTTCAGCAGTTCATCCATACTGAGCTGCTACCAGTTAGTTTTCCTTCAGATTTGTGGCTCAGATGGAAACAAGATACAGAATGTAAAACGGCACATCTCATGTAAGGTAGCGCATTTTATACCATTTCTGTAGCTCTTCTGGTGCTCAAATGGTTTGTTTAGACTTCACTAGACTGAAAGGTCTCCCAAAAATAGAAAAATACAGTGTTTCAGAGAAAAGGTTAAATCACCCTATGTGTTCTGGGTGAGAAAACTACACAAAAACAACTCCATCCATACCTGCTATGAACAAGTACAACAGTAGTAACCAAATAATAATATTTTAGCACCCAAACTATTCTAATTCGAAGCACCAGGAGAAAAGGTCTGATATGCAGGAGATTACATACAGCTTTTGATTAGCACAGCCAGTACTCCTGTCCTATATCCTTGACTAGAAAGACCAAATAAGCATAGTCTTACAGGATATATACATAAGCTTGTAGGGTTTTACAGATACAGATTCAAGCTTAACCCTTCCATAAATCTGAGATTATTCTCCTTCCTAAAAAATATATATACAACTCACAATGATACAGTAATTTGGCATGGCAAAATACAGCCTTCTTTTCTTTGGAAGACAGGAATTCATCTGGAATGTTAATCAACAAAGAAGCGAGTGCTTTCTGAAACTCAAGACCTACAAATCTCCTTGATATGGCCATCCTTTTTCATTATTTCTCTGTTACATGGTCTCAGACCAGATGAGGAAAGATCAGCAGACAACCTGGGGCAGCCAGGGAAACAGACAATAATCTTGTTTTCAGCAGAGGATCAAAACAAGCTTTGAGAAAACTAACTCTGGGTTTTATTTCCTTATAGAAGAAATGCATTTGTTTCCCAGTGTGCTTGAGCAGCAGGAGATCTATGAGCGACCAAAATAATGTGTACCTCAAGCCCCAAAGAGCCGTAATTTATTTTAGTCACAGACCACAAGAAGCTGTCTTCACAAAGCGGCCTCTTCCCACCCTTCCACAGACAGACTACTCACTGCATTTTAAAAACAGACACACAAAACCACATAGAGGATCACATCTAATTAGTATTTGCTGAAGTGCATGTAGCATTCCCTGAGCATTATATGGATTTGAAACAATCTAAGTCTCTAGTTCAGCTGTCTGTTAATGTTAAAAATATTTAAGTTAAGATCTCCTTCCCTTTTTCCCTTTCTCCTGTGTTGATTCTGTAAGATAAGACATGCCAAAGAAATCCACTGTTTAGCTGCAAAGACTAACAGTCAAGGGCAGAGGAGATGGGTAAGAGAATCAAAAATAACTCAAATGCCCTTGCTCACCAAGAAGGAAGCACACATAAAATCAAGCAAAAAGATCGGTAAGTAAGAGTCATCATTGTAACATTCTTAATCCAGAGCCAAGCAGGCTCCACTACAGTTGAAAGTTGTCAATCAGCGTGCTTAAAACTGATGAAGCTGCCTCCTTTTATCACACTACCACATTCAATCCTCTTTTCTAAACACAGTGAAAGAATCTCTCTTCATTCCACTCTGGGCAAATCAGTCTTTTTGCACTGAGACAACAGCCTGCAGAAGAAAGATTATGTTCTCATCGGTACCATGAACAGCCATGTCTGACTCTACTAACAACCTCCTTTCAGTAAAAAGAACCATTTCAAACAACAACAGCCACAAAATTCACAATTTTCAGTCACATGTTCACCACACTCTCACACAGAAGCTGACTGCGATCAGATTTATGAGCTGCTCCATTTCCAGATATGCCCTGCAAAATCTAACAAAAAATTTGCAGTAGGAAGAAACAGAGATAGAAGTTAAGACACCTTCGTTGACAAAGCAAATTGCACAGTCTCTTTTCAATTATGGGACCATTTTTCATCTTACACTCACAGAGGAAAGAAGGAGGAGGAAAAGAAGAATGAACAATTATAGTTTATAGCTCATATCAAAGAGTTTTGTATAATCCATGCTTAAGCATTGTTTTTCTTTCAATCCATGAAAAAAAAAAAAAAATTAATAAAGCAGCAAAATGTATGAAGTTGAGTGAATTTAATTGAAAGCCAGGAAATGTGTGGGGTATGACAGTTCATCATTTCGCATTGCTTTTGTAGCAGACAAATGATGATTTCAGAGGCGTAGCTGCCATAGTACTCATGGAGGTGAACAATCTGGTTTCAAAGAACTGAAACCACAAGAACAGATTCAAACAGTTCTTGCTCAGACTTCCAGCAGTCAAACCACTGATACATCTCCTATACTTTCTTCTTCAAGGCATCCTGTTGTAAGTTAAGAACAGATACTAACATCTATCTTTCGCACAATAACACAGGGTTTAGAAAGCAATGCACGTCGTTGGAGAAATATGTCCCACAGTTTCAATTTCAAGAAAACACTCTAGCACTCTCACTGGTATTCTGTATGAGTATGCTTCTCTGTTTTTATCTCCATTATATCTTTCTTACACACACAAAACCCAGACCAGATAATAATGGGTCTCAGCAAATGTAACGGGTGACAATTAACATGTCTGAATTTGACTGCCCTTAACACAGTATTACTCACGTACCTGTTATATCAGACTAATTTGTCAACCAGTGAAGATGCTTCCCTACCGGTATGGTACAAATGAGATCACAAGATCATCACAAGAGTTTTCTTTTAGAGAGACGTCAAAAACCTGTACATTTATAATCTGACAGCTTGCTCCACCCTCTGTCTGCGTACTGGCAATTTAAAATTCCTCCCCTTTTGAACAGAGGCATATATTCAAGCCTGGCTTCAGACAGGTCACATAGAGCAGTGTACGGGCAAGCCGCAGTCAGCCTTTGTCCCCAGTGGACAAAAACAACCAGTACAAAATGTGGCATGAAAGACTGTCAAGGAAGTCTGATGGCTCAAATAACAAGAAACGTGTTCAGGATGTCTACCTACCACTTGTGTGCATTATACTGAGTCCTAACTATTTCTACGGGTACTCTGCTGTCAGAAACTTCAGATCTACTCAAATGGGTAAAACAAAAGTCTCCAGAATACTGAAGAATCAAGGAAATAAATCTAGTCAACTGTCCACATTCTCTGAAATAGATGTAAAACAAAATGGTTTTTTCCTCTCATAAAAAATTTGGGGTCGCAAGACTACATTGTTTTCTGTGCATTCTTTTCAGAAGTCTTGAAAGTCAATTATAGAATATAATCTAATATTAGAGACAATATATAGCATTTGAAAGCATGACTTAATACTAATATATGTCAAGAGCAAATTACATTGAGTAAGAAAGTCTGCCAAAACAACTTGAAGTTAATGAAAAGGCGATCAAAGGAAATACACATCTTTAAATTTTCAAACCTTGAACACTCATTGCAGATATATCTTCAGCAACATATTCCTCTCTTGGTTTCAGTGCAAACAAGTAATATGGGTAGTGTAATACAAGGGCCTACAAAGTCACACAAAGATATACGCACACAAAATTAGTGGCTTTTTGTTGTGATATGATTTTCTATGACATTAAATTCTTGCCAGCTTCATTATTTATATATTTCTGATGTAAGCAGATTTCAGTAATGAAGACACCAAAAATGAAGGCAAGTTGTAGGCTAGTACTATATCTCTCAGAGTGAGGGACCTATGAGAATCATATTCAATAACATAAATTGCATTACAGTGTAAACAAAATTTAACCCAGGTGAAATGAATAAAGCAGAAAATGATTGCATTAAATGAAGATGACAGGGCGGAAATGTTTTCTATAAAGATATAGCTCTATAATATATTCATAGCCAGCAGCATTAGGACAGTTCCACACCAGTGGACAATTTCTCATTTTTAAACCTCTTTGCTAAAACAAATAGTTACATCTACTCATTGATTTTTAGAGAAAAGACTCTCGCTTTAAATATTAATAAGCTGGGGTTTGTACTGAATTATAAAATAACAGTAAGAAGTCCAATATATGGGTTGTTTGTGCTTTTTAAAATCCAAAATATTTTCACAGTATTATTCACTTGATAATTCTTAACACGGTTACAATACATGTTTACAATCTGAAGCCAAATTTGCAGTACATCATTTTAGAAATCCTCACATCTAAATGCTGTAATACTCTCAGTATCACTGCTCGGAGCAAACGAACAATGAAATCAAAAGCTTGATCTATGAAGCACCACAAGGATAGAATTATCTGTGCTACATTATCTACTCACATGACCACGTAATCCGTCTAACCAAAGAGGAAAAATTAAAAAAAAAAAAAATAAAAAAAAAATCACAATTCAAGAGCATCTTAATTCTTTTCACCACTCAGTTACTACTCTTCAAGCACTGCAGACACCCTCCTCATCTCCAAAGAAAAGGAATTCACAGTCCTTTCTAATGTGAGCCTACTCAACATGCATATTTAGCCATTCATACAATCATCTAAAAGGATTTTTATATTCTCATTATCCACATCTAGGTAAAATAATAAATCATGGAAAAAAGGTTAAACAGATAACTAGAAAGTGTTTTACCATATCAGCACATAGTTTTCTTGTGGATAAGAAACTTTATGGCTATGGAGGTGCTATTAGAGAAACAACATCTTGGGAAAATGCCACAGGTCTTTGGAAAAATCATTATTACCAATGTTGCAACTAATGGTGCTGCCTCTGACACCAATGCACACAGAATGACCAGATGAAAAATACTATGAGTTCTCTTTTCCTCACTTATTTTGACTTGATGGTGCAGCCCTTATGTCCTTTGTCAGCCATCCTCTCCCACCTAAGCCACTCTAAATGTATATATGTGCACAAAGCTATACCGCAGATTAAACCCAGAGCTAGAATAATGAAAACACTGTTTCATTCCACTTCTTCACTACTGTGTAGGAATCCCTCCCCATAAAGGATACTCAGACTAACCTGCATAATTCTACAGATCTAGGATATGTTGTTTCAAGCACAGGTATGCATTATTAGAAAACACAAGAAAAATACATCAGAAGTGGTTAACTATGCAGTATTTTGTTTGTACTGATCTCCATAGAGCAAACGTATACAAAAAACACAAATTATGGTTTAGACACAGAAATCCTTGTTTTCTGAAAATAAGCAATGACCTACACCCCACAGTATACATATAATCCTACGTTAGTCTTGAAAGCATATTTTAGCAGTATTTATATTTACACCGAATTTAGATTAGATTATCTCACTTTCAAATTAGTTTCTGGAAGTAACAGAATGCTCACAACACTGGGTATTTTTGAGAGGGAAGTAGAAGAAAAATAAATGAGAATTCACGAATACTGTGATTATCTGCCAACATTTACAAGCGATTTTTGCACTCCTTTCTCAGGAGTTCTTAAAAGACACATCACTCCAGTCAACTACAAGCTGTATTATACATACATTACATATACACAAAATATATAGGTGCAACTTAAAGGAGTTGCTTGTGATTTTCTTTCAGAAAGTAGGAGGAACCATATACAGCCAAGTCAGCCCTTAATAACACAGCAATCAAATCATCTTTCCAGTATAAACTTGTCTTTTAAGGAGGCTTTCCCTTGGCTTTTAAAAACCCAAAGAAACAGAAAATCTTCTGGCTGTCTTAAGACAGCTGGGTCCTTGGAGATAACCTCACCAAATTCTCAGGATCTTTACTCATGGAAGGGAACCCAAGGCTTGTGATGACTTCACACCAGGTCTCTGTTCATCCCTCGCTTTACAATGTGTGTCCCTGGTGTCTTAGGTGAACAGCTGCAGGGATTTCATAAAATAGCTGATTATTAGGATTGATAAACAACTATAATCTCGATCCTTTTTATATGACAAATTTATTAACAGTTGTTTCCAAAAAGGAAATAATCTCTATGTCGATAAATTGCCATGGTTCCTCATATTAGAGCTATTTTATATGGAACAGCAAAGAAGATGCTGTTTTAAATTAACAACATGACGATCGAGTTACATTGTTATGGCTGACCTCCTCAAAATTGGAATCCACTGCCAAAGTCTGCTTGAAATATATAACTTGTCAATATAATTTTTCTTGTTTATAGTTCCTAAATGGGATTATAAACAGACTATATAGCCATATGTGATGCAATGCACTTTATAAAATATGTTCTACACTAACTCCTCAATCAACTTTCAGGAATGTCAAGGGTTGGTTCCCTGCCCCTCTTCTTCTATCTTCCTTTTATGCTGTAAAAATAAACTAATAACACTGCAAACATATTTAAAGACTGTATGCTTTTCTACATAATCTAGAGAAAAGATGCCCTGTGCTAAGTAAGTTTCTGCTGCCTTACTTGTGGCAGCATTCCCAAACAGTGCAAATATCCACATAACGTGCCAATATATACGATATACACAAGACAGAAAGACTGGAATTAGACCCTCCATTCTTAGGTTTTGCTTCTGTGCTTACATTCCTCAACAAGCATAACTTATTTGCTGCGTGCATGTGATCCGATATGTCAGAACGCCAACATTACAGGGCATTCATTCTGTCTTTACATCTCCACCTTAAACACTTTACAACACTGTACACTAACACAAGTTTTTTTCTTGTAAAGGTTAAAATTCATCCAGCCAAAATCTTCAGAGCCATGAAAAAATGTATTCAGTGCCTCCTAGTTCCAGTCAATGCTTATTCATTCACTAGAATAATTTGAACTTTGAGGATCAAACAATAGCTTCATCCTGAGTCCAGAAATTTAGAATCATCTACTGACCTGGGAAGGAGCCAAGTATACTTCTTAAGTGTTATACAAATTGTTTAAAAAAAAAAGACAAACCACAACCTTCCAATATGCCCCAATATTTATAAAGCTTGATGTTTATAATGTCAGATAAATGACTCACATATTCTGAATGATATGTTACTTTCAAAATGTTGTTATGAATACATATTATCATTTCATGTTCCTTCTATTAATTATGCTTTTTGGATTAATTTATCCTTGGCTAGCATTTTCAGCCACCTGCTCTTACACCGAGCTGTACTTTACACCATGACTAGACTACTCTATGACTACGCATAGTGTAAGACAACTGAGTGGGATAAAGATTGACAAAGCCTTTTAGACTCTGTCAGATAAATTAACTTTTTATAAAACCCTTTTTCACCAAATTTAATAGGTCAAGATTCTCAGTGTGTTTCAATACAACTGACAGTATAAACAAAAAAGGTTATGGAAACCAGAAAGCCTGTAAAGCTTTATCTGTTCACAAAGTGCTTTGGTTTTTACATTATGGTTCAGATATGGTCAGCCCTTCAGCTTAGGTATTGTGCTTGATTTATATTCAAAAGTGATATATTCTAATAGGGAAAAGAAAAAAAAATATTACAGAGTTACTTCCTAGTTTGGCTGGGCCCTTTTCTTCACATCTCAAAAATACTATCTTTCCTTCAGTGGAAAACTGAAATTTCTTATTGCTCATATAGGCAGTTTATGGAATTTGTCATTTTTAGCTTTGACTGACGCAAAATTCTTCCCTTAACCTTTTCCTGATTTTATCTCTCAATTTGGCTTAGAAAAATTGTCTATGCCCTTTAAGTCTGGCACTTCATATGCAGTAACGTAAAGAAGAATGAAACATGAAATCTAGAAATGTGAATATACTACATGTAAGTTTCTTCAGCTAGATAGAATTTAGCATTCATTTAAAATGTCATTAAACGCAATGAAGAGAAGCGTCTTCCACTTTTCCACAATATTCAACAGAGTAGCAATGTCAACTGTATTGCATTTCCCATTTTGGATGTTCCTTCTCCCTGGAAGAATTTCCTCCAAAGGAGCTATTACAATTTATTTTTACAGTGAATCAGTTCACTGTTTAAACTACTCAGCAAATAGATTAATAAGTGACCAATTTCCTTTTGCTGATTGTAGCAAGATCATACAATAATGGATTTAACACCCCAGTTAATTTATTTAACACTCAGTAAGGAAACTGTTACCTGTATTAGGACAACCTGCAACTTTAGCAGAGAGAGATGTCTTTTTGGAGTGAAAGGACAAGTTAGTAGTGGACTAGCTCCTTCTTGTGTAATTTTGTATTTAATTCTTTTACCTTTTTAAACTATATATCATGAGGGGATCTGAAAGAGTCCCCCCACAGTCAAACCAGTGAGTCAAACATCAGGTATCAGAGAATTCTGGTCATTATTGATCAGATTTTGTATCCTCAGCAACCTACCACCATCCATCTACACATGCAGCTTTCTTTCATCTTAGTCAATAATGAATACACCTAATAAAGCCTGCTGAGAAAAGATGGGGGAGGGGAGATAGAAAAAGAACGAAATCAAAGCTCTCTTCAAAAAGAAACATATGGTTCAGTCATCTCAAAAGGGCGGCCTTAGGAATAGCAAGGCATTATCAAACTGTATCTGACTCCCTAGCCTATAAATGATTAATGGCACTGCTGAGGGATTTATTATAGCTATCAGCACACACATCTCACAAACTGCATCAGCTGTGAACTCTATAAAAGTTGGACAAGAAACAAGATTTCAGATGAGAAAATGGAAGAAAATTTATGAGGTATGAATTAAATATCTACTTTCTCCATGCAGTTAACAGAAAGAACTGAAAAATTCTGTGTTGGACATTCCAAGGGTGAGAAACAAAACAATTGAAGGTGGGGGACAGAACGATAGGCTTTAGCCCTTGTGGTATGGATAAGGGGGTTTTTCTCCCAGTTTTGATTCATTTTGGACAGACTGATAGGCTTTCCAGAGCTAGGGCTGTCACAAGAGGTGGACTGGATAGCTGCTGTAGAAATGGACAGAATAAGTATTTGGCACAAAAAAAGAAACTGTCCTGTCACATTATTAAACTTACTTTCCGCAGCAGCTCACACAGCTCATGGGACATTCTTTACTCAGTCTATGGTAAAGGGAACAAAACAAGCAAACAAAACAAAAACAGAGAAACCACTCAGTTTCTTTCTAGGAAACGTCATCACAAAGAATTGCCAGAGAAAATTTTTTCCTTACATAACCATTACCGATAGCTAAACGTCTCTCCCATACTGTAGTACCACCTGTGCTCCAAAGCATCAAGTGGAAACCTAGGAGATCTTCATAAAACATCTCACTGGAATTCAGTCTCCATAAGTGGTCACGTAAACAAGAAAAATACACGTACTGACCATACCTTCTGACTGATCAACAGCAGGCCAGTTTCAATGTTTTGGTAGCACTCAAGAGAAGACGCAGCCTTCTCCTCATGGCTACACAAAGCTATTTCACTTCTGAGCCTGAAAATTTTCATTGGTTTTCAAGGTCAGTGGCTCAACTGCAAAAGGAAGAACAGACCCATCTTGACTACTTATTAAAATACTATGATGGAAATGAGAACAATCCATTTAATTTCTCTTAAACTGAGAAGTACCTACAGCCCAAGTTGGCAATAAACCAGTAGACTATAATAAAGAATCTGGGTGGTTGCAGTACACGTGAGGGTGATGCATGGGTTCCTAATCAGAGTTTGAGTGCCCCTCTGCTTTTCTCAGGTCAAAGACCCCCACTGCCTACCAGCTTACAGTAAGAAGATGCGGTAGGTGTGCAAGAACCTTTAACGGGCCCTGGTGAGCTGTGCCATCCAGATCAGAGATATCGCTACTTGCAATACAGTGCAATGAGAAGGACAGGGGATGAGCTGAGCTCAGCCTCACACACCTACATGCTTGTACTCCAGCTAAGAATCATTCACATTTAAAACCATGTAATTACCATCAAAAGCTGTACAGATCTGTAACCTATCACAGAAATGTAGCCATCTATGAAGTTAAGGCATGGGTGCCACTCCATGCTAGCCAGACAGCTATTTCAAATGAGTAATTTCTCTGACTGACATTGCTAAAGAAGGCAGAATGTAATTACCTGAGCTGAAATAGGATACAGGTTCAACTGGATCTTTAATGACCAGAAGTGTTTAGGGCTTTCATTTCACGTCTCATTCAAAAGATAAATGAGTACCATTCCAAAGATTAGATTGCCAGCATACAGAGAATGTCTCTTCAGAAAAAAATCAAATACGAAAGGGGATTTCACTCTTTCACATAAAAACTCCACCATTTATGTTTGTCTCCAAAATGACTGATCTACTTAGTAGATATTACATGTTGAAAGAAATAATTCAGATGTTACACAGCTTAAATAGTAGAAAACTCCAGCTATTGAACTGAGTTGTTAAATCAGAGGTTCTCTTTTTAAAAGCAAAAAAATGATTGATGTATTTAGTAAGAACTCTATTTCTGCAAATGTGAAGGACTGAACAGATTTTTATCATAACATTATAAAAAGTTTGAAAATAACTTTGACACCGAGTTCCTTGAGGTCGAGTATGACTGTTATTTTATACTTACTTCAATCATAAGGGAACTAGCAAAGAAAACATCCAACCAGAACAATCCAAGCTACTTCTATGCTTCATATATACCTTATAATAAGCACAGTATTATTTTAACGTCTTGCATATTCCTTCTCTGGGAACTACAGGCATGAACAAAAGCAACAGGAATCTGCACAGTAAGTTAGTGAGCTCTGAATCTAGAACAGGCTTTAATTCCACACATTCTAGGACATAGATTCATAGGCCTTTTTCACACCCAACAGGTATTACTCTATTGATTTTTCTGGTAGTTCACCACGAATGATATGCTGGATTATCCAGAAAATAGTCTGCTGTGAAGGGGAGTCTTTGGGTACCTCCTGTACTTTCTGCAGCAGAACTGGCACATCACTATCAAACAGACTACGGACAACAAAAATGTTTCGACTGATACAGAAAAAGCCTTGGAAGGGGAAAAAGTTTGTAAGGTTCCATATCACCTAAATTTCCTATTTGATTTCTTCTCTGTACATACACAGGAGTACAATCCTAAAGCAAAACTTGTTTTCTTGAGTCCACACATTGATTTTGCAAAGAGCCACCTCCTTCTGTTTTAGGCTTTCCTTCACTGTAGTGTAGAACAACCACCCAGTTCTGCAGTCTTCCTGGAGCAGACTGCTGAAAAACCATGGCTGTTACTCTTACAAAAACAGATACTCAAAAGGACTGAATTAAACACAATTGTAGATGTTACAGAGGCTATCTCTGTTAATAAAGAAAGGACACTCCCTTCAACAAGGGTTTAACTCACATTTTCACCCCGACTCCTAAAGCAAAATAATTGGATTAGTTATCCTCATTGTACATAAACTGCAATCTACTTAAGTCATATAAGAAGGTGGGTTATGCCATTTTATTCGCCTTCCAAGGATTTCGTATAAATGGGGACATGATCTCTTCCTCTGAATCTTAGCCCAATGAAAGCAAGTGGAGGAGGCTATTGCTTTTGTGGTGATGAATTCCTATCGGAATGGGAAAAGATCTTGTTGGTTACACTAACATTTTCTTCCTGTTGCATCACTTCCATCAGCTTAGTATTCTTCTCATACCATATTTTTTCAGGGGAAAGAAATCTTCAATTAACAAAAAATAGAGGAAAACTGACTTTTTGTCAGAATTAAATACACAATAACCTCTATGACACCAGAATGTTGTTCTGTTTCATTCCTTTCATTTGTCACATTGTTTCTCAAAAGAAATTGTTTTCTGATGCTGGTTATGATGACTGAGGCACATTTTCTCTCACTACACCTTGATTAACTTCTAGGAGATCACTGCTGAAGTATGTTAGCATTCACTGTATTAATCTGCAGTAGAAACATGGCTCTGTATAGTTCTCAGAGTTGTACAAATTTTCTGAAGAGACTGAACTCTCTACCTAGTTTAAATAAGATCTTACTCCTGGATTATCTAGTTAGATTTGTACCACAGATCAATGAGTTAAAACTGGCATCGTTATCATTGGTAACTTCAACTAACACAGCTTGTTCCACATAAAAAACCCGCTCTAAACACTCTTTTATTTCACTAGAGCCATTTATTTTTCATTTCACCTAATTCAACTCCACCTGATCCAAAGGCTTCCACTCAGGTGTAGTTTCCACAAAGCCAAGAGGATTTCTGTCTTAAAAAATGTGTACCTCTCTGCAGCTGCTCTGTACATCTTGAGTTATATTTCTAGGTTATCAGCAAGTTTAAATATTCATGGTTGATTCTCCAGTCAGAGCAGGCTATTAATAAGAAAAAGGTGGCAAAGAGCTTATTAAAGTCAGTAATGTCCCCTAAATACTGCCTGTAGTTGGACAGACTGAGGTAGTTTTTATTTAATATTTAGTTAGTCTACTACCTATTCTGGTATTTCTCCTTAGAATTATTCTGTTTTTCACTGACGTAGGCATCTGCCTGGAAGAACCAAAAAAAGAGGGTCAGAATATCCTGACAAACTAGGTTATAAAATTAGCATTACTGTACTGCACTCAAAGCAGACTTGGGTTTTTTTTTTTTAATTAACCATATTACAATGAGATGTGGTTTGTACTTAATTCATCACAAAGTAGATATTTTAAAGCAACTATCTTTTCTGTATAGCTCACAAGGAATGCTTCATATATGGAAACTTCTTAGTTGCAAAATGGAACTTTTATTAATACATGAGTATATGTTTGCTCAAATATAAATATTTGCTCACATTTTCTTTGTAGTTCTCTGTTTTCTTTAATATATTCAATGATTATTCTGTCACTTAAAACAAATTTAAACCCCGTGGCCTGGGTCCTCAGAATCCAAGAGGAAACTGAAGCAGATACGGCTGCACAGAAGGTGTGAGAGATGTTCCTGGTCATAAACTGGATGAATGCTAAGTCAGGGACTGAGCACTTCAAGAAGGGGCCAAAGCAACATGTCCTCCAGCTGGGAACAAATTCCAACGCCTCAGTTTGATCAAGGCTTTTGTAAAACATTCAGCTATGTCAGCTGTGGGCTGTAGGAAGTTGAGGGGGAATACGGGGCTTTTATATTTAGAGCTTCAGAGTTTGCTGCTGCCTAGTTTACCTGTCTTTCTAAACATGATGTTCTTTCTGTAGTACATAATTAGAACTCATGGGTGAATAAACATCTAACACTGTGTAGCAGCAGCCGAAACAAAGAAAACAGGAACAAACAAACCTCCCTTTTCCCCAGTGATTTCCACGTGCTAAGTAGAGGGCAAAGAGAGGCCCTAACATTTTTGACTTGTTTAACTAGAATAGCCTATACTCCTCCCAGCATGTTCTTCTCCCACCTAGGAAAGACAGGCATCTCCTTTTTTTCTGTGAATCCTGCCTTCACCCCCAGGCACAAGACAAAACCAAACCATACAATCATCCCTCTATTCGCACAGTTACATTCAACCTGGGAAAATGCACCGTAGACTTTTGATGTGCATCTCTTTACCACCAAAATACAAGTTCTCCTTCATAAAGGTATGCCACTGAGTGACAGCACCCAAGTAGTGTAAGGTGTAACGCCAGGAGCGCTGTCTTTGCCGAGAGGCTTCCTGAGGAGCAGGGCACGCAGCAAGCCCAGCCCCAGGGAAACAAAAGGACTCACTTTACCTCCCCCTTCACGTTGCACTGGAAGTTACTTCAAGCCGGACAACACTGGTTGGCCCCACTGGTTGCTACAAGCAGCTAGTGACATGGGAATGGGGACACATGGGGGCTCACAGAACATGTTCAGGAGAAGGATGTTCGCAAAAATGCTCCAACTGGTACATGTAAGCATTCAGCTGAACAGTGCTCTTATGCTCCTTCATTTTCCTAAACTTCACAGAGTTTATGCAGCCTTGTTCTGTGAAGGCCCTTTTGAAAATTCAGCTCAACTGTGGCAGAGGGTGTCTCTCATGTAGAACTTGACTGACTCAGTCATCAAATTCTGCTGCACTACAGAGCCATTTTGCTTTAAAATGGTTCTATGAAAGCCATGTTTGTTAGTCCTCATGACATCAAAAACTCAGTTTTTAAAATATATTCAGTCAGTTCACCCCACACTACTACAAGCACCACTCATCTCTAATTTCAAGACAATTGTTAACAGCTTTTTAAGAGATTGAACACAGGTTACTATCCAACACTTTGGCAGGGTACCTGAATCTAAAGGAGATAGCCTAATTTTGTTTGGAGTTTCTCCTTCTGTTAATTGCTTCATCATCACTGCAGGTCTAGGTGAGCCATCAATCTCCTGGGTCTTGCTCTTTTCTTTCCCTTTCAAAGCACTTGCTGTCATTTTATTTTTAGATTTTTTCATTGTCTACTTTTCAGCAAGACATAGTGAAGGAGTCAAACCTATTGCACCATAAGAAAAGGAAGATTCAAAGCCACTGACTTCATGAAATCACATCCACTCATTTTTTTCAAATATTACATGTATTTTCAGTTCACTACTAGGGTAACAAAGGAATAATAAAATATAGTACCTATTTTTGTAAGCTCTATAGTAAATTCTATAGTGGGCATTCACAAGATAGTAATCCAAGAACATCCAGAACAGGAACTGGAACACAAAGAAAAACAGCATGCAAAGACACTATCTAAAGGTATTTTTCTTAATATTTAAGGCAAGAGAAGAAAGATTTTACCGTCTGGGCTTGGATATTATGTGCACTATAAAGCTTGATCAACAGAAATTACATCTTGATTACATTGTTTTGCATGAATCCAAACACAAATTAGATGTCAACTAGCTAAATCATGCCTTTCTTTTGTCTAAATAAAACCATGTCCCGAAATAATACCTGACACGTCCAGCTGACATATAGACACCCTCCCCGGGGGAGGACTCCTCACACTCTTGCCCTGCTCCAGCGTGTGGTCCCTCCCACAGGACACAGTCCTCCATGAACTTCTCCCATGTGAGTCCTTCCCACGGGCTGCAGTTCTTCACAAACTGCTCCAGCGTGGGTCCCCCGTGGGGTCACCAGTCCTGCCAGCAAACCTGCTCCAGCCTGGGCTCCTTTCCCCATAGGGCCATGGGTCCTGCCAGGAGCCTGCTCCAGCACAGGCTTCCCATGGGGTCACTGCTTCCCTTGAGCATCCCCCCTTCTCCGGCGGTGGGGTCCCTCACAGGATGCAGGTGGGTCTCTGCTCCCCCGTGGGCCTCCCTGCGTGCAGGGCATAGCTGCCTCACCAGGGGCTGCACCAGGGGCTGCAGGGGAATCTCTGCTCCAGCACCTGGAGCACCTCCTCCCCTCCTTCCTCACTGACCTTGGACTCTGCAGAGTTGTTGTTCTCTCACGTTCTCACTCCTCTCTGGATGCAATTACTCTTGGGCCCTTTTCCCCCCATTCTTAAATATGTTATCACAGGGGGCTGATGGGCTTGGCCTTGGCCAGTGGTGGGTCCATCTTGGAGCCAGTTGACATTGGCTCTGTCAGACACAGGGGAAGCTTCTAGTAGCTTCTCCCAGAAGCCACCCCTGTAGCCCCCCCACTACCAAAACACTGGCCACGCAAACCCAATACATATGACCACAAGTCATAAAATAATAAAACATCAGAATATTAGAACCATTTGTTACCTGGAATGTCAAGGTATGATCTCAGCTAACATAAAGGGTTAATATAGCAGATATTCCGTCCATTACAAACAAGCAAAAATACATAGACCTGAACATAACAAACTATATAGCAACATAAAAAAGTCCTTTGGAAAAAAAAAAAAAACCCACCCACAAAAAACCCACACACCAAATCCAGTGTGTCTGCTTAGGGTTTTTACTGCCTTTTACAGTATATGAGGCAGTGTAAGCACTACAAAAACAAGTCCAGTCTCCTCATGCTATGGTCAGCTCGGAGGATGAATGGTGTTCTTGGTCTGGAAGATTTCACTTTTCTTTGGCTTGGCAGTGGGAGATAGAACAACTTTTTTCTTCCACTGAGTTACTTGTTGATTTGCAGACAGATGTCTCCTTGATCCTCAGAGACGGTCTTAATCAGATTTTTCTAGTAGATATTCTTTGATCTATTCCCTGATATCTTTATAAATGACAGCTTTGTTTCTTCTATCATATTAAGATATCACCCCTTGCCATTTTGCGATAAGCACCACTGGGACAAATGCTGTAAACAGCTTGGCAGCAAATGGAGCGGGGTAACCTCAGCCACCTGGAGCATCTGCCTTCTCTGGATCTGTCACACCCTCAGGAGTGTCATATCAACCACAACCACTGTTTTCTGTAATAACCTCAGCATTATTCACTTCACCCCTCCTATTTTGCACTATACTAGCTTTGCCTCACCTTGAAATGAGAGGCTTTAGAAAGAATCTCATGCAAAGCCTTGCGCCCACAGCTGCACAGCTGGTTTGTTTCCCAAAATAAACCTTGCTTCATATTTTACAAAAGATCTTAGATAGAGAAAGGTAGGGAGTTTTGACATTTACCTTAGCATACTCAGTGAAAAATCTGTTTCTCTGCTTTGCTTTGGTTTTTGTTTGCTTACTTTTTTAAACCAGGTTCCTCAACTGAAATGTCTTTGATATCTACACACCTAAAGATTGATCCAGCTCAGGAATCAAAGAAATAGCACACGGAATAAAATTCTCACATTTTTTTCTATCTCTAGGGTCCAAAGGAACACAGACTGTAGCAAGTCTTACCCAAAGGACTGCAGAAGACTACATATTCCAGAGGAAGCAATTTAAGAGATGAGTACACTAAGTACGCAGCTTCCTAGACAACTCGAGATACTGTCAACTATTATGAAACAAATCAGCTAAAGACCTCCTCATTTTCATGACATACACATGACATATCCAACTTCAAGATATAAGCATAGCAACATTTCATTACACACCTGTGAAATCTATGACTGCACCGAAGAATCCATATGTAGCTAATGCAATACTGCAAGCGTTGAATTTTGTTTGTTTTCACTCACAGTATAATTATTGGGATTCAAAGCACATTTCTCAGCCATGGTACATACTGAGAAACGACCTTTCACCCCAGTATCAGACAATCTTTTGTACACACAGTCTAAAACAACACAAAAAAATAAACCCAGTAATTATCATCTCCTGATGCTTCGCTGACATGTCTTACCCTTGCTTCTGACTGTTTACAATCAGCAGGTAATTCTTTGACAGCACTCTCTCATTCTGTGAGAAAACTGTTCTCCAGTGTTTTACAAAAATACACATGTAGCTACCACAAAAATATTTACCTCCCTGAGCTCCAGTCTACACAACATCCTTCTAATCTACCAGAAACGTATTCCCCATCCATTGTGCACCAGCTCAAACAAGGGCTGTCATGAGCCAGAGGAGCAAAGATGTGGTGCAATTGCTTTGAATCCCTTTTGAAGGCAACGCCCCACCACCGCCAAAAGCCCTCCTGCAGCTTTTGGAAAAATATTGTACTTTCCTTGACTTGCCCCTGGTTGGGAACCTACTGCTTCAAACCCTTCCGTTATTTCCTGTTCACTGCCCAAAGTTATAATTTGTACAGACAAATACTGCAACTAACTCCCTTAGCTGAAATTTCTGCCACCACTGGTCACCATCCCAGAGCTGTCTAGAAGTGGGTATGTATTTCTTAGACTCACACATATGACTCTACCACATGCAGGTAGGTGTTCAAGGAATGCCTGCAATTTCTAGGCACTCAATCATCTGTTTATCCCTGCTTTTGATATCGCAGATTGTCCTGCCTATCTCATCTTCACCACTTCATCAGTGGCAGTAGTGTCTAATGTTCCACAAAAACAGAATAATGGCAAACCCTGTCTACAAAACCATCATTATAACTCCACTGACTTGTGGCTCATCCACAAAGACAGAAAAGCAGCTGAAGGAAGGAAGGTGGTGGGGTTTTTTTTTTTTTTTTTAATGTTGCAAAAATATGAGATGGAGAAAACATCACTGGATGGAAAATTAGGGCATCTGAGTCCATGCTGCCAACAACTTTCACAGAGTACTGTGCTTGCATTCCTCTCTGAACATCAAAATGTCTCTCAGAAGCCTTTAATGGGGATCCCTGCCAAGGATGCACCTGGGCTTAAGCCAGCAGTGCTACATCCAGTTAAGGTTGCATATCTCCAGCTCAGCCATCAGGCACGTACATGCTGGAACCATACAGCAATGTCAGCAAAAATTCTAACATAAAAACTTTCCAGCACAGGTATCGCAACTGTGTTAAATATGATCAGAAACGGTAATGATCACAGAGATCATTGATTTCAGCCCTGGCCAACTAAACACAAAGCAAACAAAAAATTGATTAGAAGATAGAATCAGATCCTAAATAGAAAACACCACAAATTCTGTAAGAAGCATCAAGCACATACTTAAAGAAACAGCATTATAAAGAATGGATGGAAGGAGGAATTACTTGACAGTATTTCTGGATATCAATTTGCAGTTCACCTTCAAAAAGAAAAGGCAGACCCACAACTGTTATGATGATTCCTCATTTCAGGCAAAGTTACTGGCAAGAGGTAATTCTTCTTAGCAGCATGTTGAATTATGTATTTGTACTTAAGCCTTAAATGTGTATTTTAATTTCACCTGAGTAAATTACCAGCATAAATCCTACCCTTCTCAAATACCTCTGAATTTTTAATTAACCTAATATCATAATTTCAACCAGGCAGTCAGAAGCGATGAGTAACACATGATTCATATTCAGAAGTAAATGCACCTGCTTTTCAACAACACATCTGATTACTGGTTCATTTTACCCTTTACATGACGTTGAAGCCAATCTGGGTCATACCGTTTTTAGCCAGTGACGAGTTCTTTCAGCTCACAAATAACATATAAAGAATTGATGTGCTGTTGTTCTGAAGGACATTTCTAAATGCATCACGGCAAATAGAATACATTACCAAAGCACATCATTTTACTTCTGCTATGCATCAGTTCACCATGAGCTTCCATCAGACAAGATTTTACCAGGAACATTTAAGCTTTGATTTAAAGTAATGTCCCACCATTTCACCGTCTTCAGTTTACGTCATAATAATTGAGGGAGTGTTACCATATGTTAAATGTAACAAAGTGCTTATTTCTAACATTATAGACAACATGGGAAAACAAACAAACAAACAAACGTGGTTTTTGAATACTTCAGATATCCCCTAAAAACACTGCAGCAAACTGCAGTGAGACTATGAGGAAAGTCTTTACTGAATTGTCTCCTCTTCCTGACAACACTACATCTTCCAGGAGTAAGCAGGTAAGCAAAGGGAAGCCTGCTTCAAAGGTGGATCATCCCCTTTCTCCTCTGTACATTTAGTTTTTCCAGGACATGCACCTTCAGAAGGCTGAAGCTGTCCTCACATAGAACTGATATGCACTTAACCACTGAAATATGCGTATGACATATCTGCTGAAGTTTTCAAACCCTCTAACAGAACTAAAATGTGACAACTTCTCATACACGAAGCCTATTTATTCTCAAACCTGTTTGCACATCAGATTTCTCACAGTCGCCATCATTAGCTTGACTTGTATCATACTGGTAAATCCTATACATCTTCAATGAAAAAAAAATAAACTTCTTTCTGGTTCAAGTTGTATAGATTTTATACACAGAAGCTAGCTCCTTCTGACATCTACCTCTAAATTTCTTGATATAATGAGTATCATGCCTGCCACATTTCCTTTACTGGGTGTGCTAACTCATATTTTAGATCAAAACAATACAAAAGACATGAAAAACATAGGAGTCAACAACAGTTATGTCATCCATTTATCAATTTTAAACCATCACTTCAACAGTTTAAAGACTCTGTGTTCTAGCTATGAAAGTCCCTTTACAGCTATAAGAAAAAAAGATAGTTCCAAGATTCTTGGGTGAAAGAAACGTAGGCAGTTGAGCTGAAAGCTGGCCTAAAGCCACCAGCTCCCCAGGTAGGCAGGGCACCTTTGGGCAATGGAGGTACCATATTTTCACATACATAGAACATATCTCTGGTATCCTGCATCCCTCTGAATAACAGATGCTTTAGAAAGGAATAAGCAAATTATACATGGGAGAGGGTAACTAGCAGGAGGGATTAGCAGCTGGGGAGCTATGGCAGGTGGGGCTCTGAGGCAGGAACTTCTTGTATTATTTCCTCATGCATACTGCCGGTACTTACTGCTGAATGTCAGGAGGCTTTTTTCTATTTAAAACAAATAACCCAAAGGCTACAGGCAAAAAAAATGCAGTACTCAAATTTATTCAAGACGACATGAAGATATTAACATCCTAGTTCATTCTTAAATAATTAGAAACAATGCTGACAACTAGAAACTATGGCGTTTTAGTATACAGTGATTTGCATACATCCATAAAAAGTTTTAGCAGTTTTCAGAAGCTACTCAAAGCATCTGTTGACAACTGGCCTTAAGTTACTTTGTATTATAGTAGAACAGCCATGTATTAAACAGACACTGCTACACACAAATTACTGAACAATCTCTGGGTAACAAGTGGTTCCACTGATTTAACTTAAACAGTTATTGTAACCTCACCCATACTAGCACCATGCAACCTGCATTAACAATCCACCTTATTTCCACCAGTAAAGGCAAGTGCAAAAGGTTTATTAACAAACACGCAATGCAAAATAGTCTGTAATTGGGTTATTTAAGTGAAATACAACCTCAGATAAATACTGACCAAAGCAAAATCTCAAATCTGCTCTATAAAGAGTCTAGTAAGAGTGCTACATGGAATTCTGTAAGATCCTTTCCTTCTCATTGAAGGTAGACAAGGAACCAGATCTTTGTGAAACAGACAGAATGGTGGGCCTACAAAGCTGTCAGAACCAAATCTTGAATCAGAAAAAATCTGGGAAAAGGCAGAATCAAATCAGCACTGGTGAGATATTTGAATAGGCTATGATTCTATAAAAATTGGTGGCTGCAGTGACTTAGAAACAAATAAAATCTTAATAATTCAATAACTTTACATGAAAAGCAAGCATTCAAATTCTGGTCTAATTTGCACAACGGAGTCAGAAAAAGAAGGTGGCAACTTGAGCTTCCACCACAGGAAATACTGGAGTAAATAGCTTTCATTTGCCATCCCCTCTAATTAACTAAAATTGTCCACTGGAAGGAGAAGCAGGTACGTGCCCAATTGTCTAAACTTTCCATGTTTAATTTAAGACTAGCTTTCAGTTAGGAAAAGGCAGCTATGGAACAGTCATATCTTCAACAAAGAGAAAATATCAAGCAGAATGAATGAATGGAAAGTAATTATTTCTTAATTCAGCATATCATATTTCTCATTACCAAAGAGGAAGATGTGTTTCAGTAAAGCTTTACCTTTCTCACAATGAATTCCTGTGAATCCAGAAGGGCAGACACATTTGTTAGGGGCTACACAAGTTCCACCATATCTGCATCCTTCTTCACAAAATGCTGGAAAATAAAAGCAATATGTGGGTACTACTTCATTTTTAAAAAATTCATTATACATTGCAAGACACTAAGAAAAACATCTAAATTCTAAGCAATTACCATAATTCAACATATTAAAATTCAGTCCACCTGCAAACACAAAGAGAAGTAACTCAATCAAACGACATGAGGAAAAATCTCAGATTACACCGTAGGCAAACCACCTCACCAATAAAAGATTAATAACCATCTGGAAGAAGAAAAGAGGGGGAAAAACAATGTACGATTTTAATAGGACTGGTCTTTAAATTATACCCAATATGAATATTACAATTACAACACTTTGGTAACCCACAGAAAACTGTTAACTACTTCGTTTCTCTCTTCTATTAAATTCACTTTACTGAAATGTCTGTAAACACACATTATTTTCCTATTTTTTTTATTTTTAAGTATAAAGTATATTTTGTGGAATTGAGAAATGAAATAGGGTGAGGGTCATGACTCAAAACAGAGGAAAAGGGCTCAACCACAAGATAATGCCTCTACTGAGGTGTGATTCTTGACAGTGCAATACACAAGTACTTTAGAAGTGTATTTGTCCAATAACTAGGATTTGAAACAACTGATGGATCTCATATTTTTTCTTGCAAGCACTCTGTGCTGTTCCATGGTATTCCTCTCACTTATAGCAGGTTTAGCAGGAAATCTACTAACTGTGCAAGAAGTTTGCTTGCAGTTTCATGTTATTTTTTGATCTTTCTTTTTGTTGTGTGTGTACACGTAGCGGAACTGAGGTTTAGAAGAGGAAAGGAAATGGCAAGCATCAGGACATCATTTAATTTGTGCTGTTAACTTGAGTAAGACCTTTGCTAAGACTAAGAGCAGGCCCTACACACACCACGCTCTCCACCATCTCCAAAATATTTACTGAACTTCACAAGTTACTCAGTGGGTTTGGCTGCACTTATGAGGGAAGTTACAATTAATATTTAAACAGCAGCTCTCTGCATCTAAGCTAATAACAGAATTGCGAAGTGTTTCCTGCAAGCTAAAATCACAGATGGAGTGTTGGCAAAGAGATGTTACAAATGCTATGAAAAGGCTTAAAGTGCTAGATATCAGAAGAAATGTTTAAGATTTATTTTCCATTGCACTAAAAAGAAAAATAAAGTGAATAAAGTACTAAGCATTAAAAAGAATCTTTTGCAATTGTTAACCACTTAGAGGCAAAAAAGCACATCATCATATCTCTTGACTGAATTGATAGACAGATCTGCCTTCCTCTAAACATATAATTCATAGCATGCCATATTGTTTTATGGAGGATAACACGGGGAGAAGATTCTGAAGTGGTTTAGAGAAGACGGTAGTAGAACATCATAAGCCCTCCTGTGACTGGTGCAAGGCAGTGATGTGGAGAAAGCATGGTTCTTGCCCAGTAACACTTCCTGCTCATCAATGCACACACTCCATATGGGAATCTTCTGTTTTTATCTATTTTTTAATTTATCTATTTTTAAAACAGTCAATTTCTACTTTATGGGAAAAAGAGAAATATGGTTTAAGAGTAGCATTTTGTGACTTTTTGCATATAAATATTTGTAGAAAAGTCTAACTGCAGAAAGTACTAGTATGAAATACAGCTGGAAAATATATGGAAAACATGATGAGACTCAAAAGATTCCCTCCAGAGCTCTTGAAAGGAATGTTTGCTCATTTCTAATGCCAGCATTCTCAGAGAAGGTGTAAGTTAAATTCTTCATCTACATTTTTCTGGTTTGAAACTGAGAGTAAGCAGAGACTTTTGTGAAGTAGTAATACATTTCTGCATGACAACAAAGGAACTAGAATTTGTGGCAGAGCAGATATAAAGGGCAAAAAATGAAAATACGGGCAAAAAACCAAATATCTGGGGAAAAAAGTCTACCTGGACTTCTGCAAAGCATTTGACATTGTCATGCACAACATCCTTATCGCTAAATTGAAGACATATGGATCTGATGGATGGACCGCTCGGTGGATAAGCAATTGGCTGGATGGTCGCACTCGAAGAGCTGCGGTCAACGGCTCAATGTCCAAGTGGAGAGCAGTGACGAGTGACGTTCCTCAGAGTCGGTGTTGGGACCAGCGCTGTTTAACATCTTTGTTGGTGACACAGACAGTGGGACTGAGTGCACCCTCAGCAAGTTTGCCAACTACACCAAGCTGTGTGGTGCGGTCGACAGGCTGGAGGGAAGGGGTGTGCCATCCAGAGGGACCTGGACAGGCTGGAGAGGTGGGCCCGTGTGAACCTTATGGAGTTCAACAAGGCCAAGTGCAAGGTCCTGCACATGGGCCAGGGCAATCCCAAGCACAAATACAGGCTGGGTGAGGAGAAGATTGAGAGCAGCCCTGCAGAGAAGGACTTGGGGGTACTAGTGGATGGAAAACTGACCGTAAGCCAGCAACGTGTGCTCATAGCCCAGAAAGCCACCCATGTCCTGGGCTGCATCAAGAGAAGTGTGGCCAGCACGTCGAGAGAGGGGATTCTCCCCCTCTACTCCGCTCTCATGAGACCTCCCCCTGCAGTGCTGTGTCCAGCTCTGGGGGCACCAACATCAGAAGGACATAGACCTGCTTGAGCAGGTGCAGAGGAGGACACGAAGATGATTGGGGGGCTAGAGCACCTCCCTTATGAGAACAGGCTGAAAGAGTTGGGGTTGTTCAGCCTGGAGAAGAGAAGGCTCCAGGGAGACCTTAGAGGAGCCTTCCAGGACTTAAAGGGGGCTACAGGAAAGATGGGGAGGGACTCTTAACCACGAAGTGTAGGGATAGGACAAGGGGTGACGGTATTAAACTGAAAGAGGGTAGATTTAGATTAGATGTAAGGAAGAAATTCTTTACTGTGAGGGTGGTGAGACACCGGAACAAGTTGTCCAAAGAAGTTGTGGCTGCCCCCTCCCTGGAAGGGTTCAAGGCCAGGTTGGACGGGGCTTTGAGCAACCTGGGCTAGCGGAAGGTGTCCCTGCCCATGGCAGGGGGGTTGAAATTAGATGGTCTTTAAGGTCTCTTCCAACCCAAACCATTCTATGATTCTATGAATAAAGTGAATAGTTCATCCACAATATATGCCATATAGCACTAAGAAAGAACTACATGAGGCTCTTAAAAGAAGTCATAAATGATATAAAACCAGAAAATAGTTATTGTCTATAACAATCACGTGTGTCCACTGGAAGTTGTTAGAGCTGATAGGGATAGGTAGGTAAGAGGGCTTCAGTTAGAGTTCTTACACACTTTCTTTGCCACCATAACCGATACTACCAACTTACTAATGTGAAATGTCTGCTTCTTACAATAAATCCTATTCCTAGGTCTGCATAGTAAGGTGGTGTTTTCTTCTGTTCTCTTTTAAGATTACAAACAGAGAAAGGCTTATGAGACAGGGCTGGTCATGTAAAAGATTTTCCCATTAGTGCAAAAACTGTTTTATGTCAGTGCAGCAGCCAGGTCTTGACATCTGCAGGCACAGCCAAGCATGCCATTCACATCTCTGAGATAAAGACTGGGATGCCTGCCATTGGTCAAAATTCTATCTTTCTATTCCTTCCTACGTATCTATATCAAGACACACTTCCTATATACGTATCCAAATCTGCTAGCACTTATTTGTCGAGCATTTTGCAATTCCCCTATCCTTTACATGTCACATCTGAGCAACTTAAAAAAAAAAAAAAAAAAAACCAACCTATATCTGTACAGGGACAACCTGAGGAATTGCTGTACTACAGGTTCCTGAGAGAAGGGACTCCCTACTGCCCAGGGCACAAGGAGGAACCCAAGAACTAGCTTGTTATATGGATGCCAGAGGATGAAGCTGAGGAAGAAGTTGGGCAATGTCTGCAGAAGGGAAGAGTTCAACTATCCTTTTCAATTTTTGCAGAAGCTGAAAAGTCCTCTGCAATACAGACTAACTGTGCTTGCCTTTGTTGATCAGGCTTTGGTGGATTTGGGGGAGGTGGTTCATTATATTTTTATGCAAGAAAATAAAACCCCAAGGAAGAGTGCCAGAATTGTCCTGCTGTTCCGCAGATGGTTCTTCTACAAACCCTCTAATTCCTGTATTGCAGGGTTGCAGGAAGTGGGAGCATCAAAACCACAAATCTCAGAACATCGTTACAAAATCAAAATGTTTGTCTAAAGGCTACTTTCCTTAACTACTAGAAAAAGAGCTCATAGTATTATCTGCAGTACTAACAGCACTACTCTGAATTTTAAGAATGCTCAATACCTCTAATAATAGGAACTCAGTTTCAATTGCTAGCAATTTCACCAAATTTCACTTATTTGAACTATTTTCTCTAATAGTTCTGGCTCCGGCTGAAGCCTTTTAGAACATTTTATCAAAATTCATTCATTTCCAACAATGAGATTTTTCCTTTACACCCTTAGCAGAAGAGATTAATTAAAGAAAATCTTTACATCACTTCTGTACCTATGCCTTATGGACAAGAGGACCCAACAGGGAGCAGCTCAATGACTGAATAGTAAATCAGCTGGAGTGCCCATGCATTCATCAAACTACCTGCTTTGGTGCTTATCCTTTGTTATACCTCTGATGGGCTGTAGGATCTAGACTTCCACTGCAGTTTAGACCCTTCAAAATCAAAACTCTATTTGGGGGGATGGGGACCTACCAATACCACAGAACTAGCAGTTATAAACCTTAATTGCAGACTCCCTCCTACTCAAAGAAAGTTAACACATGAAAGGTAAATTGTGGCTGGATCGTATTTTGCTAATGTATTCCCATAAATATATCCTGTCCCTGAAATTATTTGCAGGCTGGCAACCTTGTTAAAAAGGAGAATGATTACTGAATTTGTAATAAAGGTTTTATCAGGAAATTTAAGTGAAGATGCCATTAGAGTAAAAGTCTACGAGGGTAAATCTCCATCATTAAGAGTCTTATTCAGTATTCCATATGTAAAGGAAACAGAATCTATTGATTTCAGGAGGCTTCTGCCAAAGTGAACAAATCTCTGTAATGCTGATTTCTTCCTCCAAAATAAAGGCCTTTATCATATAAAGACCTTTCCTAAATAGACATCATTTCTCTGAAGAGGAGTTTTATTTTTATGCATGTCCTCCTTGATGATGGATCTGTAGCGAACGGAAACACCCAAATTATAAATCTGCTGAATATGTCATTTTTGTGATAATGTTGGAGGGACAGGGGAGTCTCGCTGTGGAGCTCCACAAAGAGCAGCATAAATGTACCCACAAACTTAGAACCATGCTCCTGGACGTGCACAAGCTGCATACCCACTGCCTACACATTTACGGGGTACAGTTTCTTTTCCCCTGCCCAGTTAAATAGAGTTATCTCTCTTCCAATGAAGCTGTTACAGACATCCCCAGGAAGGAAAAGAAGTTAGCAGAGCTAGAGCCTCTTTGATTGTAAGGTGTGGAATCTGTCTGACATTTCTGTAAATTCCTTTTGTTCTATGCACAAGACAGCTAGTGTGAAGGAGGCATGCTAACAGTAGCTTCAAAATATTTTGTACTGTCTGTTACTGAATATTGTAGTCTCTTTTTAGCTCCTCTAGTTACAAGACTCAGGGAAGCTGGACAGTTTGGGTTCTAGCCTCCTTTCTTACAGAGCTGAAAGAACTGCCTTGACTACTTTAATTTTTTGCATGGTAGCACAGTGCAATACTTCACTGTGCTACTAAAGGAAAGCAGGTGCTGCAGCGTGGAACCCTCACATTAAGCAAATACCTCTTACTTCCAAGTGTAATACAGCAATTATAAAATAAAAATACTTACGTTTATAAATATATAAAAATAATTTTATTAAGAGAAAAACACAAGAAAAACAATTATCCTACGAATTTAAAGGAACGTTACTTGATCATGAAGATACAGAAGTCACCTTCCCAAATAAATCAGATATATATAAAATATTATTTCTTGATATACACAAAATGAAATTTTCTATAAAGCTATAATAAAACATTACAGTCTTAATATTACTGTTACATTCATATTTTCTAAAATTTCATATACTTATTTATTAAACACAGCTTTTATTAGGCCAATTTCTTGATGTTGCTCTACTACAGCATAATACTCACTTTTACAGCTATAGATCACCCACAACAATGTCACCATAGAGATATAAAATGACCAACTGTAATGGAACCATAGGTATAGTACACTGTACTCCCTTCTTTTTCCTTTATCCAGTCTGTCCATTACTTTTGAAAAAAAGAAACTCAGTTAAAACGGAAGCACCTCATTTATTTAGGGTTTATCTTCTCCCATTTGAGAATGAGCAAATTCTCAAATTCTGAGAATTTGAACTCAGAAGCAACTGATTAGAATTCTATCAAGTGAATAGTCCCTGTTTCGTCTTCATCTCAACATCACCAGTAACACCAACATTTTAAGAACATCTGTACAATTTGTTTACTAAGCAGCTGACCTCTTCAACTTGACAGCACAAAGAGATGGAACAGGTTGAAAAGCAAGTGCCTTAATAGTGGGTACTTTTGGCTTCTTCCACTGCTTCTCTCCCCCTCATGATTTTCCCTGTTTCTTCTTTAGTCAAGAAAAAAAAATAGTACTGAAAAAAATAGTTCCATTAGTACCAAAAGGAACATCACTCCACAAAAAGATAGAGGGTGCCATAGCTTACATAAAAGAACATAGCAATACCAAAAATGCAAACTCCTGCCCCCCATATCACAGGGAAGAGAAACTCTTAATTAAAGAAAGCACACACAGATTTGTTCAACAGGGTATACTGTATGTGTTCATATGGGCCAAAACCACACCTACTCCTGTATTACGTTAGGTTTACCACAGATAAAGCCAATCACTAGCTTGTTTCCATAAGCAAGGTACTCCACAGCTTCTCAAGACAACTGCTGTGCAGAACAGCCATTAGTCTACTTTGCAGTGGCAACTGCAGTGCAGCTCAAGGTGAGACCCTGTCCTTCAGACAGCATACGTGATAGCAGCTTCTACTGTGTAGTAGCGATATAGTAACCTGCAGGTTTTCTGCATTTTGGCCCAAAGTACTAGGTGCTTGCATTCATCTCAAACTAGCTGGTAGCTGGCCTCATATGCATGCATCAGCTTCAGTGGGTGTTAAGATTCCTATGGCAAAGAGCGTAAATTGTTCTTCATGGCCAAATACAGCACCGTATCCTGCCAATGCCGCCCTGTATTTAAACCTACAGCAGCTTTCTAGAAGACTGGAACTCAAAGGGACTTCAGCCTGACACCTTTACTTGCTCAAAGACTATGTACCAGCACAGGGAGGTAGGGAAAGAAAAGAAGGTGGGCAAATCCATCCCTTACTGGTGCTCACCACAGGCGCTTTGCTCTGTGCAGTGTTCCCTACCCAAAATGCAAACCCCAGCTCCTCCTGGTCACTGCCTCGGCAAGGGCCATCCCCTCTTGACATCATCTTTGTTTGTTGTGTAAATCAGCAGGTGCCTGGGATTGTTACACTGGGCAGCATAAGAGACAAAATCATACTAGCTTCTCTTGCACTTTTGAAAGGCTTTTTTACCGATTTATTTTCAATAGAGTGGTCAGTAAAATGACTATGAAGTCCACTGGTATTTGGCCAGGCTCGAAGACCATATGCACGTCAAGTGAAAAAAGGGACATTTGGGAAAGGCAAGGAAGGGGTCAGGCACAGACTGCCTGGGTAAACAAAAATGTGCAGCTTTGGAAAAGAGATGGGTTAGCGGAACTATACAAGCAATTTGATAATCAATTGATGGAAAGACCGCAATTTCATTAGCTGATTGAATTTACTCAGCCAAGTACGCACAAGGTCGCAGTTGATAACAATCCAACTATGTAAGCCAAATACCAGAATAATCAGATGATACCAGTTGCTGAGGCGGGTTTAGAGGACAGCTGAGAAAGTAAGGAGAAAGCACACAAGCAAAATAAGGGAGCAGCAGAGGTTCTGCTCTTTTTCCCTGTACTCAAGTGTGACGCTATCATCTATAAAAGTACAAAAATCTTCTCGGTTTAGTGAACTTCATCCACTGGATACAGGGTGCGACTTATTTAACACAAAGTCTGCCAAATGCCACTGGAGTCCTTTTACAGCTGACTGGAGTCAGAGAAGGACAAATCTGGCAGGAATGAACTTTGGGCAAAAGAAGTGTCCTGGAAAATTTTCATCCCACATGTTGGAGCAGGAAGGGGAGTGTGGGTCAGTCTGGCAATCAGAATGTGAACACATCTGAGACTGGAAGACAAATCCTTAGCTGGGCAGTTCTTCACCTTTGTGAGTGGCTTCCAACCTAATTTATGCTTCAGATTTTATGCGTGGTATGTATGACAGCTAGTTCAGTTCAGGAATAGCCTATAAATCTCAGGTCTTCTAACAGCTAATTGTAAAGTCATTATTCCCGATTTATATTTCTAGAGATTTTGCACATAAGAGGGACTTTACAAACATAATTAGCATAACGGCTGCCTAGTGTAGTCAAAATTCCTAATCCTGGTAGTACAAAACTCCTACTTAGAGCTAATCCTGAACAAAGATCAATGAACTCAGAATTAAGGTTTGGAGATGGGGTTTTTTCAAAGCACTCAGAAGGCATGAAGGAATTCTTTCAAATATGGGAGGCAATACACAATGAGAGTAAAGAAGGAAAAAGGGAAAACCAGAAAATTATCTGGAATGATTATAAAGAATAACGAATATATCAGGAAGAAATGATGTCAAAGATATTGGATACAGGCATGCGTACGTACGTACTGTGTGTGAGCTTGTATGTGTGCATATATTTGCACAGTATATAGTATTTTTGAAGTAGTGCACTAATACCATAGAGTTTGTCACTAGGCTATTTTAGCTCATGTAGCAGTGAATCTTTTCAAGTACCCAGTGCTCTGTCACACAGCACTTGCAAAATTAAGATTAAGGTGAATTTGGAAGGCTGAGAATATCTCTCAGAAGACACTGAACTCTTGGCAGTGGGCCCTTTCTTTGCTGTTATATGATGTTAAATTCTCTTCGTGCTTGGTGTTTTGCTTGAGTGATATGTAATCAAGTTGTGGCCATTTGTACGCAAGCAGCAGGCCGTTAGACTGGGTGCTTTCAGGGTGGCTCAAGTGCTGTTTGGCTGGAGATGCTGGATTTTTTTGAAAAATGAAACATCAAATCCTTAAAATCAGTACAATGAATTACAGTGACAAATACTAATAATTTCCTTCATACTACCCCAGTAATGGAACTTACTTTTGCATGTGTAAGTTACCCACCTTGATCAATACATTTTCACCTAAAATCTTTTATAAAGAACAAACAAGCTATTCTTCATTAAATGAATTCAGAAAGCATACTGTATTGGTAAAAACTCATATAGGAAACACTTATTGATGTCCATCTTACTTTAAGGCTCTGAGGACAGATATGTGACAATTTTCTAGAATGTATATGAAAAAGATCAACAGAAGCAGAGACAAAAGGAATAAAATAAAATTTGTCCTGTGATAAATTACACTTTTGAAAGCATATCTCACATCCCCAGATGATTCTGTGCTAAATAAATATTCTTGTTGCCATTTTACCACGCTGCTTCCTCAAGGCTAGACTCTTCAATATTGTTAGTGTACCATTTTAAGTTAACTGCAGCTGTCTGTCTAATAACCTAACACTAAGCATGACAAAATAGGGCAGAATACTTTCACAAACCAACTGAACATCATTTTTCAAAATTCAAGTCAACAGTTAAAACTGTAAAACCAAACTGAAATTTACTTTGAGAAATGACATACTATATTATTGGAGTTTTTCTTTCCACCATATCAGTGTGCTTATTATACTCCCTTTTTTTTTTTTAACAAATGGGTAGAGAATAATTTATATTTACAAACATAACACAAATTATGATTTTATATATTTTAATTTAAAGTTCAGTAAAGTTATCAAAACAAATCAGACAGAAGAAAACTTTTACTAAAAACTCCAGAAAGAAAGAGAGGATCATAGAATCATAGAAGGGTTTGGGTTGGAAGTGACCTTAGAGATCATCTAGTTCCAACCCCCCTGCCCTTCCTGGGCAGGGACACCTTCCACTAGATCAGGCTGCTCAGGATGTGAAACTTCTGACCTGCTTCCATTTGGCTGCAGTACAGTTTCTTTAGAAATCAGTTATGCTTAATCAATCTTAATTTAAGGATAAAGAAGCATGTTCCAGAAGCACAATACAAGCATTTTCCCTTCCCTGATCTATTATCACAACTTTAGAAAGACCTTGATTCAAATCCCATTGAACTCATTGAAAAAAACCCTGAATTCAATAAACAGTGGATGCAATCTTAGGTCTGTTTGACCTTAGGTACAGTACATGGAATATTCAGACAACACAGAAATAGTTTTCTAACTGCATGTGTTTTACAGTTCTGTGATCTTAGCCTTCCAGTCCATACAAACGCACTCCATCGACACATTCAGCACAAAACTAGCTGGATTAAACCCTAATGTAACAGGTATACGGTCTTTAAATTCACTTCTTGCTTTGCCCTGTAGCACTGATAGGCGTGTTCACCAATAAAACACAAGTCTGTTTACCTGTAAGAAACATTCTGTCTCAATGTGAAAGATTTACTCCATATTGCTTAATGAAAAGCTACCTAGCATCATCAAACAATCATCTGTACTAAAAACACTAGAATGTTGAATAAGCTGTAAAAATATATTCCTAAACATTAACATTATTTTATGGTAATTCACTATATGAGGAACACTATCTTTTGAAATTGTAAAGAAACTTTAAGGAAGCAGTTTTAGTTGCGGCTGGAAACAAGTGTGTTTCTTGGGGGAAATCATAGTTGCTGAAGTGTTACATTCAGCAACATTTTTTTGAAGGTTGCTGGTACCTTATTGCAAGCATAATAATTGAAACTGAAAACATGTATTTGTTTTGACAGCTGCACAAAATATGCAATAGTAAATCAAGGAATTATTGATAGCAATTAGCTACCTGAAGGTGACATTACTGAGAGGGGGAAGAAGAAAACAGTAAATAAAATGGCAGTGGGATTTTCTGGTCTGGATCAAGGATGTGTAAAGACAAATAACTTACAAAGACATTAATAGACCTTAAGTAGTGTATTTTTAAACAAGCACACTAAAATTTAGGTGTTCTCTCTCATTGTCTTAATATTACACTTCTGGTATGCTGCAACTAACAGCTACAGCGGTATCTTTGAAAACATTTTCTAATGGACTTTTGCACCATCTTTTAAATCTTACTCATTCTGCCAAGCCGCTCCACCGAAAATAAAAGGCCTTTTTCAAAGCACGATTGAATTCTACTGACCAATACCAGAAGGATGGGAATTGTCAGTTCTGAGATCTGAGTCCTCTGACTACACAACAAGGACTTCAGTAAGTGAAGCTTTCAGAACACATCCACAATACCCATCCAGCCTTCAGTCTTTATCAGGTAAGATGCCATGTTAGATATAGATGTTTCCCCATTAAGGAACAGAATTAAGAGTTAATCTCCATTTACAGAATCTATCTTACCTTGCAGTCTCTAACAATAAAGGTTAGAATTCACTAAAGACACTGCCGAGGCGGCAATCAAGAGATGAAAAGCCTGTATCCCATCAGCAATGCCCCAGGGCATTCCGTCTCATTCAAATCAAGTTTATATAGGGGAAAGAAAGAATAACAAAGAAAACAATGAAGGCGGGTTGGAGAGGTGGGGGGAGAGAGATTCAAACACACTGCTAAAACATGCCACACTAAATAAAGGATTCTCTTAGGTCCAGATAACTTCTGCACTCTTCTACACTTCTGACCTTTGCATTTGTTGGATTTAAAAGAGAATGCAAATAACTATTAATAGGACACAATTCATCTCAGCTCTTATCTGCATTTTAAATCCAAAAGTTTTTCAGTAGCTGAAATATTATCTCTAAAGCAGAGTTTTCTCAAAAAAAAAAAAAGTAGATTTTAAGCAATTATTTTAATTTTCCCAGTGGCAAAAGACGTTCATCTCAGCATCTGGATTTACCTAAAATATTCTCACCAAATAAATTTTATCCTGAAGTGCGAGGCTCATCCAGAAGAGAATAAACTTAAATATTTTGACTCATTTTAGAGCCACCAGAGTTTTCAATAGGGAAAAAAGAAGCACTGGAAAGTGATATTGTTCTTACCGTTACACAGAAATTTCACTCTGAAGGCAGAGATTGCTTTCACTCAAGCTGGTGTGACAGCAGGTGTGATATGCATCACCATCAGCCTTATAATCATCATAATACATTGCTTTTACATAAATCCTTTCATCTCAAGCTTTTACACATTATGAACAATTAAGCCTTACAACCCCCCAGCGAGGAAGACGCATTAAGAACCTGAACCTGCTAGGCACTTTTTCATAACAGAGTTAACTACAGAAATATAATTTAATAAAGAATGCATTTAACAAGTAAGAGCAGAAAAGCAAATATAATCTTTGTGTGTATAATCTTTGACTGAGCCAAGAGCATTTTAGAAACCCAAGGGACCACACTCTCTGCTAGTGTCAATTAGTAAATCTATATCAATTTGCACAGTGACAAAGAATTTACCCCCTAAATTCTTAAACTACAAGACTCTAAGGAGTACATCTCTGTCACAATTTATAAGACCACACTGCTGACTTGTGTCCTTACATGCACACGTAATCACACAAACATTTTAACTAATATATGGAAAGTATGCACAACGTTGATTTAAGTTTCTGCTACCTGTTCCCCCTCTCTGCTATTTTTTCTACAGAGAACTCACTGGGTAGTAACATGTTGGGGAATGGTAAAGCGAAAGGAAGATGAAATATAAATCCTCAGTTGCTTCTTATAGAGCAATGCCACCTGGGTCACAAATCTCACTTCAGTGATTCTGCCTCAGTGCACTCCGTATTTTGCCGTATGGGCCCCATCACAACGTCATTTGCTTCAAAAAAATCAAAGTAATGAAAAATCTCTACAACTGGCTTGAGCACGCCTTAGAGGTACCGAAACTTTTCAAAAGTGCAGTACTTAAAGCTTGGAGCGTCTGGCCAAAGTTTTCTTCCCTGATGCACGCGAAACATTCCAGACAATGTTTGTTTGCCTCACAACCTGATAATAGCGCTTCAGTAGCGCCACAGAGCATATGCTGTATAGATTTTTTTAGTACTTTGGATTCATTTAGAATGATAAGGTTCAACATAAATGTGAAATAACCTTCTTATGCTTTAGTCTGCTAATGGTACACAGTATATTCTTAATGTAGAAAAAATAAAGCACCATAAATGGCAGCTGTAATCCTTCCATCAAGTACAGTGTGTGTTGCTAATGGATTATGTTTTCAAAACAGATTTCTAGTACCACCTTCTCAGGATATCATGTTACAATGTTTAGTTTGCAAAAATTGACTACAGGAATACTTGCTATATTGCTTGGCAATGCAACATTTAATTTTATGGTGCATAAAATGCATTTCTCTTAACAGATGTATCACTTCCCTGATATCATGACTGAACTGCTTCATACCCATTAAATGCTATGTGGGGAACTAGCAAAGCTATGGTGTTTATTTTTGTTGTAGCACACACTCCTTGCTCATAACATCATGCTTCTCTTCACAGACTTGATCACATGTATACCACATCTATTCTTACATACATTTGGTGCTTATGCACAAGAAGTGTCCCAGGCATGCCTCCTAAAGCACATGAGAATTACAAAAGTGTCTGTAGATAAGAAATTACTAAAAAATAAATTGTAACATTCAGTAGTTCTCCACAAAATGAAATTCAGCCTTTGGTTTCAGAAAGGTTAGCCTCCTTCCCAAATCTGGGTTAAATATCCCATTTAATCACGTCCTGACAAAAAAAAAAAAAAAAAAAAAAAAATTTGCTCTATGTTGGAAAATTTTAGAACAGAAAGAATATAATTTAATTGCAATATTCCCTGACTAAACTGAGGGAAAACCATGTGCCTATATTTCACAATTCTTCAAGATGAATGGCTTTGGGGATCCACCACAGCCACACAGCAGTCGTACCACTGTGCAGTCCCTGGCAGACATCATACTAACAATAAGGCTTATGAAGTGATCTGGAAGAAGACAAAGTCACAGTTACATGACCTGATTTGTGGGAATTCTTCTCTATACAGGTTGTGACATGAAAGCAGGTAAGATTCATTTAATTGTTTGTTTTTCCAGCTGTCTGCTGTGACTGGCTTCTATAAAGGAGAGTGAAGCAGTTCTGAGAACAGTTACTCTTTCCGCATGCATGTGTCTGTTCTCAATATCTCTCATACTGAGGGTTTCTGCAATCTGATAACAGCAGCTCTGGCAGATGATGAGACTTTACAAAACACAGTGTTAACCCCCCTCATGTCATGCCCTCCAATGCAGTTTACTGGAGTTTGCTAAGTTTCACTAAACTGTGTTCCAAAAATAGTTTCAGAAAACATATTCTTTGACTCTAGAAATATCATCTTAAAAGAACAAGCAAACGAGCTCCACAAAGCATGTGTTCTTTGAAACAAGACACAAATAGTAGGAGTGACTTCTGTGAGAATTAACTTGCTTAAAATACTGGGGTTCAAGCATCAACAGATCTACAGAGGAAATATGTGAAGACAAAAATAAAATTATTAGATTGATGCAAAGTCGTCTTCAAATATTTCAACCTTATGAGCAATCAGAATTTGGACTATAAAGAAAACTACTTCAGGTCATGTTTATTTTATCTGTCCCATGTAAATGATGTTCAAGGAGAATGTACTATGCAATGGTACAATATTTTGATACTCACATCCATATTAAGATGTCACTCATCAGGTATGAGAAATATAGCAATGCTACACCATGATTCATAAAGTCATCATGAACATAATACACTGCAGTACTTTCTCTCATGTAGTACCTAGTCTTCATGTATCTCACTGGAAACCCGTGTACCCTAAATATAATTCTAAATGACACTTTGCTTAACACTAAAGCATATTACTCAAGCCAAGAATTAGATACAGAAGTGTAGCATGGAGACATACATCAGACACAACAGTTTTGTTTATTTTAAAGACATCCATGTTCCAAATTACATACGTGCTAAGTTGAAAACCTACCTAATACCAGGTAGAAAATAAAATCAAAGTATCAGCACCACAAGCACTTAAATATTCTATTGCCTCACTAATACAAACTTCAGCAGAGTAAAGGAACCTTTTGAAATCGCTTCATCTCCATGCAAGTGAAAATAAAAGTCCTGAAATCTTCAGTTTAGAATGTTCTCACCCAATTGGCTGAGTACAGAAGTAATTTCTGTTTAAAGAGACTTTGAGTCAAATAAGATTTGACCTTTTTTTTAAAAAAAAAGTATGGTTTCACTGGGCAGCAATCAAGTGGTCATCTCTAATGTACAATGACAAAACAAGTCAGATTGTGGGGAAAAGATGCTCTCTGAACAGCTCTGCGAAACTTTATGCACATTATTGTCATGTTGTTTTCTTTTTTCCCCTCAAAAATCTCTCAGTAAAATTACTGGGTGTGTTCTACACCATGAATAATACTGCATAGCAAAAGGAAATAAATCTCTTAGAGTGTATACGATCAGTCACTAATCGCAAACAAATATTACTGCTGCTGGATAGTATCAGAATAACGGTGTCCTGCTGCCACATAAACAGAAAACTTCAAATAAAAATATACACTGGGCAGAAAACAAGCTTCTAGTTAAAATGAGTATCATTCTTGTGTGCACTACAGCTGGCGTGTCGAGATTTCAGGTGCTGACACGTCATTATGAAGCCAGAGTTCTGGTGATCATACAGGCACCAAATGGGCTTAAGGAAAGTAATGGACAGCAGCACCAAACCTTTACAGAGAGAAATCTACTGCATAGAGTGCCCAGCCTGACGGGTTTGTGGCTTCTCTCTCCTGAAAGGCAACCCAGAGTCTGAAGTCATCTATTTATCCACAGAATAGTTAGTGTCAGCAACAGGGCAAGATTCCTCAGACTGCCATGCCTGTAGCATACTGCCACAGACTATTACATCTATCTAAAATAAACCTTTTAAATTGTAGCCAGCACAGTGATTCTCAAGCTCTAGGGGGTTGGCAGAACATCAAAAACTATAGGGTAAGGTAAAGACAGTGCATTTCTTACAGTGGAGTATCAGATACAAATAATACTGGGATTTTGCTATTGCTGTTAAAAGCTCTCTGCTTTTTCAGGATTCACAACCACATTTACTTAATTGACCAGTATTGGGGCATTTAAATACACATTTAAGACATTAAGAAGCTGAACAGAGATACTTAAAGAAGAATTGATTTTTGTTGTTTCCAAAAGAAGCATAAAGGAATAAGATACTTCTGTATCAGTTAGATACTCCAAGGAATTCAGCCTAGGTCATTCACCTATCGCTTTGTATTGAATAAATCAACAAATCCAGCATCACAATACAATTTTTACAGTGACTTATATCTACCTTTATCTGTATTGTGCCACTGAGGAGGTACTTCAATGAAACGTGAATGTTTCTCAGAGCTGCATATGAAGTTTGGCAAGGCAAATGATATTACAAAACTCACCATGTGCAACTTTTAAGTAATCTGCATCAAACTAAAAATGTTGTAACTGATCTGAAGCAGGACAAATAAACAAGGTATCCCATGGGAACAATAAACACTCAAAACGTCCAGGCAAAATGTGATACTATTCACTCATGACAAAGCAAAATATCATAGTGCAATAACACAATATAACAACACCGAAAATAATTTTGCAGCAAAGGTAAATAGAGGTAGTTTCTCCAAGTTGAATCATCTTAATCATATTCTCTGGCAGATAAAATTCACACACTGAACTTTGGTACTTCAGTAATGTGTATGTCCCAAATAAAACTGTAGCAAGCATTGCTGAACATTAATAACTACAATTCCATGCTGCCAGTACTCTTGAGCAGAGGGCAAGAACAGTTGGTATTAGGATCTGAAACAATACTAAATATACCCCATTGTATTTGAAGAGCATTGTAATAAAATTCATCTTACATTTGCTTTTTATAGCAAGCGGTTCTCTAGAACAAAAATGAAACATGAAAATTTAGAACAACTTTGACCCCCTTTTATGATATCCATCAGGTCACAAAGATCTAATGAAGCAGAAATCTAACATATTAGCATTTTATCATGTGCCAAGTAAGATCATGCAGCTCAGGTTTGCAGAGGTTGCCTTCTCTACTGTCCTAATCCCCAGATGTTTTACTGTCCAAGAAGAAAATGTAAAGATGCTTAAGGGTGAAAGGAAGCTGACTGTGATCTCAACTGGTTTATAACAGCATTGCCATCACATCAGGGAGTCTTTCTAAATCCTTGCAGTTTTGAGGCAGTCTTTTTTTTTTTTCCTTTTATCTTTTTTACTGAACACTCTGTGGCTCTACTTCTATTAACTTGTGTGTATTCTTGTTAAGTGCAGCCTGCAGGAGAATATGCATGATGGGGGGGGGGGGAAATCCTGAAGCCAAGATGTTGCTAGAAGAATTGGTTTCAGAAGTCATTGGAGTGAGAAAATAGATCCACTGGACAGTTACCCAACATGGAATTTTTGTTTCCACTTGGCCAGCCTCTGAGATTTGCCATTTGGCCTAATCAGAGTCTTTGGAGGAACTCCAGATTCTTTAATACACTGAAAATCCATCCTGTTGTTTCTCTTGTTTTAAATAGGCAGAGGCAAATAGTGCATTATCATCAAGTGCACTAATTGATCCAAATGCAGTGTAAACTAAATTAATGGGGCTGGAAATGCTGGAAAAATTAAACACAGCGTTCTTAATAAAGCTGAAAATAGCTTAATAAAGCTGAAAATAGGATCCAAGCATCCTAAGGCATGTTTATTTCTGTTTAAATAGATGTCTTCCTGTAGACTGTTATCAGCTCAGCAGGAGCCTTACAAGGGAGGCATTTTTCTCATTCTGTGCATTTTAAGTTCGGTTTCTATGAAGTTCAGCCTGCCTGTAAAAGCTGCTGCCAATCCATATAAAAACCATAACTGTGGCAAAGTAATGATAATATCCTGAGACCAAGTGAGTTGCAATACTGAGCTCCAAATTCAATCTAAACCTTTATCTCAAAAATGGAAGTCTGCTGACCTATCTTCCAGATAGTGGGTTACTGCACACTAAAGGAAGAACACACCTAAAGGAACAAGAAGGAATCAATCCTCCTTAGAAAGGTTTTCCTTTATATAAATGGATTGTGGAAGTCCTTGGCTGGCAGCAAGGCACTGATTCCACCTTTCTTCTCTGGTGCAGAAAAGGGCCCATCAGCATTGGCAGGTGTCACAACGGATGGGGTTGAACAGAGCTCCGCTTGGTAACCACACGCTAAATTAGATGTGAGAGGACAAAGCACCCCAGACCCAAGTGACAAATGGCCAAGAGGCCTCTTTGAGTAGCATTTTGAATACAATCTCTTGAGCTATTTCCGAAGAGAAGGAATGCCAGCTGGGCTTCAAGAGCAGTGAGAATCTCCAGCGGGAAACTTGAAGCTTTGCTCAAACTCCGTGAAGGAGAAGGGATGGATGTATTGTATTTCTCTTTTCCAAAAGCTTCAGGAAGTAACACAAAGCAGAAAGGAGCAGAGGAAGAATAAAGCAAACAAACAAACAAAAAGTTGGGATGTGTGAAAATGTGGAAGTGAGAAATTGAAAATACACACAGAAGAATGAGAATACCCCTAGATGCTTTAAATCTGACCAACAACCAAACACCAAAAAAAAAGGGAATACTGTTGCCTACACAGGAATTCTGGCTACATCTTTTAATATTTAAATTTTAAAAATCAAAGAGAAGTGCCTGCTGACTTCAAAAAACAGAAGAATCCCAAACAGGGGAGAACTAACTAGCAACACCTAAAACTGTACAGAAATTAAAAGAAAAAGCATTTATCTTTGGAAAAGACACAAAGGACAAAGTCACTGTGTCATTATGCATATGATGTGTATGAGACTAAAGAATGTCTGAAAGCAGATTCTGATGACTAAAGGTGACCAGAACCAATATAAAACCGTGGTTCTGACTCAGTTCAAAATTAGAATTCTCAACTCTACAGATTATGAAAGGACTTCACCTGCAAAATTAAAAGTAAAGATACTGTCCCACTACTTCTAGCACTTACAAATTGATGATTCATTCTAGCAATTAGAGCTCTTCAAGACATTTTGTAGCAAAGACGTTACATGTACATGAACATGATAAACTGTCAGTGCAGATGCACTACAAGTAACTGAAAAAGACCATTCTGCAGATCTGGTGAAAATAAGAAATATCAGCTCCAGTGACTGAAACTCCAATGACTGCTCTCCCAAATAAGCATCTGAGTTGGCAGATGAGTCTAAGGCATAATGCTTTCAAGTCCAGAAGGCTATTACATGCTGTTGTCTTCCCCATTTATGCCACTGGCACATCCCCAACACAGATACAGTACTGTTTAGTTACAGCTTGGCCTTTTGCACATTTAATGACAACCACAGATGTAAGGGGTGGCAATCTGAGTGGTACAGACCTGCAATAAAGCTAACATCATATATTTCTAATATGCATCATAGCTTTTCCCCAAAGCCTCCTACAGCTTTGATAAGTACACATATCACTGATGGACAACATTTAACCTCTAAATTAAATTTCAAGTGAGATATGAACAACAAAATATTTAAGTTGAAAGGAAGAAGGCTCAATATTATCTACAAGAATCTACAGTCCAGCTTATTCTCTCCTAGAAGGACTGAGAAGAACAAAATCATAAGCCATTAGAGAAGAATCATTACAAGTGAGAAAAAAAGGCTTGAACTGAAACCTGCTTGTTAAGGACTTTTAACACCCTGACTAGCCTTGCCTGCCTGCCACACCACATATCACATACCTGTCAGTAACTGGGAGGCCACCCTGCACTTGAAGTCACCTATCCCCAAGGTTGCCTGCGGATAGGTGAAGAGGGCACAGAATATGATACCTTTGACTGTTCAGAGGCTGTCTTCTCAGTGTCAAAATACACGAGCCTCAGAAGAGTTAAACAGAGGCAAATTCCCTCAGTACTGGATAATATTAAATGGTCCCTAATATACTGAAACAAAAAAAAAAAAAAAAAAAAACACGCTTACAGCAAGATGAACTTTAATGAAGCTGAACAAAAGGCTCGGTGAGAGTAAAGCAGAGTACAAACTGGTATAGATGTAGGCTGGTATTCTGAGATAACCTTTTAAAAGTAGGAAAGCAGTCACAAATCACAGCTCAACTAGTTCTAACTAGTCTGGTCTATCTGTACTCAGAACCTCTTCTGCTACATCCACTCTGACCTTACTTCAACAGATAGGCTTTCTAATAGGGACTATCCCCAAGGAGGTTTTTCCTTTCCTCCATGACACAGCTGCTGCGTGAACAAACCAATCATATGCTGTTGGCAGAAGCATGAACTAAAAGCCTGGCTGCAGCAGTGATTGGAAGATGTAGGAGCTGAAAAGAGGCTGAAGGGGCATCTCTGGGACATCCATTAACTAAAGAAGTTTCAACACATTTAGAGCACATGATCTTGTTGGTGTTTCCATCGAGCTTACCAGCTATTATGAAAATAAGAGGAGTAATTGGGAACATGGACAAAATGCCTCAGTTCCTCTCCAAGACCAAAATATGCAGCAACACTTCTGGACAGGCATCATCTCCCCAGCAGAAGTTTTCAATCTCGATATTGACCACAATGATCAACAAGCTTATTAAAAAGGGGCTTCAAATATGGATTTTTTTTTTTTCCAATGATCCTACTCATTAGCTGCTCTGAAGTCTTTCAGGCAGCTACATTTTCTTTATTGAAGTAGTACAGAAAGTACACAGAAGGCTTCAGAAATAGTCCGATGGACATAAAGCTTCATCTTACTGCCACAGAATGGAAGTGGAATAAAGGAGAGTATAATCACTGAATTCTTAAAATTTTTTGCAGTACACCCTTACTGAATAAGTGTCTGAAGAATTTCTACATTTCACTTTTATGGCTTGCCTAGCCTTGACTACGTTTGAATCTTTTGAGAAAATGACACCTGGAAATGTAAGAAGCTAACAGTGTATAGGCAATCCCTAGGATTTGCTGCTTCCCATATGTGATTGCTCATGCACTCACACCAAGATCTACACCGTCTTGTTCATTTGGTATCAAAGAAAAGACATGATCAGGAGGAAAAATAATGGGATATCATTGTGATGCACTCACTAGAAAGTGCACTGCTGGATTTCTGAGAATTTTAGAGCCTCTAATAGTGGAAGTACTTAAACTCTGACAAGGTAGTTCAAAATGGATCAGCAAGATACTGCATCTTAGCTTTCACACACCATGTTTTGCTGTTCAGTTTACTGAAGCCAAAAATTTATTTTATGTCATAACTCACAACTTCTTAGCTGAGACCATAAGCCAAGGCCCTGTTCCTTCTTGGCAGCCATGATGACAAATATTAAGCTTGCAAAGGATCACCTAAACTCCCACTGAAAAGATAGACAAAATAGGGAAGAAGAAGAAACTCTCAATTACCATGCACAACAGTATTTTTGATAGCAGAAATACTTCTTCCTTTGAAATTGTTACATTTGAGTAGTGGTAGACAGCCAGAGAAATGAGAGGGAGGAAATTGTTCTAATGCTGTATAATAAAGGTGCAAATTACAGGACTTGGACAACTTCCAACGCGCCCATCATCAGAAGAGGAAGACTCCGATGACTATTATTACAAACCCTTGAACTTGTAAATACTGCAACAACAAAACAATTTCTATCATAAAATACTCCTAGTAATATTGCAAAAGGGATGCTTGTCATCATCTGAAGTCCAGATCTGAGACTTAAATTAAGCTTTTCCTTATGATCCAAGGAGAAACTGCAGGGAGGAAGCGTGACTGTTTCAGTTCCAAACTTGTGACCTCTTTGCAGGGTTGGTGGTGGGGAGGAAGGAGAGGAAAGGACCAGAGGAACCTATGGTCTTTACAGGTACTGACCAATTCCCTTTTGTGTCCTGGCTCAGCCCTGCATTTTCTGCTGCTTGCCTGCCCATCTGCTTGAGAGCACCATGCACTCAAGCGCTCGTATCCCTTCTGCCCAGATCCATGTTAGAGCTGACACGACATTGTGTGAAGCAGAAAGGAAAATCTTTCTCTAAGACAGATATTGTGTTAGCATGGCTTTTAGCTCTGGAAGAGAAATGGCGTATTTAGAATGCTGCCTGGAATCACACAAAATATAATAGATATGGTTTAGCCAGTCTCTTAAACAGCAAAAATGCATTTTCCTGAAACATCGACTGCATTTCTTCCAAAAAGATCCTGGAATCCTCTTTGTTAACCTGACTGCAGCTGCAGAAAATGCTGTTGGCTTTTGGGATTTCTGCACAATAATTCTGAAATCTCTCTTCTTGTCACTCTACTACAGCAATATTCCATTTAGCAGATACTCACTTTTTAGTCTCTTTTGCAACAGACATTCATTTACATCTATTTTACATGAACTAAATTTGGCATTAACTGTACTAGACCAGATGCTTAAATGATACAAGAGCTGACTGCAGTGCTCATCTTTATTTACTGCTCTGGCTTGAGCTGTATTGATTTCTAAACATTTGCATATGTGCTGGTGAGATCTGAATTTTTTTCAGTAACTTTTATTGCATGAATTCCATTTTTCCTCATTCATGTCAGGTCATTGACTTTGATTTCTGTTTTCAGCTTCTCTTTATATAGTTCAGAATAAATGTAGCCATGGACAAGCATCAATTTGATCTATACAGTCAGTATTTTTTTCAGATAAGAACAGGGTAGGTGCAGGGGGATGTTTTGTTTGGTTGGCTTTTTAAGCCCTGCCTCAGCTAGATAGGCCAGTTTTCCTCTTTTCTCTCTTTAAAGACTGTTGCATATGACATTGCATGTAACAGCTGCACTTTGTCAGTAGATGAAGTGAGGCTTTTTTCATTGAAAGTTTTCTTTCAAGGAAAGTTAGGGTAAGCATTTTCCTGTATTTTTTTCTTCGGTTTTTTCTTGCTTTTTCATGGTATCTACTTACGTACCGAGATCCATGTATATACAACAGATACACGAACGATAACAGCCATGTAAATCAGCAAGATAAACTCACATCTTAAACCACTACTACCATCACATTGATCATGTCTAAGTTAACATATGGAACATATTCTGAGGAGAGAGTCAGATTTCTGTTACGTGCTTTGTGCTACCTCATCCACACAGTTACTTATGCCACAAAAACAAACCTTCTGTTTTTCTAAACTCCTAGTTTCTGCCTAAAATAAGACAGACATGTTTTCATCTCTTCGTTTACTGCTTCCCTCAAATAGTTTCACTCACAGTTTTGGTTCAGTGCATTTAACTGTTAGGTTAGATTTCTTATTCAATAATCCAATTATTAAACATACATAGAGATTTTATCTTTTCGATCCTTTTCAACGAAATGCAAACCACATCTTTATCATGTCTCTCTAACCCCTTAACATAGCACAGCTCTCCTAAAAAGCACTTGTCATTTTGCACCTCCTCATTAGTGAACACCTTGACCTAGTAAATACATCATAACTTATCACTGCCAGAAAACTGTTTCTTCCCCGTGTTTTAGAATCAAGGTCTGATAGATACTTGGTATTGTCTTGGTCTAGTAGACCAGTTGCCTCACCACCTTATTTGTCATCAAGTAGAAAATACCACGTAGCAGTCATGAAAAATTTAAGTGTGAGGGCTGGATCCAGTCACGGTGCCCATGAACGGGACCAGAGATCGTTCCCGTCCCCAAACCACCCCAACTGCTGTCACCAAGCAGGATGGTACCGCAGCTGGTTTCATTCCTTCTGTGGTGCCAGGGGACACGGCTGGGCCTGTTGGCCAGAGTTGCTGCTTGGTGCAAGATGTCAGCAGACATCATCCCTCATGGAGATGATGCTCCACCCCTCTTCCAGGTGTGCACAGAAGTAGTAAACCACTAAGACCTTACCCATAAACATTTTTCATAAACATCACTTTATGATAATCACCGCCTCTCATGCAAAGCGACAACTAACAGTGAAGCAAAGCATGTCAAGATTTGCTCAGAAGTGCTGCTCCCACTGCAACTGCGGCAGTGTAAGAAATTACCGAATCCTTGCAGCCCATCTCTGCTCTTTCCTGTCCCAAGACTACTCCCCCTTCAGATTTATCAATGAAATAACTGTATATGGAATCAGTCATTAATAAAATTCTGGCACCTTTGCCCCTTGAATGGTCAGAAACCTTCTAATTTCCAAGCTGAATTTATTCTTTAACTTTTTTTATCATTTGCTCTTGTAACAGCAGTGTCCTTTAAAATTTTCTTCTTCCCTGATGTTTATCACTCACTGAATTTGTTCATGGTACAAATAACTCTTCACAAGCTTCATTCTGCTAGGCTAAAAAAAGCAACCCTTTTTAATTCATTTTTATCAGATGGATTCTGCATTCCTGCACACATTCTTGCAGCCATCGCTGAACATGTTCTCCGTTTAAAGCCATCTTTTTGAAACAGACATGACCATTATACATAGTATGTCCAAAGAGGTCTCACATGATTTCTTGTACAATATTAGACCTTCTTTGCTTCCAGTAAAAATACCTCACCTTTCTCTCAGTTACATCACAGTAGCAGCTCACTCTCACCTCCCGATCAAGCAACAGACCAATACTAGCTCACTTTCTTTGTTACTTCAAAATGAGAAGCCCCAGTTGTACAGAAATATTTCCTATAATCAGCTTCTAAGAGTTCTTAGGCTATTATAGTACCTAAAGTGGATGATTACTCCAATTCACAAGGTCATATAATTTCTTCTGGAACAGAACTCAGGGTGAAAGTCTTCACAAAACCCCCATAAGTCATCATTAATATATTAATTGTTAAGATTAATGAGGCATTTTGGGTATTTTGAATGGCGCCCTACCAGGCTATCTACTAGCTTTTGCACCACGCTCTCAGCACTACCCTCTAATCAAGTAACACCCTGCAACAGACCTAGATCCATCCTCACTAATTCAGTGCAAAGGCTCCTACTGAATTTCAAAGATTTAAATGAGGCCCATAGCAGCTGTGGCACAGTTAACATTGCTGAAAAAAAAAAAAAAAAAAATCACTCTACATTTTGGTGAAGTATCAACATTCCCAGGAAGCATTTTGCATTTAGAAACTACTTAGACCCTACAAGGATCAATAATTTCATAGACCTCAACAGACTTGGCTCAGTGATCATTCCAATAATCGCAATGAAAAACTTTACCCAAAGACAAGCATTCACAGGGTAACAAATGTCAGAAATTGAGATGCCTGTAAAACCTTCTGGGAACCAGGCTGCTAAAATATAAGCAGCAGACACAGACCATACCCGTTTTTTCCAATGCCAAATGTAAAGAGTTTTTAGTCAGGGCAGCCATAAACATAACTCTGAAACAAGGCAACACACTTTCATGCTGCAAGTCCCTGCTTCAAAGTTCAGGAGCACTCGAGCTTTCATAACAAAGCTCTCTGTACTTTTTTTATGCAGAAGTTGCAGTAATGAGGAAGCCCACCGAGTGCAAAGTTTTCTTTCTACAGCATCGTTTGCCGGCTGAGATTGCTTTTTAAGATTACTGTCATGCTGCCGATAGACAACAGAAGTCTACTATTCTTTTTCCATTCCATACGCGATTTACCACCAACAAAAAAATGCTGCAGTCTTTCAAAAATCAATCTTTCCAATTCATGTGTATCAGCATGCAGCAATACCTAAGTAAATTTCAAGGCAAATATCTGTTCATAGGGAAATTTAATAAATATTCAATTCTTTGGATTTTATAATCTCCAATAAACACAGCTACTGACATGTAAAACCACCATAATGGATGACTAAGCGAAACACGTATTGCAAAAACAGGAGACAAAAGGAGCAGTTCAACTTCAAAGTTCCAACAGACTGAGTAGTACTTCTAATCAAGAAAAAAAACCAAAGACAGTTATAGTAAGGTAATATAAAACTGATACATTCCTGCACTACAACTCTGGCTACTAGATCTATCTTTATGTCCATTGTACTAATTAAGTCATTAACATCACCTTCAGACAAGGGATCGCTATATCTGCACCTGACTTTCTGATAATAAAAAGAGATAGAGAGGAGATCGGTAAACACATCCAAGACTTAGATGCTACAAATGCGAATCATTTCTCTAGCGATACACTATTATTACAAAAAAACTGTGAATTATGGACATAACAGAGGACAAAGTTTTATCCTTGCTGTAACCCATTTAAGTCACTGTAGGATACAACGATTGAGTTTTTAAAAGAGAAACATCTGTTGTGCTACAGCGGGTGGTGCTGTCACAACCATTCACAAGTTCTTCTACCAGTTTTTGTGCTTGAGACACAATTTTGCTATGTAACACAAGCAATAATAAATTATTCCCCATTTACTATTGCTAGAAATACACAACATGAAGACATTCTGCACTAATAAAGATGACAAGAAGGAATCTAAAACAAAGCCCAGATCAGTTAAGATATTTTCAGCACCTGCAAGCCTCTCATTTAAAAAACTGTCTTCTAGCTCCAATTCTGGTGATTCCTAAGACTTTACTCTTCAGGTGACTGGTGCAACAGGAAGATGTAGAAACCACTGCACTCTATAAACATATCACTGTCAAATTCAGAGGGATTTCTGTCCTTTTTTGCTCCACAAGTTTCTGGACTGTTATCCGCTCTACTACAATATTTAACTGTGCAATTTAAACCAAGACAACACAGGAAGCAGTAAGGTCCTAAAGTTACAGTTTATACTCTTATCACTAAAATCCAGAGTTTACATATCCTGGCTCTACTTATTTTTCAACCACCATCTACAACACAATACCTACACTTCCAAACAATAACTTTGTGTTTCCATATGCCTGCCCTGCTCTCCAAACATGCACGAGCAGACTGCCCATGCCTACACCAAACCCAAAGAGAGACTCTGAACAAGAACAAAACTACCAATTCACTGCCACCCACCTCAGACAATCTTACTTTTGTTCTCAAGTACTTTTCCCATACATTTCTATAACACATAGGCTTTTAATCCAACACACTTTATCAGCATTTTGTCTCTGTGGAGTATATTAAACTACTCTTAGGTACTTGCAATTAAGAATGGCATTTCATGACCTGAGAGAGAGGAACATAATGAAAATAATAGTTCAGAGACTTCAGTAGCGGCGCTACTGAATACACCAGGAATGTACTGGAATACATCAGGGCATTTGGGCTTACCAATTTTCCCCAGTAGTGCATGGCTCTCTTTCATTTGTTTCCCACAGCTGAAGAAAGCCCCTCACAACCCTACAAGCACATCAGTCACTCCTCATAACCTGCTTATAGCTTATATTTGCTCACCTCCCCCATGCTTGTTTCCTGTTCAACTCCACAAGGTTTATCAATGAAGTTAACATGCTTACACCCCACCTTATTCCCTGGTTTTGGATCCTTTTGCTGAATGAACAATGTATTAGCACCTACATTCAACTTAAAATCCTGACCTGTGCTAAATATATACCTTCTGTCATTTCAAGGTCAGAAATAGAAAAAAAACCCAAGCTGAACTTAGTTTATTTGAGGAGTTACTATATTTGTGCCATTTCCATCCAGACTCCAAGGAGGAATAAACACTGTCTCTTACAACATAAAAACATCACTTGAGAGCGAAAATCTGCTGAGATACAAAACAAACCCCAGGGAGATATATCCCAGCAGTCTAAGCGCCACAGATGAGTGAGTAGAGCTGTCAAGACAGCGAGAATTGCTGAAGTGGTCTGCATCTATCACCACAGTCAGCCACGTCTTAGTGGTGGATCACTCCCTTTCAGGATAGATTAAAATGTAAGAAGTAACTCTGAGGCTGATCACGTCAGTTCATTCTGTAGCAGGTATAATTTTTATTACCATATTTTGTTATCAGGAATAATTAGAGTAACCTTAGTAGTGTTTTCATCAACATAAGTGTGCATTTCCCTATATTACTTCATCATTTTCATTTTTGTGTGCTTTAAATTGTATGCTTTATCTCACACACCATCTTACTCAGTAACATTCCTAAACCTGAAACCATGCTGTAAAAACCTAGTGGAGGAATTGTTTCACCCAGTCTGAGATACAGATCTCTGGAGCTCATCAATGCTGAGTAGCAACCTGAACTTCCCCAGGACACTTGGAGGTCACATTTGCATGATTCTAAATGCCCTTCATGTTGGATCTTTGATGTTTATGTTTCACATCAAAGATGGGAACATCAACAGCATAGTGTGACACCATGACAACACAGAAAAGGATGAACTACTGCATATGACACTGTCACACATACATGTCCCTTCTTGATTATTCTTAGAAGCTCACCTATGTTAAAGAACAGCTCTTGGTCCCCTGCACAGACATCAAAGATGCTGTATGAAAAGATCTGCAGCGGGTTCATTTCCATAGCTCTACTGATAAGGAATTGGCTGGGTGATCGCACTCAAAGAGTTGCGGTCAACGGCTCAATGTCCAAGTGGAGAACAGTGACGAGTGCTGTTCCTCAGGGGTTGGTGTTGGGACCAGCGCTGTTTAACATCTTTGTTGGAGACACAGACAGTGGGACTGAGTGCAACCTCTGCAGGTTTGCCAATGACACCGACCTGTGTGGTGCTGTCAACAGGCTGGAGGGAAGGGATGTGCCATCCAGAGGGACCTGGACAGGCTGGAGAGGTGGGTCTGTGCAAACCTTATGGAGTCCAACAAGGCCAAGTGCAAGATCCTGCACATGTGTCAGGGCAATCCCAAGCACAAATACAGGCTAGGCAACGAGTGGGTTGAGAGCAGCCCTGCAGAGAGGGACTTGGGGGTATTGGTGGAAAAAAAAACAACTAAGAGCCAGCAATGTGCACTCGCAGCCCAGAAAGCCACCCATGTCCTGGGCTGCATCAAGAGAAGTGTGGCCAGCAGGTCAAGGGAGGGGATTCTCCCCCTCTGCTCCGCTCTTGTGAGAACCCCCCTGTAGTTCTGTGTCCAACTCTGGCCCCCCAACATAAAAAGGACATGGACCTTTTTGAGCGGGTGCAGAACAGGCCACGAAGATGATCGGGGGCTGCAGCACCTCCCTTATGAGAACAGGCTGAGAGAGTTGGGGTTGTTCAGCCCAGAGAAGAGAAGGTTCCAGGGAGACCTTAGAGGAGCCTTCCAGGACTTAAAAGGGGCTACAGGAAAGATGGGGAGGGACTCTTTATCAGAAAGTGTAGGGATAGGATGAGGGGTAACAGTTTTAAACAGTACGAGGGCAGATTCAGGTTAGATCTAAGAAAGAAATTCTTTGCTGTGAGGGTGGTGAGGCACTGCCACAGGTTGCCCAGAGAAGCTGTGGCTGCCCCCTCCCTGGAAGGGTTCAAGGCCAGGTTGGACAGGGCTTTGGGCAACCTGGGCTAGTGGAAGGTGTCCCTGCCCATGGCAGGGGGGCTGGAACTAGATGATCTTTAAGGTCCCTTCCAACCCATACCATTCTATGTATTAGATAACATAGGTATCGGCTGGTGTTCTGCCAATAATCCTAGCTCTGTGCACTATCATAATTCATTTCATTTCTCACAGGTCAGACATTTAAGTTCATCATTTTTCCACCTTCCTCAGGTTTTACTGCTTATTTTTTTAATATGGTATAATGTAGACAATGTAGTTTCTTCTTGCTCTTGGTCTGCCCAGACTGTGAGATTTAGAAGTTTTGCTTCTTAAATTCATACATTTTAATTAAAAGAAAAAGTGTAAAATACTAGACTTCCAGACATAATTAAACCTAATACACTGTTTCAGATCAGAAACTCTAATTAAGTTTCTGCATCTCCTATTGCTAATAATCACCTAGTCAGCAAATACCACTGATGAATTCCTCCCCTCTCTTGCCTTTTTGCCCCTAAGGCATTGCTGCCCCAATACTTAATTGGAAATTAAACATTCTTCTCGCTGTACAAGCTGGCCACACTTGTACTCATATTTAAAGTTCACAATTAGAGATGCTTATAACATTGGAAAAGAAATAATCAGAGTATGAGAAAATTGTCTTTCCTGAAATGTGCAAAATTGATATCCTGTGACCAATGTTTTGTGGCAAAGAACTCTGAAATGCAAGTTTTCAACCAGAATATTCACAGGTTTCTTGCTTGGGAAGAGGAAACAGAAGGTGAAGAACCAAAGATGAAGATGCATGAGAAAGACATAAGGGTGCATGCAGATAGGAAGATAAAGGTTCTAACACTAAAACAGATTGTAAAAATAAAGTGATCTTTTTAGTGGTGGCCCAGTAACAAAACCTAATAAAAATAATTGACCATATTTTACAAGTTTGCTGCCAGTCATTGAAGACTAGGCCTCCTGGAGTTTATAGCCCACCCCATGCCAAAGGAATGGCAGTTTTCCTTCTTACTGTCAGTGTTACATTGTGTATAAACTGAGTCGAGGACTTCTGCCTTTAGCACTGTCAATCTAGATTTCATTCACACTAAATCAACCAGCAAAGGAAAAAACTCCTTAAAATTATTGTCTATTTGGTCTGTGGTGGTATGCTGAATTTAAAATGGGAAGTATTTGTCTTAATAAATTCTAACCTAAGAGACACTAAAGGGGCATTTCTTCCTAACAGTTTAGTATTTAACTATTCATTTCACAGCATGTATTTTTCAAAAATCGATAAACCAAATACTCTGAGGCATCCTTCTACCCAATCAGCTAAAACCAAAAGCTAATCCCCAGCATCACATGACAGCAAAAGAAATGCTCTCCTGGTGGTGAAACAACATTTTATGTTGCCAGCTGGGGGACTACGGAGAAAAAGTGACCTTAATACACTCCTTTACTGTAGCTAGTGGAAAATAAATGCACTGAAACAGTTAATACGCTTCATTCTGCGGAAGAGAGAACCTAAAGCCTTTGCTCTACAATTCAGTTAGCTGATTGTCCTGTGAACCAATATAAAGCACACCCTCAGGACAGCCCACAGGTCCTGCCCTTTCAGGAGAGGCTCCTGGGCAACCATGGCAGCAATCTGGAAGTCAGAAAGAAATGAAAGGAAAAAAAAAAAAAAAATCAAAGATAACCCGAAATAACTCCAGGGCCTAGAGTCTGTCCACTGGCTGTGTCATTAAAATCAGAAAGGAAAATATGAAACAAGAAGGGAAGCAGACAATTGCATTATGCTGCTTCCTTGGATTACCCTTGTCTCTGTTTCTCACCAGTCCACATGCTGCAGCGATGGCTGCGGGCAGTGACAGGCATTAGTAGCAGACTTGTTTCTGTGCCCTTATTAACTGGTGTTCTAAGACACTGACAATAATGCGTACAAAATAATAGTCTCCATTTGTTCTATGTACAGAAGCATCGAACAGCCAGATAAGCTGGAGCTCCCACAGGGGAGGGGAGACAATTTTGACCTGACCAATCCAATTGACTCGATGAGCGCTGAGTGGAGTGTGGATGAGCTTTTGTATCTGTCTCACAGAGCTACTAAACTTGCTCAGTTCTCCCCCCCCATATATTTATCAAGTCAATATTGATCACGTTACACAAAAGCATATAGGGACTGAGCAACTCAGCAGTACACCACAGCAGTGCAGAACTCACACAACCCGGATTTGAAGGGATCACATGAAAAAGGTTGATGAAAGCAAAGACAGCCCATCCATATAGCCCGCATTCAACAAGGCAGGTTTAGTATTGCCCTCATCCGATCACCGCAACCACTTCTGGCTGGACTCGATGATCTTAAGGGTGCTTTCCAACCTAAATGATTTTATCATTCTACAAACACCACCACAAAAGCTGGTGTCAGTTTCAGAAAATTTGTCCTAACACAGAAATTCCACAGAATATGTTATCAATATATCAAATCTATACAGCATAGCAAATGCCTCTGTCAAAAAAAATAGAAAACATTAATAAATCGTACTTTTCCCTTGTCCCAAAATCCAAGCAGGTTGCTGTCACAATCACACAAAACTCAGTGCAACAACACTGCTGTACTGGGCTTTACATGCTTCTTAATAGATCATTTTGTGGTTTATTATACTTATAGACAAAGGGGAAACTATTCAAGTGATACAACCCACAAAATTGCTCCACATCTTAAGAATTGATCACGGTATGTATTTAACTACACAATGAAAACAGTTTCACATCAAAAGAAGTCAACTGTCTATTTGATTTGTGGGTTATATAGTTCTCAGCTGTTTTAAAGCAACTGACCAGCTCAACAAATTGCTACTGTTTCGCACTGGAACGTATTTGAATTTCCTACATTTGATTTAACAATACAAATTCTGGCTTCTAACATACATTTTTGGAGAAGCAGACTTGCAATAAAACCATATTTTGGCAACACAACAGTCACAACTCAAACATAACAAGAATATTGCAACTGTGTTGCACAAACGCTTCTTTCAGCATCATTGTGAAAGCACAACTACGTTACGAGATTAATAAATACAATCTGCAACCGCTGAGGATTAGATTTGAACCTTCCAAACATCTGCACTGATTTTGTACTTGGAAAATGAAAAATCACATTAAGCTTTGTGTTGGTTCAAATTTACAGTATCTATGTGTCTTCACATTGTTTTATACCCAGTACTCACTTCCCTGCATCCTTGAAATAACGCAATAGAAAGAAGAGATTTCATGTCAGCTAGTCGACATCGCAAGTGAAATGCAAATAACCCTGCTAGCAGAGATATTTTTATATGATCTATCACCAATATAATTATCATACATTCATGAGAAAGTCTCACCTGACTTACTGGAAGACTTTTCAAATTATTACAGTTTAATGAGAAATACCTAACATGACTGAATAAGGTTGATTATTTAACTGGGGACTTTCATGAAGCGGTGAGTAGGCTGGGTTCAACAATAAAGCCGTTAATTATATTAGCATCTTCATTACGTAAAAATAATAGTAGAAATATGACAGAAAATACTAAATTGACTTCAGGTTACTAAATAAAAAAGAAAAAAGAAAAGGACCTTGCAAAATGCTCCAGAGATACCCGAGGTAGCACTGAGCAAGCAGCAATACCTGACACTGGAGGCAGCGAAGCAGCGACCGTACTTCACTCGGAGGCCCCGCGGAGCTTACACACCCCAGCACACGACCCGCGCACGGGACTTCCTGCACCCAGGGCCCCTGGAGTGCTCGGGCCATCACGGCACAATCGGCGCTGCCCACACTCCACTGCACCAGCTGGAGATGCCCTCAAGTCTTCTCCCTTGGCTAAGTGTAAGTGGAATTCAAATATCATTGCATGAAACTTTCTACTTTTCTCCTTTCTAGTAACACTGCTTACTTTTCTGACATTTCCACACCTACAGCCATTTATCACTGCACATGCTAAAAAGGCCGTGTTAAAGCCTCTGAATGTGTCCTCATGAACAAATGTCACCATCCACATAAACGTGAATAACTGCCTGAATAGGCACCAACTCCAGCATCCTCCGTCTACTGCACATGTTATAAAATACTGTGTTACCAGCTGTAAGGTTAAAATAATTTCCCTTAAATTAGCAGCATTTTTAGCCCTGTACAGCAGAGTCAGTCTGTGGATGAGAGAAGTGCTTAAGTGGTTCACCTAAGTGGAGATAAACTTTGCTTTTGCAGTACACTGAAGTCACCAATATGAGACACATGAATGCAGCCTATGACACCTCAAAGCAATCCGTCCTGCGGAGCATTTCAGCACTGCACTATGCTACAAATAAACAGTGGTAAGTGGCAGAAGAGTGCATGTACTCTTTAAATGGCATGAACAAATTTCTTAATGAAGATGCTTTTTCTCATGATACCTGCACAATTTCATGAGAAGCAGCAGCTTAAGCTCTTGCAGCAGTTTGAAATATTATCTGCCAAATGTAATTTTCGAGGCAAGAACAGACTATCTGTCCTCTTACATATTACCTCATTAACATGTGCCTAGCTTGCCTACCTAGAACAGATGGGAGCCTGGCTGGACCTGCCTGGTATCGCCTAGGAGACAGTTTACAAGGTTTATCAGGGTCACAGTGTCAGAAAGAACATTAAGGTTTAAATAACAATTAAATAACTATATTCAGACTCAAATACACTATGCCAGGTTTGCTAACATTAAGCTCAGTCACATTCTACAGCACAATTTATTTGCACTGAAGGCCAGCATATTTCTCACTGACTGCTGGAACACAGCAGTATAAAAGATTTTGAAGCCTATACAAAAATCACAGTTCAGAGCTTAGAAACACATCATAAAAGTACCTGAAATTATATTTCAAGATGTATATCATACTTTTGTTTAATGTGCAATCTTTAGTTTTAAGTACTCGGCACAAAAAAACACTGCTTACAAATTTCTAACATCTACCTTTATCAGTGACAGTTAATTACACTTGTTTTCATGCAACTGATTTCATGCATTAGGTATAATTTACTGTATTGCTAGGTGTAACTCTCCCCAGTAGACATCCAGACCAATAGGAACAGTAATATAAGTAACACATAAAGGCAAAACACATCGGGAAAGATCCAAAATAGCAGTCACATGCCTCAAATGCAATGTGGACAGAGTTTAGATAACTACATCTAAAAATGCCATTCAGCACTCTTCCCCAGTTCATCTCTCCAGCCTACCCACCGAGCCCCATTAGAGATGTGTTTTGCACAAAAACCTTGAGACAATGCATAAACCTTTGGCACGGAATGAGGTGCTGTCAGTTGGAATAGGCAGAAAACAAGCTGCCTCAGTCTGTGTGGACTCCCAACCCCACTATCCTCGTGCCCAAGTGCCCCAAGAGCCTGCCAGGGGGTCCCACAGAAAGTACCGAGTTCTACAAAAAGCCTCCCGCCTGAAGTCACACAGGTCCATGCGAATCAAGGCAAGGGGTACACATCCTCAGCGATCCCCTGCGTAATATTTTGCTGCTGAATCACTTGTCCAGGAACTGGGGAAGCGTGAGGGTTAACTCCCCCTCACTCTAAAAGAAATGAAACCCTGAGCTCTGATGCTTTCCCAAGAAAAGCACTGTGGCAAGGGAAGCAAGAGAGATTTCCCATCTTTACCCCTCTCATCCCACAACTCAACACATGGCAAACATGGGAGCAGAAAAGCAAGCGCAAGGATGCCTAACTCCCTGTGTTAGTAGTTAGAGCAAGCAGCCATAACCGTAAGATGAGAAGTATATTGCCCGTCCTCTACTCCAGCTGCGTGCAGGTGGTTTTTTGTTTCTTTTTCTTTCACCAGATGAACATTTAATGCAACGGGTACAGATACTCAGTGGATCAAACCTTAACATCTGAGCTATTTCTGAATTCCAGTGCTTTTACAGCAGTAAAAGAATAAATAAATAATCGAGGACTCAAAATCACTTGGCAATAACCATTAGCAACCACTTACAGATTCCCACTCATTTTTATTTTGGCTCTGACTACTTCTCTGTGATGTCACTGAAAATTAGTTTCTAAATCTTCTTCTAAACCCACTCTATTTGCCAAGGATTCAAAGATAAGTGATAGGTGGATTTGGCTATTCAGTTATCCTTTCATCAGATACGATTAATTCAACCTCCCCTCGATACCCACAGCAAAAGATAAATGCTTACCGTCTGTGTTTATTCTAACGTGTGCATTAAAAACACAGCAAAGCATATTCAGCATGAAACCAAAAAACTAAGTGCCTAATTATGTAAGTAGTCTCATTGGAGTCAATCACTTACTTTTAGTTAGACACATACCTTGCTCAGTCAGGTCTAAAATTACCACATTAAGAATTTTCTCACTTGCCTCTCTCCGAAGGCTAAGGGAATACTGCGCTGTGCATGCAGGACTGATTTGATTACCTCAATCTTTTATTGGGAAATAACGTATGTCATGGCAATGTCAGATGACTATTGTTTCCTTTGTTCTGTTCAGAAGGAGGAAATAATAGGTGTCAGGAAAGCAGTACAACCATGTGTCTCAGTAATAAAAGTGGCATATTAATGAGCATCCGTAAACCATTATAATTAATGCAGGGGAATGGATATTGCCTACTTAAACTCTGCAAGTGTTCAAGTAGCTCCACACCCAACTGCCAATTTATTCCATCCCAGGGCTTTCCACTCACAGCAGCTCCTTTGCAAAGCCATCAGACACTGTGAAATCATATGCTCAAGGGGATGGGTGGATACATTTTAATAGTACAAGTGACAGTGGAGAACAGTTATCCAGTCTGTTCATCAGTGCCAGCAAATGGCATCCCATAATCTATGGGAGGCATATACGCATACCCTTGAGGCTACAACATAATTAACAGGCTGCAGAAGAAGATGGATGTGTGCAGAGATATGGATGGGTATTGCTTTTACTCTTTTAAACAACAAAGGTACATTTGTGAATTTTACATCATTTTAAAATTTCAGACCCTGCTTGATGTGCCTGTGTAGCATGTAGCCTTCAAATAAATAGTCAGTTTTGAAGTTTAGCTTCAAGGATCCAGCCTGACAATTCCCGTCTTCAGGCGCACAACTAAAAAAAGAGAAAACTGCGAGCACCATCAAGGTGACACACTAAGATGCTTGAGTATTTATCGGCAGAACAACAACATAGGTCACGCAGCTCTTGCCCTTCAGGAATACCTAAATAAAACCTCTTATTTTTTATGATATACAAATCCTTCATTTTTACTCTTGGATGACTGAATTTTAAATCACGCTGAAAAGTGGGACCCCTTCAATTCCCACCTCTACTTGGTTTACTTTAACTTCTAATTCCCTCTGCATGTAACGTGTTCTAAGCTATTTTAATTCACATTCTTCTTGTAGCTCGTGTACTGAAGTCACCTAATAATTCATTTTGATGATACAATCTTCAAAGCACCATTTGGTTTTTTTTTTAGTTGGTTGTGCAATACATTCTTTTTCACGGCAACATTTCTTTCAGGTACCATTCGCAGTATACTGTTTAAACTTGCCATTAGTCTTGTACTTAGCATATGCTCACTTAGCATAGCCACATTTATTATTTTTATTGTTGAACACTTTAGATAAGAACTCTATACACACACAGGGGTGCCTCAACTTTTCAGCATGTTGCAGAGGCTAAAACACCAGCACCACTGTGAAACGGTTGAACTGGAGAATCTTTCCAGATAAAAATATGCAAATTGTCCCATCAAACACCCTGCATAGCTTCCAGATTTGCCATTCCCAGTGCTCAACAAATAAACACAACCTCCAAAACTGGTAAGCCAACAAACGTAACTCATGCAAACCAAGCAATACCTACATGAAGGGCAATCCAAGTTTTCCTTACTACAGAATACCATTTTCAGTCATGTGGTTAAGTAAACCATTTGTAATTAAGTTTTTCCTGTGCTGGATATCTACCAGAAGTTGCACTGTAGCAAAAAATCCATCTATTTCTCAAATAGGTAACAGGATTTATTTTTTTTATTTCTTAGACTCTCCCCTGTCCCTAGGCCCCTACTTTGACACAGAGATTTGAAGGACATGCCTTTAGCCATCTCAGTTTGTAAATGTTTAATCACACTCTCTTAATATTCTTCCAGCGTTCATCCCATTTCACAATGGTGCATGAACCAGACCAAGACAGAGGACAAAGCCACAGAGGAAAAGTGCAGCTGGGAACAGAGGGAGTGGGAGGACATGGAGGACTGCAGGAGCTGCAGAGGGAAAAGGCAACTGTAACACACTTGCCTGGGAACCTGGAACTGAAGCCTTTTCCCCCATCCTCTTCCAATGGCAAGACCACAAAGAGAAACATCATCCTCCTCAAGTCATGGAAAAACATAAAGTGAGCTACAGGCCCTTCCTGAAAACCTGGACAAATGCTTGAACAACTAAGCCACCACTCTACACTGATACCAGAGAGCTAATGTAAAGGCAGCTAAGGTACATTTTCACTCCATTGCAATCATTTGATAAGAACAATATAAATTACTTTCTGCAGGACCTAGTAACATCCAAAATTCAGTACAGATCCTGGGACAGTAGGTAATAGTAATAGGGTCACACAATGAACGACAAAAATAACAAACACTGAATAGCTACTTTCAGGACTTCATCTCCTTCACTGATTGATGTGTCTATACTGTGCACTGAATGAGCCTGAGGGACCAAAAAAAACCCACACCACCTGTGATTGTATCAGTAAGAACTGTATTTCAGCAGTGGATGCAAGTGACTTAAGATTGATTAGGTGACCTAAATTTTAAATATCCCCAGTGCTTGATTTTGGAGTCTCAATGTTTCTTCTGCTTTGATTCCTTAGGTATTTTAAAAATACTTTTGATAGTTTCTGTGGAGAAATCACAGCCCAATGGTTTAGGAACAGATCTGTCAGCCTGAAAACAGAGTCTGAATCCTGGATCAGGTACTGACATGTGTTCCACATTTGACAAATCACTTCATCTTTTTACCTTGGTTTACCGTAGTATGGGAAATTCAAAGGAACCGGAGGCTGAAAGTTTTCTGGCTGGAATCTATTTCACTGCTATGGTAAAGAACAGCCCACAAACCCCCTTTGCAAATCTCATAGACCCCTTTGTACAAATAAAAAAAAAATATATAAATGATTAATATCCTTACGCAAAAGGGATTGCTGAAATAATAATCTTGGCCAGAAGAACATGAAAATGAATCAGCTAGGTCATTCCAGAGGGTCTACTAGCCCAGCATCCTCTAACTACAGCCCATAATGAATATCAAGGGAAAGAACAGGGCAAGGATCTGGTGACACTTCCTAAGGATTCCCCATGACCTTCCTCAAACCAGATATTGTGCACCCACTGTTTGGGATTTTCTTCTGACATGCAGCAGCTTTTCCAATCTATCTAGTCTCCTCACCACCCTGTGACCAAGGGTTCTCCAGATTAATTATGTGCTGCGTGAAAAAGTACTTCCTCCTGCACTGGGGTGACAGCACAGTAGTAGGAATGTTGCCAAAAACAGGAACTATAATGCTCTTATTTTACATTTGGGCAATATATTTATATTCAGTTTTCAGTATTGTTTGGTTATGTTCTACAGGGAATAGAATTTCATGGTTTTGGCATCTGCTTGCCTTTTAATGTGCCTGTTCCATATACATTAATCCTGAAATGGTTGCACACTATAACTGATGTTTATGTGTAACTATTGTGCTCCTATTGCAGCACAGAGTCAAGCCCACGCTGCAGTAGGCTTTGTGTAGTGATATATTTCAAGATGCTCTTGCTGAACTGATTTTTCCCACCCACCATGAAAAAATAAGTACTTTGTTCCAAATAATAGCATGGCAAGCTCCCAGGGTAGGCCAGGAGAGTCACAGATCTAAATACACTGGGTTTCACACATCATAAGGATTACAAGTTTAAATCAGACAGTACTGCAGACCAAATGACTGACCATGATGTCTATTGCTCTACTGCCAAAAAAGGGGTAGTGGATCCATTCTTTGATTGAAGGGTAAATTTCAGGACTTAATAATTGACAATTTCTGTTCAAATTTTAGATTTCAATGCTACAGGAAGAAAGAAAATAGCACTAATTTAGGTAGCATGAATGAACCATTCTAGTAGCACTAGAAAGCTGCTTCTTGACTTCCGGAGACTCTGGACTGGGGTCCTCAAGGGGTTCTGTGACAGAGACCTGGGAGGTGATACACCTGCTGCAAACAGGAGATGATCTTTAACAGAGTGTAGAAAATAAATACAACATATGGCGCAGACGTTAAATATAAGTAAAATCTTCACATTTTTGCTTTTATTAACTACTCTTTTCAAAGAGAAAGCAATGAATATTGAAATAGTCCCATGCACCTATACAACACAGTTCTACTGCCCAGGGGATTGTGGGGAACATATATGTTACTTCATCATCTCCTTGGAATTCTTTTGTACATGCCACATAGGACCATGATCCTAGAGCGAACTGCTGACTCTAAACAAAAGAATGTACACCAAAGCAATAGGAGACAATAAGCAACTGAGTCCCCCTCATAAACATTCATGAGTAGGTCTGCTGAGCCCTTTGGACTTATACACGCAGAAAAACCTGTCAGATTAAGTTTTAAAATATTTCAGATAACTACAGCGCTTCCTCTCTTTTTTACAGATGCAACAGTTGCTCTGGACTGGACTGCTTCTTCAGCAAGGAGAAACCAGTGCTATGCTCTTTTAAAATTACCTATAAATTAAGAGCAGTGAGACAATCTGTGACAGCAAAGAGATCAGGATCTAGATTCTGACAACTTACATTAATCATGGTTTTTAAATTATCTATTTCCATAACTGATGTGCATTCTAAATCATCTTGAACAATGTCACACACAGAACAGGATCCAATCAGCAGGAAACCCTTTGAGAGGCTGTAAAATTGGACCACATAGTGGTGGATACCTATAGCTTAGCTCTTAACACAAAAATAATTATGCCTGAATTTCAACATCTTACACAACTAAATCTAGGCGATGACATTTTAAGAGCAAGAAAAAGTTATCATAAATCATCTTAATTTCATCAAAATTATTTTAAAACATTATAGTCCAAAACCCAACCAAGAACAATATTAGAACTGAAGGAGCTTAAAAAGCATGTAGCAAATAATTTACAAAAACAGTTTATATAACTCAGAATCCTAACACAAACATGGCAACTATAATGAACCTACCACACTTGATAACTACCTAACCATGAACAAAAATGCAAATATTCTTACACTAAATTTTCAAATTTTCATTTTTATTAATACAGTGGATTTAGGACTATAGAAAATGTGGGGACTTCGATCATACTGTCTTGATTCCAAGTCCAATGATCCTAGTTTTAGAATGAAAAAAGCTATATGAATTCTAATTGCACTGTTGCATAACTATATATTGGTTTAAAATTGTTAAATCAGTTACATTTAGAATGCTTCACCCACAGAGTGGGACTATGCCATGGCATTTTCCACACGTGTCAAGTGACATCAAAATGCATGAGGACTACGAAGAATTGAAGATGAGAATCTTAGCATGAGTCAAAACTCCCTTATTCTTTCCTGAGAGTTGTGAACATTACACCAAAGCAGCAATTAAAGCTGTGATAAGGCATATGAACTATTCAAAGCCTTACAGCTACAAAAATCGAAGGCTATAAGGAAAGACGTGTTCGTTCCTTTCCACTTTAGTCTTGGCCCACATATTATTCATAACGCACTCCATTGCTCCATAAAGGCTTTCAACTCCACCTCCAACAGACACACATACGTGCAAAAAACATAAACCTAAGTGGCAGTTAGTCACCTTACAGTGATCTGATATGCTTTAATATCAAGATATCAGCACGTCTGACTGTCTCACATTGCTGGCATTTAAAGTTAATCTACCTTAGCATTGACAACTCAGCACAGAAATAACCAAAAGAGACTTTATTTTTATTTCTTCTTCTTTAGCTCTTACTAAAAACTCTCTCAAGTATTTTTCATAGCAGGTGAAATTTCCAAACAGATGAAAATTTCTTTGTCTTTAGTCATCTATTTACTACACCATCACTATACTGCCTACACATTGGAAGGTATACAATTTCTTAAATAGACAAGTCTTTCAGATTATTAAATATATTTCAGACTAGAGTTATTTAAAAAAAAATACCTGCTTGGAAACAAAGAGGAAAACTGCAATGAAAGCAAGCTCTCAGACTGCCATTTGTTAAAACCACATGCCCATCCAGTTACAGTTTGTGACTCAAACAGTGTCAAATAGGCCAACTTACTGATTTACATCAAACAGAACCATTTTTCAAACTTGTGACATATTCTGGTTGTCAGTAAACATTCTGAATGTATCATGAATAAAGACTCTGATTATACCCATTACCTTATAACAGATAAAAGTGTTTGAAATCTGGTTACTTTTCATATCAGGTCCTAAATAAGTTATTCACGAAGTGACCAGTAATTTCATCAGTAACTACTGCACTCCCAAACACACCTTGCAAAAATATATATGAAGAACCACAGTACAATAAGAAACTAATCTGGACTTCCAGATTACACCAGAACTGAGCCACTTAAAAATAATGGCTTTCATCTTTAAGACTCCACCATACACTGAGTTTTAATCCCTTAAGTGTCTCCTGTGAAATGCTGCAGAAGAATATAACAGGGAAAAAAAAAAAACACAATTATTCTATACTCTGGCAGAAATAAAACATTCTACAGCCTGAATACTAATTAGAATAAACACTGTTTTGATTTTTATTTCACAATACCTGATGTGTTTCTCTGCCCAGACATCAGTCATATTGCACACATTTGCTTTAAGGTTTATGACTAACTAAATGCACCTCATTTAATCATTCTAATAAATCTACACCTCAGCAGAAACCACTGAGATATTAATAGCACACTAAATATACCTGTTAGACAGACTACACAACTAAAATATAGAAGTACAAGGAAAAATATTTGCAGTTGTTTAAGTGCTAGACTTCTGTTCATTGCCCACTATGGAGATATATGAAAAAAAGATTAGCAAATACCTCGTCTGTTTCAGAAGAATTGCCCCTATTTACCATCTGAGTATTCAAGGCCACCTATGTTTTTCTGTTAATATATAAGGACTTCTATGGGCAGAATTTATACTTTGAAACATTTAGAACAAAATACCAGGAGCTAGGACAAGGCTTGTATACTACATCTAGGTCTCTTTGTACAAAAGAAAATAACTGATTGCAACAAAACTTTGATGGTGACTTGCACATTGCTCATGCTGAAAAGTCAGATCTATAGCCCCTACAATATCTGGTGGGTGGGGTTCTGTTTGTTTGTTCTAAGGCATTTGATTTTAGGAAACCTGCTGATGTCTCAATATACCTTGGCTGCTCCTTTGACTTCAGTCTGTGGTACAAGGCGCAAGCTCTATAATAAACTTGTGCTAAACTGTAGGACTGTACGTCCCACAGCGATTGTTAAGGTAAAGTAGATGGTGGAGCACGAGGTCCTTTATGCTTTAACAAATGGCACGCCCCACTTCAACAAGTCACTTCCACAGCATGCGGTGCAAAGCTGCCAAGTGGAACTGGAACTTATCAATACAAAAAATAGAGAAATACTTTTTCCCTATACACATTTCCCAGCCTCCCAGATTCAATCCCTGCCAAGATTTCACATAAAAACACTGCAACAGTACCCAGACCAAGAGCCTCCGTAGTCTAAATATGGTATTTATCTCTGTATTCAATATCCCTAGTTCTTCAGCTAGAGTCATGACAGTAAGTTTTACTCTTTTTATACATGACACAGTTTTACTCTCACACACACAATCCTGTCTGCAGGTGACAGGTTATTCATAAACCTGGTTGTCCTAGGAAACTAAGACTTCTTTCGTCTGTTTCCCCTGAAACTGATTTAGCACAAGGTCCATCCTGACAGGCACCCTGAAAAGTGCCATGCTGTAGCAGGTAGTCAATTACCCACCACACCTTTTGGGGGTTTGGGGTTTTTTTTGGTTGGTTGGTTTTGGTTTTAGCTAGAACATCAGTTGCTAAACCAATTTTTATCACCTTCCCCTTCTACCTCAAGTTAGTTGCTTTTATGATGCGCTATTAAATCCTACCCTAAAGTTCAGTGAAATTGCTCCAGTTGTCCTTATTCCACCCTCATCTATGAATTCTGTAATTCATTTACAGAATTCAAGTAAAAGGGCATGGCATGAGTCTTCTGTTACCCCCCTACAACTTCATCTATTTCCTGAACCACCCTTTGTTCTTTTGAATTTTTTCAGTTTCTCTCACAGAAAAGAGCAACGTAACAACTCTGTAGATTCAAATTCTCTCTATTCAAATAGTTATACCTCTGTTCGATGCCTTTAATGCTGTAATTTCTCCCAGCAAAGATCTCCCTATTTTACTTTTCATTTTCTGAAGAAAACCTAAAATATGATCTGATTCTGAGTCCAGTATTCTGACAATTTACTAATGGTGATGGCACAGTATTGTCCTGCCTTATCATTTCAGCTCACCTCAGCCTCATTCTGATCTACTGCCAAAATTTCAGTGTCTTTCTGAGGTGCTGAAGCCCACTTACAGTGAAATGGAGAGCATCCATACGAAATAAGCCACATTTGTCTCTATTATACGGTCTCACTGTCTATATATTGGTGATTATGTATTTATAAGGATTTTCTTGTGTTCATCTCCTCTTTCTGTTTTTATGTCACTTAAACTATGGCAGCATCTATTTTAATGCAGAAGTGTATTTGGTCTCGGTGTACGCCCTTTTCTACCACCTTCCTTCATGACAGTTTCCACACCAAGTTTGACACAATCCAGTCCTTAATTACATAGTCTAGTCTACTACATTTACAGTAAAGCAATTCCTTAGGCATGAAATTTTTTTTCTACTCCAGAAGTGACAGTCTGATTATACAGATTTTTTAAATATTTGCTTTTCTCTTCAACATTTGCTTTTTGTTTTTATTTCTAAATCCCCAATCATAATATTCATATCCAGATTACTTCTGTCCTTTTTTATTTCTCAATTCTTTTCACAAAAAATGTAAACATCACAAATTCCTGCCAGAGTGATTTCATTATATTTACCAGTAGTTCACCAATTTAGTTTAACTACACATGTGTTTTGTTTTCTAAAATACAAATAACAGTATTCTGGGGTTTTTATAGACTGTCATAGTGTAAAGACTATCACAGTGTTATCCAGCAAAGTCAAAAAAAACCATCACTCATTTTATTTTTCATAACATTGCTAAAATAGATTGTTGAAATAGATTGTGGGATAAGGCACAAAGCCAGCCCTTTTCTCTCATCATAAAATTATCATTTTTCTATTTATGTTTTGATGGACAACATTAATAAGATTTCTTACTGAACTAGAGATATATTATTCCAGTAGTAGATGGAACAACTGTTTTGTGTATGCACACATCTATAACACGTAAACATTTATAAAGCACTTACAGATGACTCACGAAGAGACAGGTTTATCACATCTTCAGACGGTGTTAATAATTACTAGACTGCAAACCCCCTTCTATACTCTCCTGTTTTCTTTTCAATTTATGCTTCCCAATCAGAATATAAAAAGGCACTTTGTTTCCTCTATTTCCATGTACACCTACCTCAAAAAGGCAACTATAACTATATTCACATGTGCAAATCAAGACACACTAAAAAAATATATGTAATATATATTTTATCCACAACTTCGATTTCAACACAACTTTGAGTGTAAAAACATTATTGCATTTCTCCAGTGCAATTTTATTACTTCAACATTACTAGATTAATAAATATGCAGTAGGAGTTTCACTTTGAGTTTTTGGCACACTAAAGCAAATATCCAGGTGGGCAAACAAAGAAAACCAGTGTGAAAACATGGCTTTTATGAACTAATCCAAACATCCCCGTTTCAAAGAAATATGATTAAGGGATTGTCTTGTTGTATTACCTTCAGGAAAAAAAAAATATCAGTCAGACAGGCTGCTCAGGCAGACTTCCCTGAAACTATAGTTGTCTATGCTTACATTGATTGTAATTAAAGACTGACAACGTACCACAGTGAGTTTCTCCCCAGTATCACCTGTTGATCTTCAGTACAGACAGACCAAGGTTTAACTTGCCCATCATTTCCATAACATTTTTGTGTTCCTTCTTAAATCCTTACAAATCATTTTTACAGTTTTCAATAGAGGGATGCTCTTGTGTGGATGGACAGTACCCAAATAAGGTCATACTGAAAAGCAATCAATGGCATATGCTAATTGAGCAGTTGACAGGCTAATCTTGGTGAAGAGTTTTAGCTTGAAACAGGAATGACATCAATCTTCATTCTGCTTTAAGAAATTGCTTGGCCAATTTATAACATTCTGGAAAATTAATATCCAGCCTCTTGTGTCTCCAAACTGACTAGAATATTTTACCCAGTACATTCCTCAATTTCAATAGTTGCTATTTAAAAAAAAACAAGTTAGTTTTCTATTACTGTAATACTGTTTAGAAAGTCAGAAAGCACACAATCCCAGACAAGATAAAAAGTAGCTTTTATGACACAAATATAATTCATAAACACAAGTTACAACTCAATAGTACTTCATGACACAGCCCTCACTAAGCCAACTACTTAATATATTCCCTCTTCTCTATTTACACAAGATATTTGCTTCTCTTTCTCTACAGAAAGAAAAAAACCCACCCTAAACAAATGACCTACCGCTTCACAAAAAGCATGGCTGGCTATTGATATTTCTTATTTACATAACTGAGAAATCTTCAAAATACACATTTAAAGCTAAATATTAAAAAAAAAAAACTATTCTGATGTGAGTAGTCAACTAACAACTATATGATGTTAGCATCAAGGACAATTATCCTAATTTAAAAAGCATCTGATTAAATTTTAAAACCAAAGGTGAGAGAGCACACAGCATCCACAGTTTATAAAAAAATGAACATCACTTAAAAGCTGAATGACACTAGGTCAAGTGACAGCATTCGGTGACAGTAAATAAAAAGTTCTTTTCTTCTAGCATTCCAAAAAGTATTTCCTTCTTGCCAAGAAGTTATGCACAAATCAATTCCCATCATCTCCATGCATACTCCATTTGCCAGACGAGAAATCTTACAGTGAATCGTTGACAGAATCCAGCCATCACAAGTTACCAAAATGTACGTGACTGTCAGAAAATATTAATATGGTCTGCCACTTTTATGGTGTTTCTAGACTTACCTCGGCAGATGGTCCCATTCCCCACATAGCCAGGTTTGCAGGTGCAGCTATGTCCCCTGACAGTGTTAGTACAGATTGCATTTTCATCACAGTTATGCTGTCCGCTGCCACACTCATCATGCTCTACAAGGGGGGGGGGGGAAAAAAAAAAAAAAGTAAAAAACATTACAAAAGAGACAGTGAGATTTTCAGTGTGATGATGGGACATTTGAAAACCAAATGGAAGAACAAGATTGCCACAATGGGTGAACGCTGGAGTTTGGTGCGGGAGTCAGCTACGGGTCTGCTTCAATTATGAAACTCAACATGTACATAGTGACATCAGATTACTGAGGTTCAAAAACAGGAAAAAAAGAATCAGTGAGGAGGCAAAGTATGACTATGACAAAAACCCATGGAGATTATGACAAAAATATCTGCTATGAAGACTAACCTTTACATCGCTGTTCATCACCAACAGTAATAAGCATAAATACAACGTAAGTGAACACAAGCCGGGCCCTAACAGCACGCCCTTTAAATACACAGTTCAGTTGTCACAGCCACTTCCTCTAATGCATGCTGAGCTGACTCTTCCTCTAATAGCATGTAATAACATTTTACATTTTTAGAGCACCATTCATACCATCAAACCCCAAAGAGGCTCCCAGATAAATGGGCCATATTTTGCTTTCATCCAGCAACTCCAGCTGCTGCCACTGAGCCTAATTTGCTGCAGCTCCTGCACTTCACTCTCCTGCTACATTTTGTTCTAGTAAAGCATCAGTTAGAGGTGGCGAGCTACCTGACCCTGAATTTTCTCACTTCTTCCTGCAATTACTAGGAGCTTCCCTCATGCAGTAGGATTGCAAAAAGAAAGCCTGAATATTTTACACTTCTGCACTGGTGGATTTACAGTTTTGTTCAGTGGAATCAAGAGGATGCAATGAAATTTCTTAAAACCATACAAAGAACAGCATACATAATAGAAAAAAATCAGAATCTAGAACCCTTCTGAGTAGTCTTCATGCAACTGCAATCATCAGGCTACTACCCATATGCTGAGAGGTACAAGGTATCCCCTTCTGGAATTAAGGATTTGCTTAAATATACCAATGAATAAGGGGTGTTCAAAGGACTATAGACAAAATTTGGCCTTCTACTGACCACAGAGAGAGGTAGTGCCACTAAAACATGAGCAGAATACTCATTTTTACAGACTCCAAATTAAGCCCTCTGGAAGAGCCTCTCCATTGAGAGCAACAGGATCACAGGCTTCACCAGGCCAAAGTTAACCTCTGCAATGCCCTCACTTTACCATAGTACAGAATGAGGGCCAACTTCAAGATAATGCAAGAAACATGTAGATTTAAATGGTGGATTCCAAGGCAGTCTCCCAACCAAATACTTCTGCAACACTGTTGATAACAATTTGCGGGACACATATTCGACATGCTTTCTATTTTTCAAACATATTTGACAGCAAAATGATACGGATTGCAACCATTTTCTTTTAAAGAGCATCAAAGCGATATATCACTTGCTCACTCTTTGCTTTTAGCAAGAAACTCACACACACACACACTCAAATGTGCCTGGCTTTAGCTGATAAATTCAGGCTTACATTTATACTTGTTACTCTATGGTGGTCCCTAGGCCTACTTAGTAATTCACTTCAGCTCCTTGCCAATTTTCAGACACCTTACATATTCTGAATGCTAGGCTTCTTCAAGGGCTGCCTGTTCTCTCCTTGATCATTTAAGAAATGGTGCCACAGCCTGATTCTTGCCACTCTGGTCTCAGACTGGTGCTCAGACACAAGGAGTATTGAGTTACCCTCCAAGGAAGTGCGTAGCAGGCAGCTGAAGTTGAATGCTGCTTTCTTGTAAAAGAGACACCCTCTCCATAATCTCTCCCTCCTCTTACTACTAGTTATTGCCATTAGCTTTCATGTGTTCATATTCAAACTATAATGAGAATGCCTTTGTGATAGGCTCATGTACACACAAGAACATTCCTAACTCAAACAATTGCCAAAATTAGTTGATTACCTTCTCAGCACTTCAAGTACAAACAAAAGATTTCCCAGTGGTAACATATGTGCTTTGCCAAAATACACAAGAGATTATACTCTGCTATGTTGTTCTAGGACTTCGACAATGTAAATCATTGTGTTTACCCCTCCTGCAGATGTACAGATGCTGACAATATTGAAAGATTTAGCACTGACAAAGCTCCTTTCCCACAGTCATACTTAAAACAGAGGTCAGTTTTTTCTAAGCTGATATAATTTGAAGAGTTAGCAACAAAACTGACCATGGGAACCTGCCCTTCATGAGACATCCTAGCACAAGGAGGACTAAGGGAACCTCATCTGCATTAGGAATCCCCAAGAAGTCTTAGCAGCAACGTGCCTGCAATGATGGGAATTTTAAATGAAGTTTTCCCTGGTGTAGAGATGTCTATAGATAATGTTGCTACAGGCCTAATAAGAATGAGAAAGCATTGATTTTCTGTCAAGGTACAAAAATCTTTTAGTCCAGATGGCAAAATCCTTAAGATTCTGTCAGTAGTGAGTTATCTTGGGTTTTCTTCTCTCTCACAAGAGATCGTCCTTTGGAGCACTTGGTGTTCACATTGGGAAGTGAGCATGGAAAGTTGGCTCACGTTTTGTTTAAACTTGAAGGAGATTATGACTAATTTGCAAAAAATCACTGCTTTCTTACACACACCGCTTTCCAAAATCCCCCATTCAAGCACATCAGACAGAAATTGCTTTTGCTTTAATGTTATGGTAAATATTATCTGACTAGACAGCAATCAAAGACTGGAAAAGAAGGACACTGTGAAACATGTGAAAGGACTCACAAACAATATCATTCTAAAGCACCAAAGAAGGGAGAGCCAAGACAAAAGCCTCAAAGTCATATCTTATTTTGACAATTTCCCTTTCAGCTGAAAATGAGAAACACAAGGGGACTCTAAAAGACAAAAGCAAAAGTAATTTTTTTTTTAATACACACATATGTATATGTAGATACAAATAAATATACTGCCAAGCTCAGAATTAAACCATTATCAAGTTTGATTGAAGTCATCCATCTTTCTGTGACTTCTATTTGTTACGTAATATACACAAAAGGGGGTTAGGACCAAAGACAAAAAGAACTGGCAGGCTTACCAAGAAGGACAGCACACCAGGATGCAATTTCCTGACCCAGCACTCATTCCCCTGTATTATTAATATCCCTTTCAAGAAACAAGTACCATTTCAGAAGAACAGTCACAACAGCACCATTCTTTGCTTACAGACAAGTTAGTTTATGAAGTGTCAGTAAGTTATCTTCAGCATTAGTATTTCTGTTACTCAGGAATCCTGCTTATTGCTGCCTCTATTCCATGCTTTGTCTGTGGTAAAGCTGAGAGATCAGTTACTTTTTGTGCCTCTGTTTCACTCTATAAAATGAGGATATTACAAGAATCTTGTAGATTTTTATTCTAGTATTTGTCATTCTTCTGAAATCCTCAAATACTAAAGATTTTACAGAAAATTAAAGGATAGCAATCTTCTGTTGCAAATAAAAGAAGAAAAGTCAACTGCTGGTTTACCTTCCACTTAATTTACTTTTCCTGCAAGCAGAGATGAGGTATGAAAGGACAGATCATGTCTGAAGCTTCATCTCACCTGTCCCTGTTCCCTAGCCACCAAGCTACAGCTAACACCAGCAAACTGCACATTTAAACCAAACATTTTCCTTATGGATAAAAACCTTCGAGAATTTCCAAAAGCTTTCATGAACTTTCCCAAAATCCTCAAGAGTATCTTATTTTCTGCATTCACGCCTGAACTGGGTCAGCTGGCGAAGCAATGACTATAAAGTTCGTTCGTTCCTCAGCCTTTATCTGAGGATGGCCAACTTCCTCTAAAAGCACTTGAAATCACTGGTAAGAAATTAGTCCCCCTTTTACAAAAACATATCTCTGCTTCTTGTGTTATATGACTCTGTGGAATCATGACATGTATCAACTGTGGCTGTCCTCTACTAAGCAGTGTTTCAGTTTTGAAGAACTAAGGTGGCTGAAACAAAATCTCTACAGAAAACTTCTATTTGAAAAAGCTGTCACTGGAAAGCCAACCATGGTTAACTGCTTGCCTCAGGCAACTGAAATTGTATCAACTTGAACAGAAGTCCATCCTGATAGCACTACAGGTATGGGGACACTGATGTTTTTACGTGGGTAGCGTTACAACACAGTGCATGCACAGTGGTTGAAGATAAGTAATATGGTTATCTCTGCTTTGTTCACAGGCAACCTAATAAAAATAAGTTTATCTTGATGATTAGAATACTCAGGAGCTGTCTGACAGAATTTGTTTCAATATTCCATAGCCTTACAGAGATAACAATCACATAAAAAGCAAAGTTAATTCACCAGAAAATAGTTTCAAGTAAATGGTTAGTTGCACATCCTATTATAAAAAGCACCAATGCATCCTACAAATTGCAGAAAACCACCTTATACCAAAACACAGGCTGGCCTGTTAGCACATTGATGTTATGGCACACACTGTATCTCCTTTTTTCTGAAATTCCAGAGAAGAGACTAGTTACAGTACAATGGGAAAACATAGACCTTTTCCTGTTGAAGTCTCAATAACACGAAATTAATAAAGAACTGCTGAAATAAGCACAATTGCCAAACTGCCACAGAGAGAACTGCGACCAAACTACATCCCCCTGTACCAGTGCGCACCCTCAAGGCAGATAGACCCCAACCAAGCAAACACCACACCAACATCTGCAACATCAGCAGCCAACATATACTGTGTACATTTGTAAAAAACAACAGTTAAATAATACCTGAGGCAGCAAGAGACCAGGAACGTGACTAAACTGCACTCCTACCAACAGAATATTCACTACAAAAGGTCAAGCCTCTGCTAATAGCTTTATTAGCTACACCTTCAGCAACAGCAAAATAATCAATCACAATGCATTTCAGCTGTGAAGCCACTTGCTTAAATTTTAAACAGACCTTTAGCTTTCTTCAAGATACGGGTATGTATTTAGGCTAATGAAGTCAAAGCATCTGTAGGTTGCAGCAGCTCCTGCACACCTCAAATGAGTAAGCACTGCAGCTGCTCCACCATGAATATGTAACCCTGCTGATGGCTGATCACTTCAGTGTGAAGTATAACTAGGAATATTCAAAGGAGGACAAAAAAGCCAGCAACCTTCAGGCATCCATATTTCTGTTCAATCTTCCGTATCCCCATTTTTCTAGCCCAATCTTACTGAGGAATCACATAACTATTTTGTTCTGTGGAACCTGAAAAATACCTTCTGTTCTGGGCTAAACTGAACTGGAAGAATGCAGTAGGAAAAGCACTAGGGGCTGAGGGGAGGGTGGCATACAAAGATTTTGTCTGCCTGAGGTAATGTATTCTGCATAAAACCACCCACACCATATTGCAAAACTGTTTGTAAGTAAAAACAACCACATAAAAATAATTCAGAACACATACAAAGTAAAAAAAGTAATTATTTGTCATGTATTTATAAATACAGATGCACAAATACTTAAACATATAAATAAACAATTATAGGTAAATACACATTTTCTCCATTCATATGTACATGAAATGTACTGTTTGTGAAAGGTTCTAGGCAGCTCTGACAATTAGCATCAGAACTGTCAGTAATAAAAAATAGCATATTTCTATACTCTTGAAATTTTGGGTATTATAAATATCCAGATTTTTACTAAAGAGATCTTTTCAATAATTTTTTTTCTATTCATTATAGAAGGGGAAGATAATCTTTGCCTGTATTTTGTGTGTCTATTTTTTTAAATGCATTTTTCGGAGGTGCTACAGAATTTCTACAATTCTTCTGCTTTCCAATGTTGAAAGAGATATCACCATCAGACTTACTGGATTTCTGTGGGCTCTACAGGTAGGATCTACTTGGCTGTATCTTTTTTTTTTTTTTCTGTATACACATGGAATAACTCAAGTATTTCTATTGTTGAACACTTTGTCTAAATTATTTAACAGGAAATTAGAACCATAGATTGAAAATATATAGCAAACAGCACATAGTAAAGCTAAGAACCTTTGGTCAAGAGTCAACTAACTGTAACATCAGGATAGCTTTCCCTTGCACAGTTCAAAAGCCCATAATGGATTTCAAACTTACAATTTCTAAAAGGTACATTTGACACAGGATTTATTTTTCAGTAAGAGTGCTGACCTTTTTATCTTTATTTTCTTTAAATAAGGATGCTCTTCAAAAAAGGGCCGACACTGAAATGCAATTACTGGAGACATATCCCATCGAATAGTCTTTCACCATGGCTACTCTCACTTCTCGTTACAAGAAAAGGCCCCAATTTAAACTTGCTTACAAGATGGAAACAATTTTCTTATTGTAAGGATTTTCTTCCATTAGTTCCTCAAAGCCTTCATACTTTAATAATAAAACATATACCTTTGGAAAACACTGTGCAAAGATTCTGACTATTTGTATTTATTCTTATTTTTACAACATTGAAAGGAAATCTAAGTTGTTCTCTAAATTGTTGAGATCACAGTCTGCTTCCGGGGTATGTAACCACAAACGCAGCAAACATTTCTGTACACCGAGAGACTTACAATAGAGACACAACTCACTTCTGGAATAGCAACGTCATCAGATGCTACCATTGTTTATTAATACAGAGACTATTTGTATATAATACATGCCCTAATGTAAAATTAATTAGCTATCTGGTAACAGTTAAGCAATGGCCTTTGACAACTCAGAAATGAGAAAGCCATCTCTCCAAATACTTTTAAAAAGCAGCAAGGCTTTGTTTCAAGGCATTCAGATGTCTATGTAGTAACCAGGGCTTTAAAAAAGAGAGATTAAAAACTTGAATTTAGGAAGAATTGTGGACTTAGTAGGATCAGGATTTCAGCTCATAAAAAGTTCTGATGAAACAAAAGGGATAGCTTTTAAATTGACTGAATAAAAGGAAGCATTATTCCGTACACACAGGAAGGAAGAATCTCCCCCAGAAAACCTGGGCAATTAGAAACAAGTTGCATACATCAAACAAAAAATTACATTGCAGATGGTAAGCTGGTGAAAGATAATAGCTAATTGTGAATCCAGGCAACACTGGGAAATAAATAAATAAATCAGTGTTTTCCCCTACTCATGAGAATTAAACAGTTTATCTATGCCCATTCTGAACTGAGTCATCCAAGCTCACCCTGTCCATTTCCGCAAGGAAACAGGAAGAAGGAACAGGGCTCAGAAAAGCCCCATCATTCCTTGACATAAGGATATATTGTAACTTTATCCTTATGAGCAATTAAACATACAAATGCTGGCAGAAATTTGCCCATTTTGCCATTCTTTTAGCAAGAAATTAAAATGCTTTTCTAATTTATGACACAGCAAAGAGCTTCTGGTGTCAAACATGGAATTATTTAGACTACGTTCTAAAAGCGTAGGCACATGCTACTCTTGGGTAATTAGAAAGAAATAGTGGTATTTAATTTGAATATAAAATTCTTAATGTGCATGCAGTTGCCTCTCGGAATAAAACCTCTTGAATGTTTCCTTTTCAATTATAAACTGAAATTCTTTCTTTGACTTTCTGGCACCTGGTTAGGTTTTGGTCACATTCTCCTCTCTACAATCAAGTTTATAAAATAAACTACTAATGTAAGTCAAGCTTATTCTTTTTTTTCTATTTTGTTCTGATTTATTCTAATCAACTAATCTAACTAGAACTGTCTAGAAATCAACATCAATGTAACAAAAGGTAAGATTCATGTTTCTAAACTGGTATTTAGAGAGAATCCCTGAGATTTGTCTCAGTGATTCAATTTGAACTTCAATTATTAGTTGGTTTAGTTTAGACTTTCACACCACAATGAAATTTTCTTTGTAGCCATGTATTAGAAGACCATGAACAAAACCAATGTAATCTTATTCATGCACTTTATATGTATCATAACTATCACGATATATGGATATATCTAGTGGAAAACAGACTAAAACTAGCTCATCCTCAAGAGACCAGTATGCAAATGTCGGCAATAAGGACACCTGTACATCAGTCGGTATGATTTCAACATTCAGTGAATGAAGTCTTTATAACTGATGCCTTCTGCACTAAGATGCTCAGCCTTCTTTATTTCCCCTCAGCAAGAAGCAGAAAGCAGAGATGAATGCAAAGGTCTATATTACATTCCAGTATACAGAGACTTCATTATTTATTGTCAAAAAATTCACCTTACTAATGATCCTTATTCCTATGAATCCCATGAGCTCCACCTTCATGTTACATATATGGACAGAAATAAGAAGAACCGTGGATAACAAAAAGATACTGTAAAAGAAGATAACATATTTTTTTCCAGAAACGTTTTCAGTACACAAAACATTTCACAAGCCAATGTTTTTCATAAGGAGCTTCTGTTTTCCCTTTTACGCTTACCTTAATTTAACATAAAGAAAGCTAAAGCGTATTGAGTTGAAACTATTTCTGAACAGTCAAGGAAGAAGCATTTGCTTTTAAGTTTGGATGATCTACCCTCTTCAGTACTCAATTCAGTTTACACTTTCAGTCTTTGCCTTCGCTCAGCCCTGTTAAATCCATTTTTCATATTATACTCTAAATCATGCAAATAAACCCAATGTATAAAAGCAAAAGTCAAGGTTCTGCTTGAAATTAATACAACATCAGATACAGTTTACTTTTTTTTTTTTGTATCTATACAAGACCTTTTGCTGGCAGCTATTCACATCATAAGCACCCTAAAGAGCATATGTGCAAGCATGCATACGATGTATCCCATTCTACAATCTGAAGGAGTTCTGCTCTACCATGTCCCCTCTTGCACTGAAGGTCTCCATGTCTTCCCCCTCAGTTTTTGAAATGGGCAGACCAGAAGTGCACACAGGATTCAAGACACCAGAATATCATGGATTTATACAATAGCATACTAATACTTTTCATTTGTTCTCAATCCTTTCCCAAAGGATCTTACTGTTCTGCTCATCTTTGACCATGGCTGAGCAGTGAGCTGACATTTTCAGAGAACTACCTGCAATAATTCCAGTATCTCTTCTCTGAATGGTAATGGCTAATTTAGAGCATTTGTATATATATCTATCTTTGGGTTTTTTGGGGTTTCTTTTTTTTTTTTTTTTTTTACTTGAGGGAAAGGTATTTTATACTCTGACCCTCTGTTCTGCCTCATTACTTTATAAAAACTACTACCAATAGTAGCCATCTGAATTTGCATGAAATGAGTTCACTCAGCAGTGATAGGAAATTCTAAATTGTTAAAATAAAAATGTTTATTTTTGGCTAAATCAAGATGAATAATAGGTAGCCTTGCTGACGGTAACACTGCATTTGTTTTCTGCAAGAGAAGGAAAAAAAAGTGTATCTCTTGCTAGCACACTATAAAATATTTGCACATATATCTTAAATGCCTATATAACATTTGTTAGGAAGTGGGAAGACAGACATTTGGTTTTATTGTTTTCTGAACACAATACTACAAAAGAAAACAAAAAAGCAAAGGAAAAAGAGGAAAATCTGAAAAAGCCAAATCCTGAAAAACTGAGTTTAAAGCTTGGACACTGGCATGGTTTAACCCCAGTCAGCAATTAAGCACTAGATACCAACTCATTCTCTCTCCCCCTCACAGCAGGATAGGGGAGAGAATGGGAAAAAAAAAACCAAACCACCAAAACAACTTATGGGTTCAAATAAAGACAGTTTAATGGGACAAAAAATGAAGGGAAAATAATAATAATAGAATACACAAAACAAGTGATGCACAATACAATGGCTCACCACCCACTAACTGATGCCCAGCCAATCCCCAAGCTGCAGTGCCTTGCGGCCAACTGCCCCCAGTTTATATACTGGGCATGAGGTCATATGGTATGGAATATTATTCTCATCCTAAATCCAAAACACAGCACTACACCAGCTACTAGGAAGAAAATTAACTTTATTCCACCTGAAATCAGGACAGACATATTGCACCCTGATAAGAAGCTCCCCAAGATAAAAGAAAAACAGCATTGAACAAACTAGGTCAAATGTTTGAAAATTCAAGAATCACTGGAAGCATACACCATTGTTTGCTTTACATTTAGATTTTATTTCCCTAATCTTTTAAAGTGTGTTTAAGTTGAGTAGACATGTCAAATTAGTAAAGAAAATTAAAATCATTTTATAAATATAGAAGAACAACTACTGGATTATTAGTGTGAAGAGTCACAGTATCAAGGGTTTTTTTGACATTGGATATGACATTGTCATATATAGCAGGGAAATATTAACAATATACAGAAATTCCAGAACGTATCTTTAACAAGCAGGCTGATAATAAAATGGCAATCCACCTGACATACTCTCAGTTTAAACTGGATACTTTGCTGCAATTTTGTGGACTTCTTTTTGAAAGCCAGATTATTCATGTTTGGGTGCAGTATTGTCTAGCTGTCTAATGCTGACAAGTGATCTTAAGAAAAAAATCAGCATGTAAACACTACACACTAGGACAGCTTGGATGATTGTGCCAGAGGATTAATAATCGATTACAGTTTTCATATCTTCCATCTCAACATATTTCTCACATAACAAAAATACGTGAGGCAACTTTGTCATTAGCAATGTGCATCTTTAACTCTAAAACTTGCCAACGAGCTTTGAGCACAGTTGTGGAGACAGGCATCAAATTCAATTCAGACCAGTTCTAGACAAGAAATTCATTGCAAGAGTTTGGAGAGGTCTGCATATCGCAAATTTAGAGATGCAAATGAAATTTCCACTAAGGAAGAAACCACCCTCCATTGTCAAAAAAGCTCTTTTGTTATCTTTATGCTTTGAAGAGTTGGCAAATTCATACCATGAAAAGAATGAGCTCTTTTGCAAGTACAGTTTCTCACTGAGCAAAGAGCTGGCATATCCATACCAACCAGTTTTCAGGACTGAGGCTGAACTCCATGAAGATCAGATGATCTTTCAGAACTAAAACCAAGCAGTAAGGATTGCCCATTTTCAATCTTACAGACTGAGAGTAATTCCTAAATTTAATGGTAATAGAGTTCATAAGAGCTTCATTTCTGGTCCTACAGCTCAGAATGAATCATTATGCAAACCTTTGCACAGGGCAAAGGAAGCATACAGCGTATTGCTAATGAAACACAGCCCAATATAAACCCATTTTTAAGACTAAGGGATAACAATAATTAAATCAAAGTCTCAGAGGAACAATAAATGGTTTACAAAGTTAACAAAGTTGAAATACTGTACACATGAGAAACACATGTGGTGTTGAAGAGCAACTAGCTATATCCTCATCTGCACAAACCAAAACATCTTAAAAGCTTTTCTCCTTATTGGATTTATAAAACAGAATGACCAGTTTATGGACTGTATGTCTAGAAGTTTGCAGTAACCTGATCTGTATGCCAGTCTCTTATTTATTTATTTATTCATTTATTTAAGGAAGCCAGAAGAAAGTCCAGATTTCATTAAAGGTACAGTATGGTCTTGAGGTGCAATGGTCAGAGCACAGGTCCATACGCTGGGAGCTCATTCTGTTCTGAGCTCTCTCACAAACATAGTACTTAACACAAGTCATACTATCACGCCTGAGCTGTAATGCATACCAATACTTTTTAATTGAAACATGCTAAACAATATGGTCGTCTTCATTATTATTATGGGATATTAAGCTTCTAATACAATCCCTAGCTTTTCTGCAAACCAGTTAAGCCTCAAGGCATTGGACTTTTATGAGGCACCTTGATTGTGTATATTGATTTCCGTATTTGTAAACCACTAGTTATTCCAATATTGCTTTTCTTGACATAGTTATAAAGCAGAGAATTTCATACAGAGAACAAATAAAGTCTTGAACTCAATGCGATGTACCTCACTGAAAGAGAGCAACTGCACAGTTCCAGCTAGGCTGGAGCAGTGACATTAATACTGATAGGAAAAAAACCCCAAACAAACAAAGAAAACCGCAAAAAAACCCCAACCCACCAAACACTTCCATGAAGTTCTCAGCTTCTCTAAATCATAGGACATTCACTTTAAAAAATAAAGAAATCACACATAATGACACAATCTGAAAAAATGAGACTGTCTAGCAATTGCCACTGCCCAATTTACAGTTTTCAGGAGAGATGCCTGTTACCATTACATCTTAAAATAGAGTTTTATTTTGCCTCTGTGTTGTTAAAGACTGAATATGGTCAAAGTATCTGCATTGTGTCAGAAAAGAAACCCTAAAGCAATATGTACTGATTTATTTATATAGCCATATAACTTAATCTAAAAGGACAGACTGCTTTTTATCCATAAAATTGTGAAAGCTGCATATTTTATGAAGTTGATATCAGAACTTATCATTCAGGTATTTTCAGTTCAACAATAGCTGCAAGCTTTATTTTTCAGAAATCTCAAAATCACTAACACAAAAAGTGTGAAATAGACCTTTGGATGCAATTTTTAGCCAACATTTCATCATGGCTTGATGAACTTATATTGGTGATACAAGTTCAAAAGTTTTGGATTTCAGCACTCCATGATGCTTTAACTTCCACATTAAAAAAAAGATACTAGTAATACATACACCATTTCAAACTTGCACAAAAGTCTATTAGTGCTACTGCAATATAGTAAGGTGGAATTGTTTCTAAATAAGCCTGTGTGTGACAGATGTGTCAATCTGCTGATACAAGAACACATAAAATCACAGTTAAGGTTTTGTAGCAGAGTTCAAGTATAATGAGGACAGGACACGTATTATTTCTTTGCACCTATCAGAGATGCAATGAGAAGGCTTGCAGACTGTTGGAGCATGTGTTACAGGTGATGTGAAAGTCACAAAGACTTAGCATTCAATTTTCTGTTCACAAAGTTAGACAGAGCCGAGCCTTCAGGTTCCCCTGCAGACTTAGCACCTTTATGTTTTATGCAGAAGTTTCTAATTAAGCAAATGCTGCAAAAAGGATGGACTCTAACATATTTTAAGCTTTTACAGAGTAGAGATGGACTGTTGTTTCTTACTGAAAGTACACAGAATATTTGCCTAGTTGCAGCTCACCCAACAAAGCCACTGAGTACTGACTGAGATTGTTAAAAATGGATGTCTAAAAACTGGCTTCTAACACAGTATTTAGGCGTCTAAATTACTAAATGGTTTGGCTCTTTCAGAGTGCTGAAAACCTAACTTCCCCCAACGCATTTAACTAGGACAAATAGGTTCTCAGCACTCAAAAAAAAAAAAAAAAAAAAGGAAAAAAAGAAAGTCTAGTTCTTTATGTCACTCCTGTGTATTAGCCTTCAGTTTACTCCTTTAGCCTCACAAAAATGCTATGACATTTTTACATGGAAGGAAGTGATCAAATCGTTTTAGCCCTCAAAGACTGCAACTTCAGCATTATATTTACTCTCAACACACAGAATCAATTTTTATTTGAAAGCAGAAATGGCAACCAGTGTATCATCATTTCCTAAGGCACTTATGTTTTCCCCTGGAGATATTCTACCATAACAGTGATCACAACAGACCACACTTGTCTTATGAGATCTGACAAGATCACAACCTGAGCTGCAACTACACCTTCTTATATCAGCAAAACACTGCACAGTATGAAGAACCCACTGCTGAGACGAAAGATAGATCAAACAGAATTTATACGCTGTACATTGCTCAGGCTTTCACAACTAACTTACCAAAAGATAATGACAGCACAACTTTATTTTTAATTTTCATCATTTAAGTAAAAATTAATAAAAATTACTTAGATACACAAACATATCATCCATGAGACTGGAAAAAATGCATGGTTGGTTGACGTTCATTCAAACAGGGAATTCTTCTCTAGAAGACTTCTGCTCCAAATGCATTAAAAAAGTCACAGACACTCACAGAAAAGTGGTATCAACTAGTATGTATTACTAGCCAAGAAAAACAGGGATTTAAGTACAGGATTACCCCAGAAAACTGATGATGCAAGAAAGGTGACTTTTCTCAAAAAAAACTTAGAACATAATTTTAGGGAGGATAGAAGCAGTAACCTGAAGTATCTAAAATCATCAAACACCATGGAAAGCACTGCAGAAATACACTGGAGGTTCAGAGCAGGGGCCCCTAGGGGATGAAGTCCCATTCATTTTCTGGCTCCATTTTCAGTGTTAACCAGTGCCCAACTCACAAAGTGCTACCCGAAGCCTCTCTGCTGTGGGTAGCAGGATACTGCATTCAGCCTTTGGCAAAGCATGAGATCATTAAGAAGGAAAAGCAAAACACCAGATGTGAGGAACGTCGGCAAAAATCAATTTGCAGAAGAAGGCACAATGAAATTCTGTGCTTAGCTTGAGTACCTAAGACTGACAAGAAAAATCCATATATATGCAGCCAATGAGACAGAAGGAGTGGGGTTAAATGACTACAAATCATGAAGAAAGCATGAAACTTCAGGAGGAGGTTTAGAATATTTCAGCGGAAAAATTGAGGCAGAAGTCAAACGAGAGAGAAAATGGGAAATGAGAATCAAGGAATGGTGCTCTTGGAAAGAACAAGTTTCTTGTTCACAAGAAACAACCTCCACAAAACACGTGTAGCTATGCCTATCACAAGCTACTGTACTGCTTAAAATTTAATTCCAGCATATATTCCAGGGAAGAAAAGCAGGATTATATAGAGTACTCCAGCTCAGAAAAGGGAGCCGTGATGCTGTTAGCTAAACTGAGCACAAATCCTCCTGCAAAACATGCCCAGAGGAAGAAGCACAATCCAGGGGTGAGAACATCTGGCACAATCTGAATTCCACCCTCTTTCTCATTAACTGACTACATGACTTGGTGACTAAGATACTTTTGCCACCTTTTTTATAAATCAATGGTTAGAAAGGTGTTATGTCAGTGCAAAACTCATCTAAGACAATGAAATTGTTTACCAACAGACAAGAACGGGAAAGAGACTGGATTTGGAATATTTGAACCATTTGAAACAAAAAGGTAGGAACCTAAGCAAAACCTGACATTTATCACTGTTAGGTGACTGGTAAACATTCTGACATGCTGGAACACTACTGACATTTCAGGGATAGCTCGTACATACAAGAACTAGCAAATAATCAAGAGACAATTTGAAAAGGGCTGCTGGTAAGCACTTAATGAGACAAGGAATGGCTGAAGAAAGTCTGACAGAGGCCATTGGGAAAGTGATAGATGTAAACTTACTGTCACAGGTTAAGCATCAGACACACAATCACTGTAAAATTATTTGGAGGAAGGTGTCAGGACGTACATACTTAGACATCAGCTTCACAGAATTTCAAGAAATAAAAAGATCAAACGCTTTTATTATTTAAATGAAGACATACTTCACACACCAAGTAATATTCCTGCTCTAGATACTATCTCTAACCCCTGCAAAGGCAATTTATGTCTTCATTGACTATTTCCTAGAACACCACCCCTATAGAGAGAGGAAAAGATAGGGTTCCTCTTTCCGCTGCCTCCCACCCTCCATGTCCTACAGGCAGGGGAAGCAGAGGAAGTGATGTAAGTACTGCTTGCACATACTTTTGATAAAGCCTGTAATTTCCGTCCTTTTATCATGTTCGGTTTAAGGGGCTCAAACGCAATTACAATCATTAACAACTGGTGTTTCATGTATCACTTCTGTGACACGTGACAAATGTCTGTGAACAGAAAATACTGTTGCGGAGAAGAGGTGTGTGCCTTTCCAAAGGATCCCAGAGCTATGCTGCACAAGTGCTGAAATCAGCACTAAATTAGCATTAGAGTAATTAAGTAACTTTTTCTCACAGAAGACTATGAAGCGTTTGATTTTAACTACTCCTCAGGAAACCCGAACACACAGACAGGGCCTGCAGCACCACGGTGATAAATCCCCTGGAGGAAATCTCCTGCCACAAGCTCCCATACATACAGATGGGATGTCAGCTAGGAGCCCTCCATCTGATCGCCACCTTACAGAGACAGAAGCAGGATCCTTATGCATAGGCACTCCAATGCCACAGAGAGAGATCAGTGAATTAAGATGTTAATAATTAATAGTAATTTAAATAGTTAAATATTAATAGTTTAATTTGGAAACAGAAAAAAGGATTTCTTTTGATATGAATTTGACCCTGCATCCTAGGTGACCGCACAATGAAGATGACAGGTGAAACAAATTAATGTAACAAAACAATTGCCTGGAACCACAAATTGAATTTCAGTGGGATACCTCATGCCGCTACAACCCAAGGAAGTCATCTTGTGAGGCACACCTCACTAGGATCACATGCAGTTTAGAAAATTAGTTGTAAGAAAATGTGTTTCAAATATTTAACAAGAGGCAAGATAAGGTCAACCAGCTATAATCTTATAGCTGAAAAATTATACACACACAGTATTGATTCTTTTAACTCTCCTGTAATGAGAAGAAAGTAATCTTTTTCAACCAGAAAAAGCTTTTCTAATTGATACATGTTTGGCATCCTAAAAAGTATTCACACCAGAAAAGATGAATGTCACTAGTCCCACCATCAGTGACCATACCAACACTGGCAAAACTGCTGTATTTCCGAAGAGCTTACAAAAAGCAGCCATGCAAAGTAGGAAGAAAAGTTCAGCAGAGTTAACCCTATGACAGACCTGAATGACAACACATAATGCAGCTTAGTATTAAATTCTTACTTCCATCGAGACTTGTGTCTAGGCATGGACCTTCAGAAACAGTCCAACACAGTTCAGCAGATCCCTGCTGGAGGAGTGACAATGAGGGAATATAAGGAGAAAATAAGCATTGGGAGATCCCTCCTTTCACTTTCAACAAAAAAAGTGAATAAATAGCTGTGGCACAATAAAGGGGAAATGTGTCTTTAAAATTGAGTGTGTTTAACATGGACAACCAATGGCTTAAGATAAGCCTGTAACATCCTGTAGTGAAGAGTCAGCTACACATGGTATTTTCTAACTTCAATATTTCTCTGAAGTTTCACTATCTCGAGTGAAGGAAGCAGTACATTTGGACTGGGTGAACCAATAGTTAATTCTAGACCCAAAATAATTTCCATCTTTTGTTTCTAACAAAGAACTGTGACGATTTTTGGCTCTTGATCCTATTTTCCATTCTTTCTCTGAACAATTCATGGGGAAGATTCATATTTTAGGCCTATTCTCTTTGAAATACTTACTTGGCATTATTACAGCCTGTGACTTTGTGTTGCAAGGTTTTCAAAAACCCTTTCAGAAAGAAACATTTGTTATTCTAAGCTGATCACTGAGTGCCATTTCTTGCTTGAGAAAGCACAATGTAGGTTGTATAATAATAATAGAGCTATCAAAAGAAGATCATTAACTACAGCAGGATTACCACCTCATCTTCGGGCAGGCTTTTCTCATTTTCTGTGTAGGCTGGAAGGGATCACCACATCTCTGATCAATGCTGGTGCTGGTATGATAACCACTGGGCCAGCCATAGAAATATAACAGAATTAAAAGATGATAATAAGCACTAAAGGAAAAAAAACTGAAAATGGAGTGGTCCTGAATTACATGTACAAAGGAGGAAACTTCATTTGCTATCAGCTGTACACAGAAAGAGAAGGTGGCATGGTAATAAGATATGAACTAGTTTCATTTGTCAGTAAGAAAAGATACAGGAGGACAAAGCTATGGAACATAATATAATAGAATGCAAACAGCTTTAGCTTCTCTGAAAAAAATGAGGTAATGAGTAACAAGTGCAACTCAGTACTAAAAAGGAAAAAAAAAACACAAAAGAAAGGTAATATTGAGGCTCAGAAAGAATAAACTCGAATGAACGTTAATTGAGATGAACTAGAACAGAATATTTAACAGTATTTTCTGTAAAGTAAAACAAAAGTGTATACTTCATATGCTAACGAAGAACATCACAAAATGCAAGAATGTGTCTCTAGAAGAACTGTAATTCTTGCAAAGTTTTGAGTATTCTTTCCAGGTATTATAAAAGAAAGATGAGATAGCATTTAAAAAGCAGAGGAGAATCAGGAGCATCCTTGTGTGCAACAATTCACAAATTTCAAGAAACTACAGAAAAAACGTAGACGCCATCATTATACAATGTCTGAAATTGAAATTTCACTAAGGCTAAACTTCCCTGCCCTCCCACTGCAGTTATATGCAGTTTAAGGGTTATCATTTCAACAGTTACAGAGAGAAAATTAAAGTTTACAGATATTTACAGGAGCAAAAAAATCCCTGCAACAGGATTTTGTGTGTAATCTATTCTTCACTGTAAAACTAAGCTGATTCACAAAAATACTGAGATACTCAATGCACTCTTGTTTTGAAGAATCTTGAAGGATTCAATTGGAAACACCTTAAGATTATAATTATTCCTGTTGTTAAATATGTTCTGGCTGTTATTCTCCTTTGACTGTTGCTTCTAGCAGATTGGTTTAAGTCACATCAAGTTCACCTAGTCTAATTAGATCAGATATTTCATAACCTGACTGCCTTTCCAGACACAATGTTACTTTTATCATCAGTTAAATAATCACAGTTTTATATTAGAGCTTAAAATACAAGGACATTGAAAATAACATATTGTGGCCAATTGAAATTACACCAAAAAATAGCATTTGAAGGATTTAAACAGATAGCAGCAATTATCCTCCTCTTTGTGGAGCATGAAAGTGATAAAAATGATTATTTTTCCAAGATCACTATAATATTCATGTATCTACTTAACATTCTTCCTTGGAAGGTCCCATTTGTTTTCTTTAAAGAAATGAATAAAGAGATTTAAAAGATTATGATTACTCAGTACTTATGAGAAAATGAATAGCAGCTACGACAAAGGTATGTAAAATGAGTAACAGAATGTAGAAAACTCTCTTACCCAATATTAATAAAAAAAGGCTCTCTTGCTTGGTGAAATTTAAAGTGGAAAAGAATCATGGTGGACAGATAGAAACAGTCATTTTATAGAACAGGTCTAACTGATAAAAGACTTTAGACTGTATTGAGTTTAAGTCCAATAATATTCAAAATAGTAGCCCCTTAATGTACATGAATAGCATGAATAGTTTTGCTAGCTAGGATTTAATTATGAAACTATTGATCGTTATGGTTCAAAGCACAAAATGATCATTAGGTGGAACCAAGCAAAGAGATTCCTTCTATGATATATTATAGTTCCAGGGAGGCCTACCTTTTCTCTGAAGCAACCAACTTTGCTGTCAGAGTATAAATACTAGGTCAACTGCAGGTCAAGATGCCAGGTTCTAATAAAAAGACAATTAATTTTATCTGAAAAAAAGAAACAGTTGTGGATCTCAGACTGCTATCTGAAGAGATCTCATGTAGAAGGGTATCAAGGATTACAACAGTGGGCCTTCCAGCTTACACCACTTAATTATTTGTTCTTCGTGAGTTCAGCAGACAGAAGACCAAATTTATGCTCAGTTTGGTTGTGGGAAGGAGGAAGAGTGGGAATTTGGCCTTCTTGCCTTCATCTGAAGCTAGCTGAGGCAGTTCATGCAGCAGTGTAGGACTACTCAATTTAAGCAGGTGTCTCACGAGAGCAGACTCTCAACATGCACTCCATACTCTTCTTCCTACTTGTTCTTAGCTACCACTGAAAGGGCAAGTGGGGTGGTTACCTATGAATCACGCAAATATAGACATCATTGAAGGCAGAAGGATGGCATGAACCTCACAGATTAGATTTGCATTTGTCTTTATCAGGAGGCATTGAGTAAAAGGAATTTTCTGATTGCTTTAGAAAAGGCTAATGTGTTCATTCGCACTATATAAAGATTTAACATACTCAATGAACAAAAATTATAATCTGTCATTTTAGGCAAAGCAAGCAATCGAGCAGAAATCATTAAATCTTTCATAACAGTGGAGAGGACTTAGTTTTAGTCTCTGCAATGCTGGTCTTAAAGAGCTTACACAAGAGCTTTGAGAAGCAATATAAGTTTGCCTATGCAGTGTGATGGACTAATTCAGGACTTCTGTATCATTTTCAAGCTACCCTGCGCCATACCCAGTGGACAGTAGTTTGGGTTTATTCTTCCTATGGTACTTATTGTGTCTTATCTTTACAAAGTTTGTTTCTAAAAGATAACATCATATTGAATTGTGAATAATCAGAGTGGAAAAACTATTACAGGATTTTCAGACCACCGTTGCTTATATGGCAAATCTGATTTCTGTAAAAATGCACATCTAATACTAGGAGTTAATAATACTAATAATGAATAGAAATAAGGTAAGAAACACCACCTGTGTAAATGTCATACTTAAAAAAAAGGGAGTCTATCTTTATATTCCTAAGACTTAATGGAATTATATAAAACATTATTTTGAGATGATCACCCAAAGTGCTATTTTCACAAGATATAAAAGAAAATGTAAGATCAGAAGACCTTTCTCTGCACAGAATTATTGTGGTTGTAGAGCTGTCAACAAGGAGAAACACAAGCAAAGAAATCATTGGGAAAAGTCCTCCATGCTAGAAATTTGCCTTTTTTTTTTTTTTTTTTAAACATTGTAGAGATGTGGAATTTTTTTTATCAGCAACCTCTGTTCCTAAAGTAGCTTGCACTCAAATCCATTTAGAGGAAAAAAAAGTCTGAGATATTAAAAGACTAAAATAATAGCTCATGATCCAGCTGTTTACAGAGCTATTGCCCTCAATTACTACCTAAACTTAATTAATTTCTATTCCCATGTAGGACATAGAAAGGAGAGACAGAAAAGTTCATCAAAGCAGTCCACAACATATATAGTACAGAGTCCTGCCATAGATTTGCTGACAACCCACTACCCACATTAACGTTTACAAAGGGAAGGAACTTAAAAATTTGCAGCAGATGCTTAATACTTTGCAGGCTCAGATCCAGCTTGACAACACATGCCTGAAGAAGCATCCAGGAGCAACCAGCAGCTCAGCACCTTGCAAAATCTTTCCAATAACTTGAGTAGTTCTTAAGTCTTACCCTGACTTTCTGTAAGGCATATTTGCATATTGCCTTTATTTGTTTAGCATAGAAATCATGAACTGTTAAGAGTTGCACCATGCTAACAAAACAGGAATAATAGCTTTTCATTTTGGTAGTGCTTTATCTTTAAACCATCTGTTGCTGGAAAACGTATATAACTGGGACAATCTACAGCACAGGATTCAAAACTGATCTGTTCATGTCCTTCAAGAGATGTCTGAATATACTCATATACAAAGCAGAATAAACACTTAACCTTAAAGCAGCTTTAGTTTCTATAGTTTTCTGTATTTTGCTAATCTGTTTTAAACTCAACATCTCAAGTTAACTGTGTTAAGAACACTAAGGTTTTCACTGGAACAGAAATTTGTACTATAAAGGTAGTTAACCCATTGAAATAATCTAAGAAAATCGTCTTTACAGACTTCAGAGAAAAATATCAGGTAAGGGCTTCCTATTTCAAAAGAAGCATGAATTCATTTTGTCTGTAAATTAATTAGCCTCTTTTCTGCAGCACAAAACCAAAATCCGCATAGGGTAATAACTGGTCTTGGTCCCTGATCCAATTTATGGATCCTGACAGGCAGTCTAATGGCACAGATGATTTTTAATAAATCAACAATCTCAGAGCAACAAATCAAAAGCAGCAGCAACTAAAAAGCCTTCAGATTCCAGTTTCACAATAGACATAAATATGCATATATAGTTTGATTTCGACCAGCTATAAACCCAGCCTCTGGATTTTGGAGATTTGTAGGTAACCTCACTTTTAGCAACCTCAGTGTTGACTGTTACCTGACTGAGCATTTAGCCATGTAGCTTTTTATATGAAGTCACACGTAAGGAAAAAAAAAAAAAAAACACACCACATACACACACCCTCACTGCTAATTTTCAAAACTGAGTTTGTTCCAAGTAAAAAATGCTTATATGACTATTTATGGATATAATACATGCAAAAGGCTGCATGTCTGAAAAGGAGGCCTGAATATATTACATATGAGAAATTAAAGGGCTGTTAAATTCTCCAATCTCATTATAGCTTTCTATTTTCAAAGTTCCTTTAAAAAAAGTTACATTTCAAATTCCATTAATGCCTTGGATTAAGTCTTTCTAGTTGACTTTTTATACAACTTCTTCAGTTTCTGTGCAATAAAGCAGCCTCTTGCTATCTTTACAAGTATCATCAATAATGTTCAGCGGTAGATACTTGATCACTCAAAACTGGTCATCAGTTTTAGCAATCCAGATGGAACGAGGCTGCTCTATCGCCCTTAAAGACAGTCCTTTCTGTTTCTTCTGAAAGTATCAACCATGAAAGACAGCACGTGTGTTTATACGTTTCACTCTGCCTGGTGCCCTAAGCAAACAATTCTGTAAGATCTGCCATTTCTGTTACTGTCAAACATTTCGCATCAGCTAGGAATTCTGTTTAACTTTTTTTTTTTTCATTTTCATCTGTAACTTCTTTATTTTAATAATCCCAGTCAGTGTATCAATTCTAACAGCAGGAACAAGAAACAATGCAAAGGAACCTACATCATCAGATGCCATATACATCTTACTTGAGCTTGCAATAGTTAGACACCCCAGATCTGGGCAGAGAAGAGTCACTCGGACTGTGGATTTTGAATCTTCACTGAGGAGTGGAGTAAACCTAGTTCCCTAAGTGTAGAGTGAATTGATCAAAAGACTGTAGTAAGTGAATTTTAGCATGCCAGGCGGAGAAATAGAGAACTCAGTATGCTTTTGATATGTTTAGCCACCCTTGTTCCTAGAGAGAAAGGATTCACCTCCATGCCTACGACTGAACCTCAAGGTGGATGGGGCCATGGCAGTAATGAAAGACATTGAGCCTACTGACATCCACACCGCAGTGCATGTTCCTTAGCAGGCACACCCCAGTCCAAGCTCAGATCATAAATGTTATTTTCTCTGGGATTTCATCACGGTCTCAGAAATGTGAAGTTCCCTGTGCTGCTGCTGAAGATCTGACATATCCCATGAGCCTTCCAGCAGCCTGGAGCAGGTCCAGCATGCTGCTACTCACAGAGTGGGGCTCATGCAGGGCTGCCAGTCAGCAAACAGCTACCTGTTCCGTTAGGTCACAGAAAGCTGCTAGATGTTTCCATTGCAGTACTCTGCATGTGCAAGCTCTTTTTCCCAAAGGTGAAAGAGCACTGATGATGCAAGGAGGGCAAGGAGTGACCTACACAGAAGAGAAGAATGTACAATAGTAAAGCAAGTTTAGATGGAGTCTACCTTCTTGCTTTTCCCCATTCTGTTGGGAAGCACATCCAGACACTGCAAAGCCTGGCAAGATAACAATTTAACTTTTCTATTCATAAATCACTTATAATGGATGATTTTGCATAATGCATCACAGGGTTTGTGGGACTCTTAAAAACACGTAAAGAGTGAAGTAAAAGGACAGAACATTTATTTAGCTTTGTACTGAGCAGATACTAGTAGCACATGCAAAAAAGACAATAACATTTTATGTTGTGGTGGAATGTGATTACATTTGGAATGTCTTGGCTTTATTGCAAAGCCACATTTATGGCCTAATTAAAACACAGGATTCAGTTCAGAACTGGATAGATACCAAGGCATCTATCTGAAAGCAAGTCTCCAAAGATCAGAGGGTTCCTTTGCCCCTTTGTGGACTGCATGTGTGCCTAAATATACACATTCTTAATTTACTGTTTGAAGATTTTGCTATGTCAGATATTCCACAGAATACCACTTTCAACATTTGTGCTATTTTGAAAGCAAAAAAACCAGTAACAAACAAGCAAGCCAAAAACTAGCATAAAGGAAAAATGTTGGTAGATAGTTCAGCATCACGAAAGCTTATATACATTAAATTTTGTGAAATTTAACCCTCCATTATGAGAAGCACAAATCAGACTAAACCAAATCCCTAGGATCCTAAGAACATGGAAACTTTTCTTCACTATAAACAAACAGGAAAAATATATTTTACCCTTACAGGTCATTAAGCTGTCTCTGCATGGCCATCCTTATCCTTTGCTTGGCAGCCCTGTTTTCTGGCCCCTTCTGCTATCATCTGTCATAACAGGAAAGCCTCCCCCAAAACACCTGATTATCTCAGTCTAGCAGCATGAACTGTATTTTCTAAAAATGAACTTTATTTGTAAATGCTGAAACAAACAAACATAAAAAAATCTAAGCACATAAAAATCTCAATAGACTATTCTAATGAGAGCACAATTAGCAAACCTCTGTCATTCATTGGCTTAGCTCTGTCCCACTTCTCTGACAATGAAGAATAAGAGTTATTTCTGGGAGAGTCAGAAAAATCCCCAGTTTGAGGAATTATTACAGGCAATCATGTAACTAAATAGGAAATTTCATACTGGGAGGCACAATTATTACATGCAATCATGTAACTAAATAGGAAGTTTCATACTGGAGGCAAAAAGCCTACAGTAGAAAGCATGAAAATATTAACTACAAAGTGATAGATCAAAGCACCTCTTTTTCTCCCTCTCCCTGCGCTGCTCCCAAAGGCTATATTTCTCAAGGACCAAGCAAGTCTGCTTGCCAGTGGCAGCTCCTGTACACCCTTTAAAATTATTTCACAAACATTTCAGAAAGGCAACACTACCAGATTTATGGTTATTCACTGATGTTTACAAATCCAGAAATAAATTTAGGATAACTAGGTTATCAGACATACTAGCATTCACCTGCAAATATTACCCATAATATATCTCAATATTCTTGTTCACAGACAGAACACAAAGGTCCTCCAAAACCAGAATGAGAACAACCAAAAGGATAAACCACACTCCATACCTTCAGAGCAACAGAAACTCTTCCCTGACCCCCAACATTTCTGCTGAAAAAAGCATTTTTAAGTTATCTGGGAAGCTGCAGAACCAACAAAGCAAGAGTTTGACAATCTACAATGCATGTCTAAACAGAGCGTACGCAAAACCCCAGCCACTTCAAACAAATAACAGATGCCCATCATTGAACCAGGGTACTAAGGTCTTTTCAGCATCTAAGACTGGTCAGAAGGTAATTCTTTGATCACTTGTATACAGTAATAGATACTCAAGAATCAATAGCTGTTAATAAAATATTAGCTTTCTCCCAATCAATATGCGCACATCAATGAAATATTCAGCACAGGTATAAAAATGAAATCATAGCAAAGTGAGAAATGTTAATATATTATTTCCTTGTGTATAAAATGCACATTTAGATTAAAAAAGGAAAAACTAAGACCTGCAAAAGCTTTTGTCATACATATTTCTCACCGTCAGAAAAGCCCATCAGACCATGAACTTTATGGAAAATCTTCTGTTGAGCTTAACAAGCTTTATAGAATTCCTTTGTTTCAGAAATAAAGTCCTTACTCTGGAAACCTTAAATCCAAGCAGCAAATACAAAGATACAAGAGCAGAGCAGCAAAGTGCTGCACATTTCACAGATATGTCAGCTGTTCCTTGGCAGACTAGTCTCATCCACCATGACACACTCCCTTTCAGGAGGAAATCCCCAAGTTACACACTTGTCAAATCCAAGTTAATATACTGCAAGTTCCCAGCCTTTCTAGAGGTCCAGTGATTGTATCTCTGATCATTTCCACCATTCCTTAAATCAAAGTGGTAGGAATTAGGCACTCCCCTGTTCCAATGGGAATGGGCTCCTCTTCCTCTGTATAGGATTTCTCTGGAAGAAATGCATATGTATGTGCCATACACTGTACAGATTTTGGTCACGGCAGACTCCAGATACTACACGCTGTAAGATATACACATGCATACTGGAGGAGAATTTGAGCCTTTTTTTCTAATATTTTCCAACAGTAATGTGTTCATTATTACTGAAATCAGACAAGCCATATAACCCATTCAAGCACCAAAAGCAAACACTGTAAGAGAGTCTGTATCTGGCCATTAGTCATCCATCTGACATTTCTTTGTCTAGCAAAACAATGTGTTTGGACAGAAAAAGAGGATATAGCAGGGCAAATAGAGAACTATCCAGCACAGTCAGCATTGTGCCTGGCTAACCAGCCTTTGACAGCAGACATGAACACAATCCAGGACTTTGAAAATCAATATGGGAGGTTTACACCACATCTGTCTGACTTGCTGACCCCACACACACACCTCTTACCTGGGACCATTCTTTAGAGCGTTTTCCTTGACACACAACAATCCTGCAGCTCAATGAAAAAAAACTTCCGTGAGACACCAAAAGTTTGGGGGCGCACAAAATTTTCTGAAGGGAAAGCATCAAGTTATGAAGAAAACCCCCTTCGAATATTTTTGTACTGTTCAGCCATAAGCCTAAAAATAGGCTTTTAGGTTACAGATGAGAAGAATAAAGCATATTCATGAAAAGAGATTTTAAATATTAAAAAGGACTGCAAATAGAAAGGTCAAAGCATTCTCCATGTTCATTGAGAACATGACAAGAGGTGACAAGCTTAAATTGTGGCAAGGGAGATTTAAGGTAGCCATTAAGCAAACCTTTCTAAATGGCTAAGTATGGGGGGGCAGGAACAAAAAGGGGATTAAGAAATTTCCCTCATTTAAGATTGGGTTTTCTGTAAGAACAGGTAAGACAAAGGATGTTTCAGGATCCATGCATCCTGCCTTGAGGAGGAGTGGTGAGCCAGATGCCCTTCTCCATGATTCAGTTACTTCCATGATTTAGTAAGAGAGTTCAATTCTGTGTCTAAAGAACAAATTGTTTGTTACAAATGGTTTCTAGAAACAGAATACAGCATGGGGGAATTTTTTGCTTGTTTAGACAAAGATGATGACAAACCCCGGCTGTTAGAGCTCCAAAAAGATCACAACTTGACTGGGTAAACTCTTTCCCACAAGCAAGTTACACTCCTGAAGGCATTAACACTTACTGTGGAAGCAGATGACTAAAACATGAGAGCTTTTTGCTTCCAGCCACTGCCATCGATCCTGCAGCTGCTGCGTGTTTTCAAGATAGCATGTCCCCACTAAGAAGTTAGTGTGGTGGCTCTCATTCCATCTCTCACCTCATGGACTGCTTGTACTAATTGCTACATTTAGGAATCAAGAACTCATGGGCCATAAAAATGGATTTAATCCTATGGTATCTAGGAGAAATCCTGCCATAAGAGAGCTCAGGACAAGTGCTGACCAGGTGACATGGAAAGGCTTGCCCTTGTTTGCCCTTTTAGATAGACAGCTTCATTCATGGGTCTTGAATGAGTATTAAATCAATATTATTATTTTTAAGCATGAGCCTAATGCTTAAGTTTAGGCATTAGCATGAACATACATATGCAAAACAATTTGAAGTACTAAATTTTTGTGATAGCATATATACCAGCACAAAAGGCTGCAGCTAAGAAATCATGTACAAATGCTAATTACATCTAAGTCAAGAAATACAACTATCAGTATGATTTGTGGTCAGCTGTTTAATTAATCTTAGTATTAATAAAGTTACAGAAAATCAATGTGTCAAAAGGACTTGAAAGGATTACCAACTGCTCTGGACAAATTAGCAACACTTCCATGCCTAGAGCACAGGAAAGCACAAAGTTGTTTAATTAAACTATTTACCAGTGAGGAATTTAAATCACTATAAATATTACATTTTTAGTACATTTTTTCCTCAGATTGAAAGCACTTAGTAGCAAATAATATGCAGTTTCCCAACGGCATTTTTTTAAAGGAAGGAATGTAAAAAACATTGCAGTTAAAACCAGTAAATGAAGGTTAAGTCAGGAACAAAAGAATGTAACATGGCGTTTAAAATTAGAGGACTGGGGAATAATTCAACTCCAAAGTAACAAAAGATGTTACAAAACTGCTTGGAAAGGGGAAGGAGAAGATTTATAACATGAAGGGCCCATGCACACTGTGCTTCAAGGAACTGCTATTGTTTCTTGTGAAAATACCAATACCTATAAAAATAAATCTCTCTGTTCACTGACTCCTTGTTGGTATAAGTCTGTGTTTTTCCCGCATCTAATTTTTCTGACTCTGTTTACTAGACTCTCAAATGCTGCTACTGTCTCAGCATGAACTTGGGAAAGATGCTCCACTTCTCTGTGCCTCAGCTTCCCCTTTTCCAAAACAGCCATTAAATACTTATCAGCCTTCTAGGGATGCATTGAGAAGTTACCTTATCCATGCTAGTACAGCATTCTCTGACAATACAAAAGAATCATCCTTTTCAGTCTTATAAACAGAGCTTTCCTATGGCAAGAGTGCACTAGTTATCTCTCTGTGGGACTTACGTAAAGCCAAAATGAGTGTTATTCAAAGCCTTTGACTGAGTTAATGGGGTTTGAGTTAAGACCTGCATGAGTATCAGTCATTTGACGTGGAATCACTCCTTTTTTATTTTGCTGGATTGACTCAATACTCTTTTTGTCTTCCGTTGACTTGTCCTGCAGAGCAAAGAAATGCTCTCTGATGCAGGCAATACCCACTGGTGCATAGATTACCTGCTGCTGAACTTGGCCAACAGCCCACTGAGGGACTTGAAACAAATGTTTCTGCACTTCAAGGGACCTAGAACCAAACATTTCCCTTCAGAGTTCTGGGAACAGAAATGCTATTGACTGCAGTTCAAATCAAAAGAGTACTACTTCATATGAGGAGCTAAGTCCTGTCCTGCCTTTCAGCATTTGACACATAAGGATCTCAGGAAAAGAGAGACCAGTGTAAGAGTATTTTGTGCCTGCTGAGTTAACACAAGCATAGCGTTATCCATTCAGGTTGGCTTAAGACCAATTTCCAAATGCATTTGGAAATGCCCGAGTGTTGCCCTGAAAATACAGTGCAGTGAGAAGACAAGTGCACAAATCAAGATGCAGCTCATAGAAGGACAGCGGGCTGTCCTCAGCGTGTAGCAGACAGGGTGGACTCCGAAGCAGGGAACGCTTCGGAGCAGCATGTATCAATATATTAGTGCCAAGTAAAATCAGGAGGATCCAGATCTGCCTGAGGTCCTTATCTTCCGTCATACCCACTGTGCTGAACATCTGCTACCTAATCTATAAATGGTGACATAACTATGACCCCAACCCAATTAATATTTTCATGATGTTGCCTCCAAAATTATGTAGGACTGGGCCATGAGTAACACATGCAAATAGAGAAATAATGATATCCTTTAGAAAAGCAAGATCTAAAGAGGGGTCTTCCCCAAAACATACCTGAAAACTATTCCACCACAGACCTGCCTTCACTGCTTACTGACCCAGCCTCGGGTTTCCAGCTAGCAGACATGTCTATCAATTCACCAACTCCAGACCATTATGTGAACAGAGGTAACACTCGTTTACTGACCTCTGGGATCATCCAAGACCCTGTGCAGTACTTCAAAAGCTCAAGTGCCACACCAAAAATATTAATGTTGCTTTCTTGAATGCTAATTTAGTTCACCGAAAAGGGGGAAAAGACAGTCAGTACATTAGACTACAGAAATAACACCGTTTCAAAGAGTGACTGTATTATCAATTTGCTGCCTAAAATCTTCTATTCAGGTCTTTTTCAAACACATACAATGGTTCTGGATGAGTGGCCAGTAACCTGCTCTTTGAGATTGTCACTTCACCACTGTGAAACGTGCTGCATTATTAGTATTATTATTGGGTCAACTACCCACCTTGAACCTGACAGGTAAACTCCAGCAACAAAATTCTAAAGGCATCAATTTTAGTGATAGCAAACAATTTGGACGTTTGTTCTAACCATAGCAGGAAATTTCTGCAGTTGAGTTGCCTTTCACAGATAGGGGAGGGGAAGAAGGGAAGAGCAGAAGGGGGATGATGTTTTTCTCCCTTGAAATTGAGATTTCTCAGAACTCTACATTTTTCTATGCTTTAGGCACAACTTTTCTAATAATATGCTGCAGAAGGGCTCGTTCTGAAAGGTGCGTTAGATTCAAAACTGAATGCTACTCCAGAAACCACAGAAGTTTTCTTACTTTCTCTTCTCTACCCATACTGTAAATCAAATTAGCATATAGAGACTAACATTTAAATTCTAAATCATATATTTCTATAGAACATCAATTTTCCCACAGAATTAAAATACTGATTGATATATTTTGAAAATACTTCCTGTTTCTGTGGTAGATAAGGGCTTGTTTTTTGCAAGTAACATATAATTATTTTAGTGGCTTATTGCTTAGAGAAGCCACAGGTAAAAGAAGTTCTGTGATCATTATCACACAAAATGAGGACAGAAAAAGGGTTACAAGCACAGTCCAGTATTCAAACATCATGCGGAACTGCACAACTCCACAGCAAAATCTGGAGGTGGATTCCCTTCACAGAGGAAAAATATCTGTCAGCACAGCTTGTGCATAAAGAGGAGGATGTTCGCATATAGGTCACACCACGTTTTGGCAGAACATGCTGTTGACATATGTTGGGTGGCCAGATAACTTTCCATACTATTTCTTGAAAAGATGCCCCTAGGGCAAAATGGGCCAAGTCATTCTCTAGTCCAAAGGAAGTTTCTTCATTTTGCAAAAGAGCCATGAGTAATACATGCAAATAGAGAAATAATCTCTTGGCACTTGCATTTGTAAAGGTCTTTTGAAGCTTTAGTACATAATTAGTCAATATTTGTAGGAAATTTAAAAAAAAAAATAAAACCCCAAAATTGAGCATTCAAGCCCAGTAGTGACTACACAAAATGAGACAACTTATTCTTTGAATAACTGGAGGATTTTAGGAAGTTTTCAGCATCCCATGCAGCCCCAAGGAAAACATGGCAAAATGAGGGATATTTTTTTAAATGGTTATCATAGATGTTAAAGGCCAGGAATCTCTATCATGATCACTGTGATCGTCTTCCTAGAAAATGCCAGTACTATGCAAAAAGAGATGAGACCCACCTCCACTGTTTCCTCTTTGTATCAGCATGATACATGTAGTTATTACAGTTAACTTATAGCCTATTAAGATGAAACAGCATTTTTTTACTTGATTGAATGGCAGTGGGACATAGAAACTATATACATAAAATCATATACATGCATTTGCAAAATCATACCAAAGAACAAATGCAGCCCAGCAAAAATAAAATTATGAAATTTTTATTGTGCTATTTATAATGCTTAAAAAGGCATGAAACTAAATAATGCTCTTCTGAAACAAACTCCCAGACTGGTATGTTAGAAGAAAGCAACCCAAGAGAACTTATTTTTCAACGAGCAAGCAGGGTAGAAACCTGTGGAAGTCAATAAAATGCTTTAAATCAGTAGATTCCAGTAAATAAGAACATCTGGAGCAGCAAATCTTGCTGCCATTTCCAGAATGGACAAGACTGATTTACCTGAGAACAGATAAACAACCTGTCAGTGTCACAGAAGAGACTGAAAGAAGCTTCCTATTCAAGGGTAACTTTTCTTAATAAAACTGTCTTTCACTCAACAACATAATTAACATTCCAAGCTCAAAGCTCTAGGAATAAGTGAGCAGAAAAACACTAATGTACCTTTCTCGGCAAACACAGGCTGAAATTATTGCTAGGCTGACTAACCTGTCACAAAATACCATGGGATGAACACCAGGTCTTTTGCTTATGTGAGACTGAATATTGATTATTTATTAAAATAGTCACTAGTTAATTTTAAATCATAGTTCAGAATTTAATATAATCATAGACTTCATCCAGAATATTATTTTAGTCACTCTGTCTCTGTGACTGCATTTTCTATGCAATCAGCACAGCTTCCAACACAGTAGCTTCCTACTGATAACCACAGGCAGTTCCTACTCCACAGTTCTCATGATCAGAAATGGGAAATACTAAAAAATTGGTTTGGGAGAAAAAGTTTCATCAACACCAAATTGAGAAAGATACGGGGTTATAAGAAAACACACCGGAAGCTGCGTATTTAAAATTCATCAATTTCCAAATTAATTTAATTTTGCTCAGTTCAAATTGACCTAGCATTTCAATATTTACTTCTTTTTATAAAGATAAGCCCCTCAATATCAAACTGAAATATTTCATTACGCTTAAAAATTGTTTCTGACTTACGGCATCCACATATCACTGCTTTCCACTTTTTGAGAGCCCCCCAGAACACAGGGGCCAACCACCAAGGCCACCAAGCACATGCCTGCCCAGCAACACACAGAATCTGCCCGACAGCAGATGATGACTTTGTACCTTGATGAATTAGACTCAGCCTTCCCAGAACATGATACCTCCTTCTCTATGGAATAACTCTGCTTTTAGATCAACGGTGTATAAAATATATGCAATGCTGTGCACATGCCTTAAACGCTTACATTTGAAACTTGTTAACCCTTGTCTTGAACCCATTAGAGCCTGACCCCACATACACAAAATTTAGTTGTAATCAGAATGCCAACCCATCTCAGGCTTTCAGATTTGTCCCCAGTTGCATGGTTCAATAACAAGATAATTTCTCATTTATTTTGTTGGAATAAAGAGGAATAAATTT